>NC_090924.1:476315054-476615539 GCF_040938575.1 Ambystoma mexicanum | reverse complement strand
CTACAGGCAATTAGACATTTGGTAGATGGTGTGGTTTAGGATGTCATGTACTGGTCATAGCGTCAGTAGTTGCACGTAGATGCTGTAGATCTGTCATCGCATACCCAGCATAATAGAAGCAAGATTATTTTATCTCCCTGTTCATTGAGCTGAAATATGGACCTTGTGATTATGGATCAACTGCCTTCTACAGCCAGGGTCCATGTAGCGGTCCTACTGGCAGGTAATTCTTCTGACCTAGCAGCTGTTTGAGGTGTAGGTTTATCCTAGCCCCACCCTACCTCAGCACAATGCCAACCAACTATTCCTCACAGTAGGGTTTCAATAGATGTAGACAGGAGCAGTGGGGCTTGCATAGAGGTGTCAAGGTTTCAGTAGCTATCAGCACTCTAGAGACACATCCTTTCCTGGCAAGTGTTCCTCCAATTTAGGTTATAATCCAGGGGAATTCTGTGAACTCACAAGCTAGTCCTCAAACGATGGGAGGGGACTAGGGACTGGTTCTCCTATCAGATCTGCGGAGGCAGGCTTCTCCCTCACAGTGCCTGGTGTCTCTGCATCTATACATAGCAGCTTTGGGGAATATGCCTGTTCCTAGCACTGTCACCAGGTATAAACCTGAAAGGGGCCTGGTTTTCTAATCTGATCGGCAGTATGGTCTGTTGGCTTTTCAAAAGCCTGTATGAGGCAGCAGAACAATTCAATCACTCATGGCATTTTTCAAGTTGGGGTCTTTTCTACTTAACAATAAATGGAGAAAGCCAAGTGCTGGTTTATTCCATCATGTGAGAAGCTGGTGATTGCCTATGGTGCAAATTGTCAACTCCTCTTAGTACCTGAATGCAAAGGGGGTATAAACGTCAGGTAAAGCAGCATGGACTTGAAGAGGAAGGCCTGTTTACAAATAGGGGCCTTTTGGATGCAGTATAAAGGGGATTTAACGCGTCTTCAAGTATATATTATGCTCTTCATTACTATTTTATTTAAACAACTTGTACACACACAATAATTAACAGCCTTAGAATGCAGAGTTTATTACAGTGAACTGATCATTATGCAATTTAGCAACTTCGTTCAGTCCTTGCCTGCAGGCTATAGAGTGTGGAGATCACGCAAGACAGAGATGGACAAGCCACAGGACAGGCATAGACAAGAGGGAACGAAGGAGAAACAAAATAAAAAGGGCGTTCTGAGAACTTATTAAGACCGCAGCCCTGTGAACTGTTGATTACTGTGGAGGTTTTGTCATTTGACTATTTCCAAACTGAAGGCTCTTTCATCAATCTTGTGTCTAACATTTTTGCAAAATGTTTTCTTACATAGCTCCTCCATTTTGTGACCTGCCTTCAACCCCTGAAATAAGAAATGAAATAAATGGAGACCAGGGCATGATCACAAGTTGGGCGGTATCCTGGCTGGGGTACAGCCCAAATGTATTTGCGTTAGAGCCCACCCATCTGGCGGTATTACCACCATTCACAGGTTGGGCGCTGTTAGCCCCCATTCCCCATTGGGTCCATTGGACCCAATGAGGAATTTTTGGTGCAATTACCGTGCAGTAATACCGCTGGTGGTCATTGGGCCCGAAATGGGCATTTTCCTAAGAGCTATGAGCTGGGGGTAAACACGACAGACTCGAGATTGGGTGGAACCTTAAATGCGGCAGTAACACTGCCTCCCACTCTGGCAGTTCGCTGCCTCAGCGCCTTGATGTCTTCGGGTATTTGCAGCGATTTATAAGTTAACATACAATACCGCTGCATTTAAGGGCTACCACCCAACTCGTGATCAGGCCTTGGGATTTTCTTATGGCTGCAAAAAAATATACAGCAAATGATTGTGTTTTTACTTTCCACCAACACTTTTTCACATCAAATAATCTTCCCCATCAGTAGCAGAAGTAGCAAGAGTACCCGAAGCAGTAGTGCTAAATGTACTACGGATGTTGTAGTGCCACTAGTCCTAGTTACCAGTAGTGCTTGTTTCACTGAGTTAGTTTTCACATTTTGTACACGCACCACCACAAACTTACTTGCATCATAGGTCAAGGCTGGCAGAAGCTTTGAAACATGTGCAGTAGTCACACGCGATTGATACATTCATGGCAGAAATGAAGCATCTTCACAGCCTTATGGAAGGTCATACTGTTGGGCAGGCTATCAGTCTCCTTCGGCAAGGAGTTCAGCATGCAAGCCCTGGCCGGGAACCTACTGCCACTGCTCATTTGCTGATGATGCTTGTTGGAAGAAGGCAAGCTCCTGCTGGGTATGTGTGGCATAAACGTGTCAGTCGAATTAAAGGCGCGCAAGTCCACGTACAAACTTGGCATCATACTTGCAATCAGTGCACAGAGAAGTGGGGTTGTTCTTGCCAAAGAAAAGTCGAACCACCGTTTTTAAAACCACCACTGAGTGCAAAATATATCAGAGAAGTCCAATGAAAAGGCATTGGCTTGGTATCTGCAGAAAAAGTCGAATGGAAAACATCGAATGGAGAAATTATCGCAGCTTTTTTGCGATACATTCTCCAATTTTGGGGGCATTTAAAAAAATATAGGGGTAGGTTGGGGTAAGGGAAATAGGTAAATGGGGGAAAGAAGGGTGGACAGGGCCTTCCCCCCGCATTTTTAGAAGCAAAAATGGTGGCGAACATTTCTTCATTCGATATTTCAACGTATATCCCATTGGCATAATCCCATGTGGAAATCAGCCTTCAGCAACATGGAATGATGTTTGAGGGAAGTGGGGGGGGGTCCGTTTCATCTTCTGAAGTGTAAAGAGAGGCACCTATGTAACAGCACTTATTTGTGCTGCAAGTCTATGAAAGAATTGCCACAGCACACATATGCTCATGATGGGGGTATGAGGGCTGTGTTGAGCTTAAACAACATGCAAGACAGTGGATTGTTCTCTGGCAGTGTAGTTTCCCAGCACTGAGCCTGGCCCACTGAGATCTCACTCCAAGGTCTTACCTTCATCAGCACCTCTGAGTTTGGAGAAAATCCTTCCTGTGGACCACGGAAGTGCAGATTAAATGTATGTGTTGTCAGCATAAGAGTGGAATTAATGTCCACTGCCTCTAAGTAGACCTAGGAGTGGATGAATGCAAATATACACGAGGAAAAGAGACAGGATGAGACCGTAGGATCACCACAATCCACTTGAACTGGACTTCAGACAAAAGTATCCATCTGGCTACCAAAGTGCTGAAAGGATCCTTTGAATACCCAAGCCCACGGAACAAGGCGCTGAATTAATAGGGCATGGTGCATGGTGTCCAACGCAACTGAGAGGTCCAGCATTATGAGAGCGAGGAACCCATCTTTATCCCTGATGGCCAACGGTTTCATGCCCGTGCCATGTTTAGGGTGGAAACAAGCCAAACACATGGTGAAGATTGCTTCATTACCCACTCTGCTGCAAGTATTGCCAGTAGTACTAGCACTACTAAACCTTTTACAGGTTGCAGTAGCAATAGTAACATGCTTAGTACTATTAGCAGTAGTAGTAGTAGTAGCAATACTCATTGTCACTAGTCCTACTACTAGTAATAATCATACTAGTATTAGTAGAAGCAATGATAATGCAACTAATCATAGTGGTACTGGTAGGTGTTTTGCTCCTACTGGTAAGAACCCTAATAGTGTGATTAGTACAACTGTAACTACAATAAGTACTCATGGTAATATTAGTAGTAGCAGTAATAGTGGAGCAGGTAGTAGTACTGCCAGTGGTAATAGTAGTACTACTATCAATACTGTTATTGCTACTACTGGTACTAATAACACACCTGCCTCTGTTGGTATAACCTTTAGTACAAGTACGCCAACTGCGACCACCAGTAGTATTAGAACATCCATGTATTCTATCACTACTGGCCCTGCTACTACGAACACTACTAGGTGCACCATTTCCACTGTGCTATTGATAATACTTACACTGCCAGTGGTGGAGCAAGATCACAAGGTAGAGAAATGTGTTGGTGGAAAGTAAAAAGAAAACGCAGTCTCTTACTCTGCATCTTTTCTGTCTCCGCTAATCTGCGTGTTGCGCTCCCTTTACTCCCTCGCCACCAGATTCCTGCTTCAGGGATTGGAAACATTTTACAAAATGTAACCCAACACAAGCAAGAAAAATGCTTACCATAATGTTAAGACTAAAGTAGATTGAAAAAATTTTGGTTGGGAAACCAGCAGAAGATGAAACATTAATAGTTTGCAACAACATACATATTAATGGAGTGTCACTGTAGGCTGTAAATCGAATGCTTTTGAAAGATATAGTGAAACAGTCCAGTGTGAGTACACAGAGAGCTGGAGTGCAGTTGTCAGGAACTCATGTGGATATTCCTTAAGCTATGCCAGCTTGGCATTTCTGGGATTGCTGGTAGAGATCCCAAGAAGCAAGATGGTGATGGCGATGAACGTTTCAGTGTCTGGAAGCTAGTAGTGTGCCCGTGGCAGGCAGGATGGATAAGCAAATGCAGTACAGAGTATGCACACTTCCTTGTACATTACAAATGTAGCTATCACTGATGCTACTTAGCTCTGCAACTTTTCCCGTCCAACCAGCTCTTTTAGTATTAATATTATTATTTGGGTATTTATTGAGCACAGACCTAGTTTCAGGTACCAACGGAGCACCTTACAATCATAGAGTGAAGAGTGAGGGAAGCAGAGAAAAAGGGAGTGGGGAACTAAAAACAGGGGAGGGCGTACAATTTACATCAAAGGATCTACAAGATATCAGGGGAGGAAACAGTGGAGAATCAGATCACTGAGTCTCATGTAGGGTGGGGAGTGTGAGTGGACCTAGGTGTTAGGGAGGAGCCCTTCCTTGAAGAGGAAGGTCTTGAGCTACTGATTTGGAGGTCTGTTCTGTTGTTTTAAGGAACTATTGCTAGTTTTAGTGGGAATCCTCCCCTGATGTTTGCCTCTGTGACGAGCGCTGCGGCACCCTTGAAAGACCGCTGACTCTTTCCACTCTCCCACAGAGTTCCTACTCCCATGATTACTTTGAGCTTTGAGGGCCAGCAGGGTCTCTGATCACCAACATGTTTGGGTCAAGACTGCAAGACCCCTTTCTTGCCTGCACGGGGGAATCAATATCAGAATGCACCCTATAACTAACTGCCTGGTCCAGAAGACGCGTACGGCTCTCAGCATCAGCTCAATGCGGGGCCACCAAACTACTGAGTTGCTACTACATGGGATATTTACTGCATGGGGTACAAAGTACCCTGTGGGGAATACATCAGTTATTTACCCTAGGCACTCATTTCTAAGTCCCCACAAGGTCAATATCCGATGCAAGACTAACGGCCTCATTACACGGTAGGCGGTAAGGGTTTACCGGTAAATCCTTACCGCCTTACTACGAGGTCCCTTTGCGGGTTGGAGAATTTAACGCCTGCTTTTTGCAGGCATTAAAAACCGACCTGCAAAGGGACCAGGGAGCTAATTACGGTACCGCAACTTGCGGTGCAGTAATTAGCACCTTCCTCATTCCCATTATGCCCTATGGGGCAAAAATGAGAATGGGGAAGGGCAATGGGGGAAGGGGGAATTACCGCCCCACCAACCTTGGAATAGGGCGGTAATTCCCCTTTCCACAAAGGCGGTGCCGGTATTTTACCAGCATGGCCCAAGTTGCTAATAGCACCTTGGTCCACCGCCGTCCGTGTAATGAGGCCCTAAATCATAATTCCTTTTCTAAAAATATGAGGTAATTGAAATAACACATCTTGTTACTGTTAACACACTAGTCATAATGCAGCCTTAAAAAGAGTTCTTCCAATTTGAACTCCAGGGGCCAGATAACAGAAGCTTTGCACTGGTGCAAGTGCCCAGTTTGCATGGTATTAGCACTGGGGCAAGGTTTGCCCTATTTCTTAAAACACTTGCAAATATTAGAAAGCCATTGCACCATGGCAAGTGCATTTTGGCATGTTATAAGCACCTAGTGCAAAAAATATACATTTTCAACGCATTTTTTCACCTGGGAAAAGTCTGCCCTAGTGCTAATACCATTCCATATCAGCACTAGGGCAGACTTTGCCCTGGCACAATAATACAGTGATTTTTTTTTTGCACTAGGGCACTTTCTGCCCTACTGCTTATAACATGCCAAAATGCACTTGTCATGGTGCAATGGTTTTCTAATATTTGCAAGTGTTTTTAGAATTAGGGCAAACTTTGCCCTGCTGCTAATACCGTGCAAACCTTTACACTTGCACCAGTGCAAAGCTTCTGTAATCTGGCCCCTGGGTGTAGTACAGAGAAAATAGCTAGTGGATCAGTCTTACACAGCGTATGACAGTAGTGTGGGCCCTCTCCACCATTCCATTGGGGTTGGGTAATTCTTCAGTTAATGGCCAGTGGTGGCCACCTGTGGGGAGCAATCTACTGTACATACTCGGGTGGTGCTTGTGCGCTTTGCACCAATGTGCTCTGATCCACTCTTCAAACAATGCCCCTAACCCGCACTCTCTGAATGCAGTGCGCAGCTGGAAGGGTTACCTTCGTGGTTGGATTTATAGTGCAGGATGACCCGTCCGCTGCAACCCTGGATCGTCCAGTGAGCCTCTTCTTTGGTGCAGGCGTCCAGGGAGACACTTTGGTTTTCCCCCTTGATGCAGCCTTCCAGCTGTAGGAATGGAAAACATGTGGTTAGAGCAAATACAGCTGAGCAAACACGTGATTGCCACACGTCAGGACGCGGGTTCTGTTTAGGATGAACAAGAAGGCTATTGTTACTGAACTGAACCCTGTGTGAAATAATTTGCTTATCGTCCACTTGTTCCTTTTTGTGGCCAGTTTACAGATCAGAAAAGTTGGAGGAAAAACACGCATGTGATCTTTAGCTATTGCAACCCGCTGAGTGCGAGCGTGTGCGGCGTAATAGAGTTGCTTTGGGTGGACTCTCTAGCAGAGCAACGCGGGTTTGATTTTACGAGCACGAGGTCACGAGTAACAACAACACCTGTCCTCGTGCCCGGCTCAGGGACAAGCTAATTTACCCTTAACATCGCTCTGCGAAATACAAACTGGAACTGGCAATGTGTACCATGTACTGATTACACGGAAGCCTGCAATGTATGTATAAACACCCGTAAATAATGTTTGTATACCATTTAAATTGGAAGATCACTAGTCAACAGTAATAACAGCATTACATCATGCTGGATGTAATGTTGTATGACAGTTGTTTCGTGATGTCACAATGTTGCTGCATGAGGCAGTACAAAGTACAATCCCACCTGCCACTAGAGCACTGCATTAGACAGCAAATACAGCACTTTCCCAATTGAGAACTCGGTAATATCTGTCTCCACTGCTGTAAAAACTCTGGGAGTATACCTAGATTGTACCCTGTCCATGGACGGACATGTCAGTTACATCTTCTCCTCAGCAGCCCAAACAACCAAAATAATCAACGCAGAAAAGCCTTACTTGTCCACTACAAACCGCCTCAACATCGCCAGGGCCACCATAGGCGCTAAACTGGACTACTGCAACGTCCTCCTACTAGGCACCTCTGCCAAAAACATTAACAGACATCAGATCGCACAGAACAACGCCTTGAGAGCAGCCCTCAATATTCCAAGGAGGGAGCACATCTCCCTAGCAAGACAAAACACCCACTGGCTCCCAGTTAAAGAGCGCATCCAGATCAAGACTCTCACCATTACCCACAGATGCATATCCCAATTTGCCCCTAGCTACCTTACTGAACGGATACAACCAGTCCAGTCACTCAGACCCAAAAGGGACCTGTACGCCAACCAACTTGCAGTGCCCAACTTCACCAGAGTTAAAGCTGGCGGCTCGAGTTTTGAAGTCCTAGCGCCAAAAGCCTGGAACTCCTTACCGCCTAAACTAAGAGCTGAAACATCCCTCATAGCTTTCAGAAAAGCTCTGAAAATCACCTTATTCAAGTGAATCTCTCCTATAATACTACTGCACGCAACAATATCTGAATATTACAACTGTACCATGCTCACTGTTCCCATGTAACCTCGGAACTGTAGCCATGCCTGTAACCTTGTCTCCATTTCTGTTTTGTCGTGATTTTCACCATGCCAAGCAAACCCTCTTGTAACAGCGCCACAATGCCCTAGGGCAGCTGTGCGCTTTAAAAATGCACATAAATAAATAAATAAATACCGTCATACCCAGTTTTTCAGACTCATTTTTTATGAACCATCAGTGGCAAACCAGAGCCATAACATAATAAGGGGACATTTAGGGTAGTGTAGTATGTGCTCTGCTGGAGTTTAGAAAAGGAGAGTTGTCAGCTATTTCCACCTGTTTCAAACAGCAAAAATTGCTTTAAAATAATTTCAGTATTTATAATATTTGTTTGCAAATCATCACAAACTGCAATCTGTGTTTTGGAGTGTTTTTTTTTTTTACAAAAATTAAAACATTCTACATGAATTCTACATATGATCAAATGGAATATATCTTGCATTAGTATGTGCTCAGGACCAATACTGGAGAGACTAAGGGTGTGCCCATGCACTAAAAAGTAATCCGTACTGTACATTATACGGATATTGAATTCCAGGAAGAGCTGCGTGAACAAATCAAGGAGCAAGGCCAAATTCCTTCATAGGGTCACGGAACTCAGAGATGACTTACAATATCCCTCAAAGGTACAGATGCCAGTATTTTATAGGGTAAGAGATATTCTAGTTGCTGAGAAACAGAATGAATGTGGAATCTGTTTTGATTTTTTTACTAAAAAAACTGTGCATCAAATAACTTGTTTTTTAAAATAAAGTATGCCCAATATATATATATATATATATATATATATATATATATATATATATATATATATATATATATATATATATTCATTGAACAAACTTTGTTAAAGGGATGTTATGGTTACAAGTAAAACCGAAAAACCTCAGAAGTTCAGCAGTTATGGTAAGCTAAGCAACCATAACTTGTGCCACCACTGTGAAATGCTAAAACTAACACCCAGGACATCAAAGATGACATCAGAAATGTCATTGATGACATCACATGTGAAATTAATTTTGATGAAAAGTCCCTACAAGGGGTTGTGTTTATAATGTTGGTAACAAGATGTCAGGGGTGATCGGGAGACCTATCATGAACTACTTAATGTATTAAAGAATGTACTCATCTAAACAACATTGTATTGGAGTGTTGTTAATACAGGAACCTAATCATATATAAAGATAGGCAATGACTGCAGCATGCACCATAGAAGGAAAATATTTATAATCTTGTAATTTTGGAAAGTACAATAATGAATGCTACCTCATGCAATATTTGAGTAATGTTAAATATGTAATAACTAGCTAACAATTCAAGTCTTACTACACTTGTGCTAGTACATGTGAAGAACCACAATGCATACAAATCCGAGGCACATACAGGGAAACTAAAGTAAGGAAGAAAGAAACAGCATCATCAAAAAATATTAATACCATTAAAGTTTAGCTTCATGTATACAAATGAATTGTGTGTTTGAGGCCTCCTTATTTCCCCATAGATGTGCACCGTTAGCTGAGACTAAACCCTAAGGAACGTACTTTAAGAACATATGGTGGTCCTCATTATTTCGCTTATCCCTAAGTTCTCATGTCTGTACTGCCTCTGTTTCCAAAGAAGTTCTACCAGTGAGGTTCTTGCTACTGCTCTGTCTTGTTTGGCCCATATCTGCTGCAGATTCTCCCCCACCCATTCCCTCAGAACCTTAAGCTGTGCCGCCTGATAGAATTTTTTAAAATGGGGGAGCGCCATCCCCCCTTCTCTGGTTGGGGCCGTGAGGACCATCCTAGCTATCCTGGGCGTTTTCCCTTTCCATACAAAGGATGATACCAATTTTGTTAAGGTTTTGAAGAACGTGTCGTGGACACCCACCGGGAGAGCTTGAAAATAGTATAGAACCCTTGGGAGGACAGCCATCTTGACTGATTGTATTCTGCCCCACCAGGATATCTATAGTTGATTCCATCTGCCTAATTCCCTTCGAATGTTAGTGTTTAGCGGCGGGTAGTATTCCCCGTAGAATTGCACAATTTTTTGAGGAACTTTTATTCCCAGATATTTTATACCTTTTTCTACGATCTTCAGGTCCTGTATCTTTGCTTCCCTTTCTATGTTTGGTCTGTCCCCTGCCAGGATTAGGATCTCTGATTTTTTCCTATTAATCTTTAGGCCTGAAATGGCCCCATAGGTTTCTAATTCCCTCACCGTGGCTGATAGAGTGAATTCGGGGTCCTCTAGAGTTATTAGCATATCATCCGCGTACGCAATTACTTTATGTTGCTGACCAGCCATATCTATCCCTTTAATGTGTATTAACCCCCAAATTTTTATTAGGAGAGGTTCCAAGAACTGAGCGTACAGTAATGGTGAAAGGGGGCATCCCTGTTTCGTGCCTCTTGATATTATTACCTTGTCCGTAACCTCGCCATTAATGACTATCCTACTGGATGGGGAATTACAGTTCGCTCTAATGCTCGCAATATACTGATCCCCGAACCCCATGCACTTCAGTATTTTGAATAGTATTGACCATTCCACCCGATCAAAAGCCTTCTCGGCATCTACCGACAGTAGTATCGCTGGGGTGTGGGATATCCCTATTTTTTCCACTAGATGGGCGAGCCTCCTTGTGTTGTCATGGGTTTGCCTGCCGGGAATGAAGCCTGATTGATCCTCGCTAATTAGTTTTGGGAGTAGCGGGGACAATCTTGCTGCAAGAATCTTCGTATATATTTTTGTGTCTAGATTGATCAGGGAGATTGGTCTATATGATGCAGAGTTTATTGGATCTTTACCTGGTTTGTGGAACACCAGTACTTTCACTTCATTCATTGTGGGGGTCACATTACCGCTATCTTTAAATGAGTTCAAGAGTCTTGTTAGAATCAGGGTCAGTATGTCTGAATATTTTTTATAAAATGGAGCCGTAAATCCATCTGGGCCTGGAGCTTTGTTACTTGGGAGTCCACGTATTGCTTTACTGACTTCCTCTTCCCTAATAGGGGTCTCTAATGACTGTTTATCCTCTTCTGATATTTTCGGGATCTGTAGGGCCTCTAAGTATGAATCTTGGGCGCTTGAATTGGGGCATTCAGTAGAATAGAGAGTTTGATAGTATTGCCTCAGTGCTTCCCCCATGTCGTGTGTGCGTGTTTGGATGTCCCCCTTCGCATTGCATATGGCCTTAATCGTTGTTTCTTTCTGTTTTGCACTGAGTTGTCTCGCCAGGAGTCTATCTGCTTTGTTTGCTTTAATGTAATATCTCTGTTTCAGATAGAGTAGGTTCCTTTCTGCGCCCTTCGTGCGTAGCATCTCTAATTGGCCCTGTGTTTCAGTGATTTTTTCAGTATCTTAGTGGGGTGTGTCAGCATTTTCTCTTGGATATCTTCAATTGTTTTTTCCAATTCCCTTTCCCACAGAAACTTTTGTTTATCTCTCGTGATTTTTAGCGCTATCATCTTCCCCCGAAACGCGTCCCAGACTGCGCTCATTGCGACCTCCCCGGTGTCATTTTGTATAAAGTATTCCTCTATCATTTCCCTTATGGACTCCCCGGTAACTGGGTCCTGGATCAGCTCCTGCGGCAGCTTCCACCTCCATAGCCCATTCTTCCTCCCTGGGAAAGTCACGTCTAACCATAGTGGGGCATGGTCCGAGAGGGCTATTGCTCCCTTATCTAGCCCTTGTAGCTTTCCCAGTAGTCCCACCGAAACCCAGAAATAGTCTATCCTAGACATGGAATTATGAACATGTGAGAAATATGTGTACCCCCTTTGTTCGCCTTTCAGTTCTCTCCAAACATCATTCAGGGCCATGTGGTCCATTTGTTGTCTCAGACGCTTTGATGGCGCCCCCTGGCCTTGTGAGTTCCCCGTACTCCTATCTAAATGTGGGTTCCACGCCATATTAAGATCCCCCCCCATGATCACTTCCCCCTTTGCAAAGTATTCCAATTTTGACAGGGCGTCTCTCAGAAAACCATCCTGTCCCTGATTGGGTACGTATATTGAGACAAGTGTGATGCGATATCCCTCAATTTCCACATTGGCGAAGGCGTATCTCCCTTCTTTATCTAAGGTTATATCTAGCAGTTTAGAGTCCTTCCCTTCTTTCACCGCAATCAGCACCCCAGCTTTTTTTTCTGTTGCCGTTGCCTGTGCCCATATTTTGTATCCTTTTATCCTTGTTTTCTGCTTATCCCTTGTTCTAATATGGGTTTCTTGGAGAAGTAATATGTCTGCCTTCCCCCCTTTGAACTGTTTCTCCAGTTTCGCTCTTTTTGTTGGGTGATTCATACCCCTAATATTGTAGGTCAATATGCGCATCATCCCCATACTGTTATGTTCGTGTGCCATTGCCTTGGGTCCCCTTCTGTATTTGTTTCGTTTCTTTGATTCCTCACACCCCTTCCCCTCCCTCAAACTTCCCCCACAACATTTAAATTTAAACCAAACGAACTGTCCCCCGAGTAGGGCAAGGGTTCCTATTGACGTTAGGGCGTTGCGCCCTTCGCTCCCTGCCCTCTATACCCTTGAGGGGTATGTTATGGGGATTCCTAAACACCATTGATCCATTTGTCTTTACCGAGTTCCAAACCGTCGGGTCTCGACCAGGCGCCATCTGTATAAAGTCCGTTCAGCTCTGCTCCCATATCCCCCCTGACAGGGTTTCCGTAACTGCATTCCGTGTCTGTTCCCCAAGTATATGCTTTTCCTGGGTTCCTCATGTTACTTTTCTCCGGCTCTCCCTCCCTGCGTTTGCCTTCTTCTGCTTGCTTGTTTCCCAGCCCATTAGTTTTCTCGTTCGTTCTCTCCTGTTTGCGGCCTCCCCCCATTCCATCTCTTCATCTTGAAGTCCCCTAGTGCTGAGGCCTTCTGCTAGTGTGGTCACTCTTCTCTGTTTTCCTTCCCATGTAAATAGTAGCCCACATGGGCAGGTCCATTTATAGCGGATTTGTTTTTCTATTAACACTTCCACTAATGGGGCCATTGCCCTTCTTTTTTGGAGGGTTACTAGATCCAAGTCCTGATACAATTGGATGTCTTGCCCGTTCATTTTAATATGCTCCATTTCCCTGGCCCTTCTGAGAATCTGTTCTTTCTGCGGGTAAGAAGAGAGAGCCACCAAGACATCGCGTAGTCTTTCCCCTGGGGCCCCAGATCTTTTTGGTCCTACCCTGTGGACTCTGTCGACTCCGATATCTTCAGTTTCTTGCGCCCCCAGTATGTCTCTAAAAACCTCCTTTACCGCCTCTTTCAGATCTTTGTCTAGCACTGATTCCGCCATGTTCTTGATTCAAATGTAAGAGCGTCTGGAGCGGTTCTCCAAATCCTCACATTGTAATTCCAAGTTGTGAGTGTCACCAAATGTTCTTGTATTTCGCTTGTTTGTCTCGTATCTTCTTCAAGGCTTTGCACTGTTTTTTCCACCATGTCTGTTCTCTCTTCGAGGTTGTTTATATCAATTCACATGTCTTGTACCGCATGTTTCATTTCATTCTTCATGGTTGCAAATTGTTCTTGCACTGTAGACATGAACTTTTCTTGCAAGTCCATGAACCAGGCTTGCATGTCTTCCCTGGTCAATGGTTGTGATTCTGGGCGAGAGTTTCTGCCTCTCCCACGGGCTCTCCCTGGGTTCTCCCTCTCGGTTGCAATGACCCCTCTGTCGACCACATTTGTAGTATATTTGCACCTTCTTTCGTCGATTGGGGTGTCTGTTGGGTGGGGTTACCCTTCCCTTTTGCTCTTGACATGGTAGTGTGCTTCGTTCGAGTGTCTATGGGGCTTCTACGCCCCCGTGCAACCCTCCGGTATGGTTTCCACTAGTTTGGTTCCTCTGTTGTGCTTTTCTGGGTGGGGGTTTTGCCTTAGCTAGGTGTAGTGTCTAAGTTTCCGCTTCTTCCCCGGCCGTGTCGCCGTGCCAATATGGTTATGGCAGCTTGTCTCTCCTTTTCTGATTTCCCCTCCGCGTTTTCCCCCTCTAGCTTACGCAGGAAGAGGCTCCTGTTGCGCTCCTTCCTCGTTCCTGGGTCAGGCTGTGTGGGTGGTCTTGCGCAGGGATAGGGGTGAACCCTTCTGCTGATCTGATGCCACTATATTTGCACCTTGCTGGGACTTTGTTATGAATGTCCTTTTTTTAGTGCGCCATTTTTGTTCTTTACGCATGCTTTTAGGTCCCCCCCGGGGTATATATCTGTCCTTGTATGCGCAGGTGGGTGTTTTGTTTGCCTCCCCCCGGGTTGGCTCACCTTTATCTCTTCAGGCACGCTGTTTCAGGGCGGCCCCCGCTTCCCCATTCCTGCGGTCCGCCCCGATTTCCACCGGCGCCGCTCCTCTCTCTGTCCGTCGCAGCGGTCGCGGAGTCCCCACTCCTCACCCCGATCCCTGCTCGTCAGAGCTTTACAGGGGAGGTCGGACCTACTCTGCGGGGTCCAGCGGAGCCTCCGATCCCGCTCCCACGCTGGCCGCCGCCTCACTTCTTCGTCTTCCGCGCTGTGTGTGCCATGTGTGCCTCTTCGGCGCGGGAGAGTCCCGATCAGCCCCGGTGGGGGAGGGGCCGGTCTTCCCCTCTCTTAGGTCCTCGTTCCGCGCTCGCTCTTCAGCGGGGCCACTTTCCTCCCAGGTGGGGGGGCAGGAGGGGGAGAACTTTAGCTGTCGGGCGGGGTCAGGAAATGGGCCGTCAGTGCTTCATTTCTTGCTTAATTTCGGCGGCGCAGGTGGAGCGTTGTTTAGAAACGACTCCTCATCCCGGCAGCCATCTTGGATCCCCCATATCACTATTTTATGACACTTGTCAAAAAATAAAACACGTGTACATTTGCAAAACCATGTTTTTAGGTTCTTGCCAATGCTCTTTACACACGTTTCCTGGAAATCCACCCATGTATTCTTTTTTCATAAGTGTCAAATGTATGCACATACAATTGTCACATAACTTAGCCCCTACTTGACAAAATCCATTCACACTTTACAAACACATGTATATCTAGATCTAAAATCTTTTTGCAAACTTTTGTATAGATTTGTCAAATTGCACCACATTTATATGCCTTTACAATATTTTGGGACCCCCTCTAATTTTGACCCATCCTGACAAAATACCACCAAACTTTGCAAAAACATTTATATCTAGATCCATAATCTTTTTGCAAACCTTTGTTTATATTTGTCAAATAGCACCAAATTTATAAGGCTTTAAAATATATTGGGATACCCCCTCAAATTTTGCCCTCTCATGACACAATCCCACCAAAGTTCCCAAAAAACAGTTATATCTAAATCTATTATCATTTTGCCAACGTGTGTGTAGATTCGTCAAATGGCACCTCATTTATAAGCCTTTACATTATTTTGGGACTCCCCCTCTCTAATTTTGCGCCCTCTAGACAGAATCCCACCAAAGTTTGCAAACTCATTTGGAATTAGGTCAACAATATAATTGCAGTTTCATTAATTTATAAGCCATCCAAGAACTGCTTTTCACCAAACCTGTAATGCAGAGGTGTCCGCGAACTTGACAGGACTGTTCGCGAACATCCAGACTGTTCACAGACTGTTACGGTGAAAAACACTTGTTTTTTTCTTCTAGCAGCCATATCCCATCCTCATCACCCCTCACCACCCCAGAGATTATTTGATAAGTTTGACAAGTGCAATGTTGTGTTTTGTAATGTTTTTTACTGCAATGTCCGCAGACACTGGCTGCTGTCCGCGAATCCAAAATGGCGGGCGTTTCCAAAAATCTGACGCACTACGCGCTTTTCACTATCCAATCAGAGGGCGCGCCTGATGTCCACGAACACCACATTGCCTTCTAACCCAATCAGAGCCCTGTCCGCGGACCGAACAGGTAAATGGGTCCGCAGACAGAACCCAGATATCACACATTTTTTTGGACCTTCTTTTTGGTCATTTAAACAAAAACGACTGGACGGATTTCCATCAAATTTACAAAAGCACGCCTTTGGGACCAAGTCACCATGCCTGCCGCAAATATGGTGAAAATCCAACTAGCGGTTTGGAATGTAGGCGTGAGCAAAGTTTTTTTCCATTCAGACTATGGAAAAAAAAAGAAAATGGGACCCCCCTATAACTTTGCCCCCCCTTGACGAAACCTCACCAAAAGATTCAGTGCAGGCCATACACTTTTTTTGCAAAGTTGGGTGATATGATAGGATATTTATAACACGCTTAATACCCAGAGGTTTCTAAGCGTGGACCCAAGGATTGAACCTGTGTTGCTCTGTGTCATCTTGCTACCGAGATGAGCACCTTGCCGCTGAGCTATCCAGGGGGAGCGAAGTCACAAGCCGCCCAAAAAGAGGTCCTCCTATGGATTTAGCAATTTAACCATAACTACACGCCTGCTACTGTGGGCCGTGTAATATTTATATATATATATACATATATATTCAGTAAAAAAACTTTGTTAAAGGGACGTTATGGTTAAGTTGCGCTACTAAAAACCTATGAAATATGAAATTCTGTGAAAAAAATTTGTTAAAGGGACGTTATGATTAAGTTGCGCTACTAAAACCTATGAAATTCAGTGAAAAAACTTTGTTAAAGGGACGTTATGGTTCCAAGTAAAACCAAAAAACCCTTGAAATTCGCCAGTTATTGTAAGCTAAGCAACCATAACTCGCGCCACCACCCAGGACATCAAAGATGACATCACAAATGTCATTGATGACATCACTGATGACATCACATGTGTATTTACTTTTCATGAAATGTCTGTACAAGGTATTCTTATTATAATGTTGAGAAAAAAGTGTCAACGATCATTGGAATAAATATCATGAGCTACGTAGTGCATTAAACAATGCATTCATATAAATAGCATTCTATTATGAAGTTCTTTACAGTATAGTAAGCTACTCATGCAGAAACATAGGCAATGTGTGCAGCATACATGATGAAGGTATAATATTCATAATGTTGGTTTGTTGAATAATGCAATGATAACTGTTTTCTTATTAGAGTTTTGTGTACTGTGAAATATGTAATAAGTAGCTCATAAAACCCACGTATTATAAAATTGCATTATTACAGACAAAACATAAAGACACAATAACGTATACAAATATGGGTATATACAGGGAAAGTGAAGTAAGCAAAAAAGCAGAAGTAGTAGCAGAAACAATTAATAACTATAACTGATTATTTTTATGCTAATAAATGATTGCTCTGTTTCAAAGCTGCTATTTACCCTATGTATATGTATAACATGATGTGACTGGACCCTAAGGAAAGTAGTGTGAATACAATGTATACAAATACAAGCATATACAGGGAAAGTGTAGTAAAAAAACAACAGAACTATCAGAAAGTGCTGATAACTGATTATTTTAATGCACAGAAAGGATTGCTGTCTTTCAAGCATGTGTCTTCCCCTATGTATATGTTTCATATGATATGACTGGACCCTAAGGGAATTACTGTAAGAACATACTTGAAGGATAAGTCTACACATCTAGTACCTTTACAATTTTTAGTTCATGACTGTTACTGAAGAAAACCATGTGGCCTAGATATGTCAGTAAAGGAAAAAAGAGGGAGACAGACATGTGATGTCATCAGTGATGTCATCAATGACATTTGTGATGTCATCTTTGATGTCCTAGGGGTTAGTCTTAGCAATGCACGGTGGTGGCGCGAGTTATGGTTGCTTAGCTTACCCTAACTGACGAATTTCAAGGGTTTTTCAGTGGTACTTGGAACCATAACCTCCCTTTAACAAAGTTTTTTCACTGAATTTCATAGGTTTTTAGTAGCGCAACTTAACCATAACGTCCCTTTAACAAAGTTTTTTTTACTGAATTTCATAGGTTTTTATTAGTGCAACTTAACCATAACGTCCCTTTAACACATTTGTTTTTACTGAATTTCATAGGTTTTATTAGTGCAACGTAACCATAACATCCTTTTCAATGGATGAAGACCACTAGCATCCTAGGTTCTCAAAGTGGGAACCCGGGATGGTAAAAAAAAGATTTTTTGGACACCATGGAAAGGGAAGGCGGGGTGTATAAAGAGAACACAATAGGGCATTGGCTGGGGGGGACCAGGAGAGGGACACGAGGCATGAGCGGGGGCTAGGGGGAACAGGAGAGGGACACAGGCATGACCGGGGGGTGG
Organism: Ambystoma mexicanum; assembly: GCF_040938575.1. NCBI lineage: Eukaryota > Metazoa > Chordata > Amphibia > Caudata > Ambystomatidae > Ambystoma > Ambystoma mexicanum. The sequence continues at coordinate 476,597,368 of NC_090924.1, read as the reverse complement.
GGAACAGTAGGGAGACACAGGGCATGACCGGAGGGTGGGGGGGAACAGGAGAAAGACACGGGGCATGAGCGAGGTGTGGGGGGCACAGGAGGGAGACACGGGGCATGAGCGGGGGGTGGGGGAACAGGAGAGAGACACAGGGCATGAGCGGAGGGTGGGGGAACAGGAGGGAGACACGGAGCATGAGCGGGATGGGAGGAACAGGAGAGAGACACAGGGCATGAGCGTGGGGGTGGAAAAGGATAGAGACACGGGGCATGAGCTGGGAGTGGGGGAAAAGGAAAGAGACACAGGGCATGAGCGGGGGTTGGGGTGAACAGGAGAAAGACATGGGGCATGAGCAGGGGGTGGGGGGAACAGGAGGAAGACACGGGGCATGAGCGGGGGTGGGGGGAACAGGAGGAAGACACAGGGCATGAGCAGGGGGTGGGGGGAACAGGAGGAAGATACGGGGCATGAGCGGGGGTTGGGGGGAACAGGAGGAAGACACGGGGCATGAGCGGGGGATGGGGAACAGGAGAGAGACACGGGGCAGGAGTGTGGGGTGCAAAAGGAGAGAGACACGGGGCATGAGCGGCAGGTGGGGGAAACAGGAAAGAGACACAGGGTATGACTGTGGGGTGGGGGGAAAAGGAGGGAGACACAGGGCATGACCGGGGGGTGAGGGGGAACAGGAGGAAGACACGGGGTATGAGCGGGGGTTGGGGGAACAGGAGAGAGACACGGGGCATGAGCGGGGGGTAGGGGGCAACAGGATAGAGACACGGGGCATGAGCAGGGAGTGGGGGGTACAGGAGGGAGACATGGGGCATGAGCGGGGGTTGGGAGGAAAAGGAGGGAGGCACAGGGCATGACCGGGGGGGTGGGGGGAACAGGAGGAAGACGCGGGGCATGAGCGGGGGGTGGGGGGAAAAGGAGGGAGACACAGGGCATGAGCAGGGGGTGGGGGGAACAGGAGAAAGACACGGGGCATGAGCTGGGGGTGGGGGAACAGGAGAGGGACACAGGGCATGAGCGGGGGGTAGGGGACAACAGGATAGAGACACGGGCCATGAGCAGGGAGTGGGGGGTACAGGAGGGAGACATGGGGCATGAGCGGGGGTTGGGGGAACAAGAGGGAGCCACGGGGCATGAGCAGGGGTGGGGGGAACAGAAGAAAGACACGGGGCATGAGCAGGGGTGGGGGAACAGAAGAGAGACATGGGGGGTGGGGGTAACACGAGAGAGACACAGGGCATGACCGGGGGGTGGGGGGAACAGGAGGGAGACACGGGGCATGAGCGGGGGTGGGGAGGAACAGGAGAAAGACACGGGGCATGAGCGGGGGGTGGAGGGGAACAAGAGAAAGACACGGGGCATGAGCGGGGGTGGGGGGAACAGGAGAGAGACACGGAGCATGAGCTGGGTGTTGGGGGCAACAGGAGAGAGACACGGGGCATGAGCAGGGTTTGGAGGGTACAGGAGGGAGACACTGGCCATGAGCGGGGGGTGTGGGGAACAGGAGGGAGACACGGGGCATGAGCGTGGGGTGGGGGGAACAGGAGGGAGACATGGGACATGAGCAGGGGTGGGGGAACAGGAGAGAGACACGGGGCATGCGCGGGGGGTGGGGGGAACAGAAGAGAGACACGGGGCATGAGCGGGGGTAGGGGACAACAGGATAGAGACACTGGGCAAAAGCGGGGGGTGGGGGGAACAGGAAGGAGACACGGGACATGAGCGGGGGGTGGGGGGAACAGGAGAAATACACGGGGCATGAGCGGGGAGTGGGGGGAGCATAAGAGAGACACGGGGCATGAGCGGGGGTGGGGGGAACAGGAGAGAGACACAGGGCATGAGCGGGGGGTAGGGGGAGAACAGGAGAAAGAAACTGGGCATGAGCAGGGAGTGGGGGGTACAGGAGGGAGACATGTGGCATGAGCGGGGGTTGGGAGGGAAAGGAGGGAGGCACAGGGCATGACCGGGGGGGTGGGGGGAACAGGAGGAAGACACGGGGTATGAGCGGGGGTTGGGGGGAACAGGAGAGAGACACGGGGCATGAGCGGGGGGTGGGGGGAAAAGGAGGGAGACACAGGGCATGACCGGGGGGTGGGGGGGAACAGGAGGAAGACACGGGGTATGAGCGGGGGTTGGGGGGAACAGGAGGGAGACACGGGGCATGAGCAGGGGGTGGGGGGAACAGGAGAAAGACACGGGGCATGAGCTGGGGGTGGGGGAACAGGAGAGAGACACGGGGCATGAGCGGGGGGTAGGGGACAACAGGATAGAGACACGGGGCATGAGCAGGGAGTGGGGGGTACAGGAGCGAGACATGGGGCATGAGCGGGGGTTGGGGGAACAAGAGGGAGCCACGGGGCATGAGCAGGGGTGGGGGGAACAGGAGAAAGACACGGGGCATGAGCAGGGGGGGGGGGAACAGAAGAGAGACATGGGGGGTGGGGGTAACACGAGCAAGACACGGGGCATGACCGGGGGGTGGGGGAACAGGAGGGAGACACGGGGCATGAGCGGGGGTGCGGAGGAACAGGAGAAAGACACGGGGCATGAGAGGGGGGTGGGGGGAACAAGAGAAAGACACGGGGCATGAGCGGGGGTGGGGGGAACAGGAGAGAGACACGGAGCATGAGCTGGGTGTTGGGGGCAACAGGAGAGAGACACGGGGCATGAGCAGGGTTTGGGGGTACAGGAGGGAGACACTGGCCATGAGCGGGGGGTGTGGGGAACAGGAGGGAGACACGGGGCATGAGCGTGGGGTGGGGGGAACAGGAGGGAGACATGGGACATGAGCGGGGGTGGGGGAACAGGAGAGAGAAACGGGGCATGCGCGGGGTGTGGGGGGAACAGAAGAGAGACACGGGGCATGAGCGGGGGTAGGGGGGTAGGGGATGGAGACACTGGGCAAAAGCGGAGGGTGGGGGGAACAGGAAGGAGACACGGGACATGAGCGGGGGGTGGAGGGAACAGGAGAAAGACACGGAGCATGAGCGGGGAGTGGGGGGAGCATAAGAGAGACATGGGGCATGAGCGGGGGTGGGGGGAACAGGAGAGAGACACAGGGCATGAGCGAGGGGTAGGGTGGAACAGGAGAAAGAAGCTGGGCATGAGCGGGGGCTGGGGGGAACAGGAGAGAGACACAAGGCATGAGCGGGGGATGAGGGCAACAGGAGAGAGATACCGGGCATGAGCGGGGGGTGGGGGGAGTAGGAGAGAGACACGGGGCATGAGCGGGGGGTGAGGGAACAGGAGGGAGACACAGGGCGTGAACAGCGGGTGTGGGGAACAGGAGGGAGACACAAGGCATGAGCGGGGGGCAGGGGGGCAAAAGGAGAGAGACACAGACATGAGCGGGGGGTGGGGGAGGACAGGAGGGAGACACGGGGCATGAGTGGAGGGTGGGGGAACAGGAGAGAGACACGGGGCATAAGCGGGGGATGGGGGAACAGGAGAGAGAGACGGGGCATGAGCGGGGGTGGGGGCAAAAGGAAAGAGACACAGGGCATGAGCGGGGGGTGGGGGATACAGGAAGGAGACACAGGGCATAAGCGGGGAGTGGGGGGAACAAGAGGGAGAAATGGTGAATGAGCGGGGGTGGGGGGAACAGGAGAAAGACAAGGGGCATGAGCTGGGGGTGGGGGGAACAGGAGAGAGACACGGGGCATGAGCAGGGGATGGGGGCAACAGGAGAGAGACACCGGCATGACAGGGGGGTGGGAACAGGAGGGAGACACAGGGCATGAGCGGGGGGTGGGGGGTACAGGAGGGAGACACGGGGCATGAGCGGGGGGGAACAGGAGGGAGACACGGTACATGAGTGGGGGTGGGGGTGAACAGGAGAAAGACACAGGGCATGAGCGGGGGGTGGGGGAACAGGAGCGAAACACAGTGCTGTAGGGAGGGGTGGGGGAACAGGAGGGAGACACGGTGCATGAGCGGGGGTGGGGTGGAACAGGAGAGAGACATGGGGCATGAGCCAGGGTGGGGGGTACAGGAGGGAGACATGGGGCATGAGCGGGGGGTGGGGGAACAGGAGGGAGACACAGGGCATGAGCGGGGGTGGGGGAACAAGAGGGAGACATGGGGCATGAGCGGGAGGTGGGGGGGAACAGGAGAAAGACACGGGGCATGAGAGGGGGGTGGGTGAACAGGAGAGAGACACGGGGCATGAGCGGGGGGGCAACAGGAGAGAGACACGGGGCAGGACCGGGGGTGGGGGGAACAGGAGGGAGACACAGGGCATGAGCGGGGGTGGAGGGGGAACCGGAGAAAGACAGAGGGCATGAGCAGAGGGTGGGGGGAACAGGAGAGAGACAAGGGGCATGAGCGGGGTGTGGGGGGCAACAGGAGAGAGACACGGGGCATGAGCAGGGGTAGGGAGGTACAGGAGGGAGACACAGGGCATGAGCGAGGGGTTGGGGAACAGGAGGGAGACACAGGGCATGAGCGGGGGGTGGGGGGATCAGGAGCAGAAAGATACGGGGCATGAGCGGGGGGTGGTGGAACAGGAGGGAGACACGGGGCATGAGCGGGGGTTGGGGGGGAACAGGAGAGAGACACAGGGCATGAGCGGGGGTGGGGGGAACAGGAGAGAGACACGGGGCATGACCGGGGGGTGGGGGGGAACAGGAGGGAGACACGGGGCATGAGCGGGGGCTTGGGGGGAACAGGAGAAAGACACGGGGCATAAGCGGGGGATCGGGGAACAGGAGAGAGACACGGGCATGAGCGGGGGTGGGGGCAACAGGAGAGAGACACGGGGCATGAGCGGGGGGTGGGGGTACAGGAAGGAGACACGGGGCATGAGCAGGGGGTGGGGGGAACAAGAGGGAGAAATGGGGAATGAACGGGGTGGGGGGGAACAGGAGAGAGACACGGGTATGACGGGGGGTGGGATCAGGAGGGAGACACAGGGCATGAGCGGGGGTGGGGGGTACAGGAGGGAGACATGGGGCATGAGCAGTGGGAACAGGAGGGAAACACGGAACATGAGTGGGGGTGGGGGTGAACAGGAGAAAGACACAGGGCATGAGCGGGGGGTGGGGGAACAGGAGCGAAACACAGGGCTGTAGGGAGGGGTGGGGGGAACAGGAGGGAGACACGGGGCATGAGCGGGGGTGGGGGGAACAGGAGAGAGACACGGGGCATGAACGGGGGTTTGGGGGAACAGGAGGAAGACAAGGGGCATGAGCGGGGGGGGTCGGGGAACAGGAGAAAGACACGGTGCATGAGCGGGGGGAACACGAGGAAGACACGGGGCATGAGCTGGGGGTGGGGAGAACACGAGGAAGACACAGGGCATGAGCGTGGGGTGAGGGGAACAGGAGAGTGACACGGGGCATAAGCGGGGGTGGGGGGAACAGGAGAGAGACACGGGGCATGAGCGAGGGTGGGGGGAACAGGAGGAAGACGCGGCGCATGAGCGGGGGGTGGGGGGAACACGAGGAAGACATGGGGCATGAGCGGGGGGCAACAGGAGAGAGACACGGGCATGACCGGGGGTGGGGGGAACAGAAGAGAGACACGGGGCATGAGCGGAGGTGGGGGGAACAGGAGGAAGACACGGGCATGAGCGGGGGGAACAGAAGAGATACACGGGGCATGAGCGGGGGTGGGGGGGAACAGGAGGGAGACACGGGACATGAGCGGGGGGTGGGGGAACAGGAGAAAGACACAGGGCATGAGCAGAGGGTGGGGGAACCGGAGGGAGACACGGGGCATGAGCAGGGGGTGGGGGGAACAGGAGGGATACACGGGGAGTGAGCGGTGGGTGGGGGGAACAGGAGAAAGACACGGGGCATGAGCAGGGGGTGTGGTGAACAGGAGAGAGACACGGGGAATGAGCGGGGGGTGGGGGGCAACAGGAGGAAGACATGGGGCATGAGCGGGGGTTGGGGGAACAAGAGGGAGCCACGGGGCATGAGCAGGGGTGGGGGGAACAGGAGAAAGACACGGGGCATGAGCAGGGGTGGGGGGAACAGAAGAGAGACATGGGGGGTGGGGGTAACACAAGAGAGACACGGGGCATGACCGGGGGGTGGGGGGGAACAGGAGGGAGACACGGGGCATGAGCGGGGGCTTGGGGGGAACAGGAGAAAGACACGGGGCATAAGCGGGGGATCGGGGAACAGGAGAGAGACACGGGGCATGAGCGGGGGTGGGGGCAACAGGAGAGAGACACGGGGCATGAGCGGGGGGTGGGGGTACAGGAAGGAGACACGGGGCATGAGCAGGGGGTGGGGGGAACAAGAGGGAGAAATGGGGAATGAGCGGGGTGGGGGGGAACAGGAGAGAGACACGGGCATGACGGGGGGTGGGATCAGGAGGGAGACACAGGGCATGAGCGGGGGTGGGGGGTACAGGAGGGAGACATGGGGCATGAGCGGGGGGAACAGGAGGGAAACACGGAACATGAGCGGGGGTGGGGGTGAACAGGAGAAAGACACAGGGCATGAGCGGGGGGTGGGGGAACAGGAGCGAAAACACAGGGCTGTAGGGAGGGGTGGGGGGAACAGGAGGGAGACACGGGGCATGAGCGGGGTGGGGGGAACTGGAGAGAGACACGGGGCATGAACAGGGGTTTGGGGGAACAGGAGGAAGACAAGGGGCATGAGCGGGGGGGTCGGGGAACAGGAGAAAGACACGGTGCATGAGCGGGGGGAACACGAGGAAGACACGGGGCATGAGCTGGGGGTGGGGGAACACGAGGAAGACACAGGGCATGAGCGTGGGGTGAGGGGAACAGGAGAGTGACACGGGGCATGAGCAGGGGTGGGGGGAACAGGAGAGAGACACGGGGCATGAGCGAGGGTGGGGGGAACAGGAGGAAGACGCAGCGCATGAGCGGGGGGTGGAGGGAACACGAGGAAGACATGGGGCATGAGCGGGGGGCAACAGGAGAGAGACACGGGCATGACCGGGGGTGGGGGGAACAGAAGAGAGACACGGGGCATGAGCGGCGGTGGGGGGAACAGGAGGAAGACACGGGCATGAGCGGGGGGAACAGAAGAGATACACGGGGCATGAGCGGGGGTAGGGGGGAACAGGAGGGAGACACGGGACATGAGCGGGGGGTGGGGGAACAGGAGAAAGACACAGGGCATGAGCAGAGGGTGGGGGAACAGGAGGGAGACACGGGGCATGAGCAGGGGGTGGGGGGAACAGGAGGGATACACGGGGCGTGAGCGGTGGGTGGGGGGAACAGGAGAAAGACACGGGGCATGAGCAGGGGGTGTGGCGAACAGGAGAGAGACACGGGGCATGAGCGGGGGGTGGGGGGCAACAGGAGAGAGACACGGGGCTTGAGCGGGGGTGGGGGGTACAGGAGGGAGACACGGGGCATGAGCGGGGGGTGGGGGAACAGGAGGGAGATATAGGGCATGAGCGGGGGGTGGGGGAACAGGAGAGAGACACGGGGAATGAGCGGGGGTGGGGGAACAGGAGGAAGACACAGGGCATGCGCGGGGCGTGGGGGAACAGGAGAAAGACAAGGCGCATGAGCGGGAGTGGGGGGAACACAAGGAAGACACGGGGCATGAGCAGGGGTGGGGGGTACAGGAGGGAGACACAGGGCATGAGCGGAGGGTGGGGGAACAGGAGGGAGACACGGGGCATGAGCGGGGGGTGGGGGCAACAGGAGAGAGACACGGGACATGAGCGGGGGGTGGGGGGAACAGGAGGAAGACATGGGGCATGAGCAGGGGGTGGGGGGAACAGGAGGAAGACACAGCACATGAGCGGGGGTGGGGGGAACACGAGGAAGACACGGGGCATGAGCGGGGTGGGGGCAACAGGAGAGAGATACGGGGCATGAGCAGGGGGTGGGGGAACAGGAGAGAGACACGGGGCATGAGCGGGGGGTGGGGGAACAGGAGGAAGACACGGGGCATGCATGAGCGGGGGTGGGGGAACAGGAGGAAGACACGGTACATGAGCAGGGGGCGGGGGAACACAAAGAAGACACAGGGAATGAAGGGGGGTTTGGGGGAACGGGAACAGGAGAGAGACACAGGGCATGAGCGGGGGGTGGGGGGAACAAGAGAGAGACACGGGGCATGAGCGAGACATGGGGCATGAGCGGGGGGTGGGGGGAACAAGAGGGAGACACTTACTGTGCAGGCGGCAGATCCCACTCCTGTTAACAAAGCCTCTCGATGGGATTAACAAAGATGGCGGGCGTCTCTGAAAATACGACGCACTGCACGCTTCACCACAGCCAATGGGAGACAGCCAGGATTGGGTTTTTATGAGTTGGTACTATTGTGGAATGGAGATAAAATCTTTTAAAGTCTATGCGAACCTGTTATTCATTGTACAGGGAAATCCGGTCATCTGTTTGTGACCAGGTAATCAACCCCGGTGCAGAGGCCGCTTAAGGGCAAAGTTGACAAATGGTTTATGGGTTTCGATCAATTTCTCACATTGTGCCTAGATGTCATGTTTGCTAAATTGGTAGTCCTGTAGATTAGTATGAGACAAGGATGGCAGCAGAAAGTCGGGTTGGATAAGATATTTATCACCATTTCAAAGGGAACTTGGTTATTTCTTCCCCTCCTCATATCTTTAAGTGTCCTTGCAAAGACCATATGCATCACATACAGGGTTAATGGTTTGCACCCAGCTCAAACTTGTAATGAATTATGCTTGTGTGGGTGAATGTATAACTATTGGAAGACGTCATGACCTACCATGGAAGGATCCCAAATAGGGGTATGTTGTAAATATGAGCTGATAAAAAGATATGTGGAAAGGGGATGATAGTTAAATAGATGTGTCTAATGGGAGCGTGGGAATTAAACAAGATTGGATTTCTTTGTATATTTTTGACCAATCATGTGTGGGGGGGGTGATTTGTGATCAAATATGTGATCAAATATGTAGGAGTGTTTTTACTGTTGCTAAATGTATAAAATGTGTAAGCTTGTATGGTTCGGAGAGGCTCAGGTTAGTTTGACTTCACAGCGCCATCTAACGGCTCCCAGCCATTTGTGCAAATGTGCACTTATTTCTTAAGAGGTGGGCCTACTTTGGTTTAAGGCGATGGGAGTCCCGCCCTAACATACCGCAAAGTAACTCTTGTTTTGACTTGACATGTTGACTTCCTATGAATCTAGACATATTATAAATTCACGAGGGCCTGCTAACATGCACTTAAAAACTGCTCTATATGTAGATGCTTTCTCAGACACAGCTTCCCAATCTCCACTGCACCACTGTTTCAGAACCACTAACCTTCTTCTCCTCATAATACACCACTTATGATGCTGCATCCTTTCTAATTGGTCTCAGAGCAGCACAGGTCATGCAAAGGGTAGGAGCTGCAGTTTCCACAACCCAATAACAAGCCATAATTCAAGATTGGTAGGATAGTTCAGTAAGTTAATGCATTTGCAGTAGAAATATGTGTCCAATTTGCAGGACACATGTTCGTTTTCCTTCTGTTCCAATTAATCATTTCATGTTTGGAAGGTTAATAAAATAGGAGTAATTGAGCAAATGGTTTGCTGCAAGAACTATATCGGAGAAAATTAATAGTTATTGCTGCTGACACTCCTGAAACACACCCAACTTGTTACAACTGTCTGTTTTTATGGAATGTGTTTCTCAGTTGCTCCTAATTTGCCAGACAATTCGTTTGGCCATATAATTCTATTACTTTAGCTCAAAATGCGTTGCTTTTGTCTTCAACATGCTTATTTCTAGAATTATACATGTTGCAGTTTTGTAAAGATAGGGGACTCTAAGGGGAGTGTTTCCAAATCAACAAGATTGCAGGTCTTCCTCCTCAAATGCATCGACACTCGGGCCTGCTCCCCTCTTACAACTCTTCGCCACATTACACTCCACATGTAATTCTTCACATTCTGGCCTGGTATCGCTTGATTTGTGTAGGTATGTGTTGTTCTAGGTATGTGCAGGGGACTGCAGTACCTCCCTCCCTCCCTCCCTCCCTCCCTCCTTCCTTCCTTCCCTCCCTCCCTCCCTCCCTCCCTCATTTGTGTCTGGGGCATTGAGTCACCATTGCCCTACCTTCTCTTCTTTGTTCTGGTTTTTGCGGGTGATGTGTGAGCATCTGAGCGAAACCTGTTAGCTGCTGCATGCAGGGGTGGGGTGGGCGAACAGGAGCTAATAGGCTTTCCTCATCTCCTACATACTGGAGTGACTTTACCTATTGCAGTGGAGTCTGTGAAGGGAGTAGTAGAGTATGCAGTCACTGTTTTTGTGGCTCTGGTCCGGGGAAAATAGTGTGTGCCTTCCCTATGCAGCTCAGAAATGAGCCACACAGCCACCAAATCTAGGCCCTCAGACAAGCTGGCTAGGAAGGGGCGCTGCACCATCTGCAAATAAAATTGACGTTAAGAGTCCTTACATTCTTCCTTCGAATGGGACAAAGATGCCAAGGTAGATTTTTTAGGCATTCCAACAGGTATGCCTTTTTATTTAAAAAAAATAAAAAAAAACATAATAACTATATAAACCATACCACCATAAAAACATTTTTGGTTCCCCAGCCGTAATTTCCCTTTAAGGGATCTGCCCCGTCAGCCCACCCTCTCTTAAAGGGGTGAAAGGTGGAGCTTTAAGGTTGAACTGACAGAACAGAACACTATTTCCAACCTGGCACCATCCACTGTCGGAAAGGACAAGAAATGGTCCCAGTGGTTGGTTCCGACACCAAAGTGGTCTTTGGCATGCTGCCACTTCCCCTCTCCCTCACATGCCAGGTTACACTACAGCACCTCCCTTTTCATCCCCTCCCTTATTTTGACTCCTAACCATTTCTGCTCCCATACATAATTACATTGATTACCACACTCCATGGGCCTCATTACAACTCAGGCGTTAAGGGTTAACGCCGTCGTTAACCCTTAACGCCTGATTCCAATTTACAGGCTGCTTTTAGCAGGCATTAAAATCCATGGCGCTAAACCACCTTGGTGCTAATTACGGCACCGTAATTTACGGTGCCGTAATTAGCGCCTTCCCCACTCCCATTATGCCCTATGGGGCAAAAATGGGAATGGGGAAGGGTAAATGGGAAATGGGGATTTACCGCCCCACTCACCTTGGAATGGGGCGGTAAATCCGCCATCCACCATGGTGTAAACGTAGTTTACACCACGGTGGTAAAGTTGGTGTACTTACCGCCTGGGTCGTAATGACCCCACATGACTGTAATTAAACTTATAACAGGGCTTGCAGTAGTGGCCCTGCAGTCATGGTTAAGTTGCTTAACTCATAGAAAGAGCACTTTTGGCTGACTTATAACTTCGCCCCCCCAAACGCTCCCTCAACAAACTTTGCAAAAAAGGTATATGGTCCCCTTGCAAGGGTTCTGCGAAGTTTGGTGCGGTCTCGTCCCGGGGGGCAAAGCAATATGGGGAACCCAAAATGTGTGGAAAACCTCATAGACACAATTGAAATAGATGTATGCTCACACCTACAGCACAAACTGCTGCACGTATTTTCACCAAATTTGCAGCAGGAGCAGCGGCTTGGTCCTGAAAACGTGCTTCATGTAAATTATTTATAAGTCGTTCTACTCGGTTCTTTTTAAATGCCCAAAAGGTAGGACCAAAAGAATGTGTGATATCCTGTCTGTGGACTCACATCCCGATTCGCTCCGTGGACACCCCCGTGGACCAATAGGGACCCGGTGTGATGTCCACAGACATCAGCCACATCCGCTAATTGGATGGTGGAAAGTGTGAGGTGCTTCATATTTCTTGGAACGGTCGCCGTGTTGGATCCGCGGACAGCCGCCGTTGACCGCGGATAGAGCGCTGGGGAAAAAGTCTGGAAAACACATTTGTGGTTATTTGGTAGCCGAAAGTGGAGCTGGAAAGGGAGTGGGGGTGAAAGATGATATGAAGTTGTTTTTCTAGGTGAAAAAAGTGGGTGCAGTTGCCGCCCACTCCGCAGACACTGAAACATGGGTGCAGAGAGTGCATGTATGTTTCCACGTGTATGAAAACTGGAATATTTCATTTATAGGGATGTTTTTGGTTTCCAGTACTTGTAATAAGTACAATAGGACTTCTTGAGGATCTACTTGCGTGTTTATGGACAATGTACCATTCCTGCACAATTGTCCAATTCTTGTCTTATACCTGAGAGACTCTAAGTGCTGTTAGGATTAATTGTGGCATTTCTATAAAGGATGCGCATTTGCAAATACAACTGGTCCGAGCAATTTAAGTAAATGTTGTGAACAATTGGTGGCAATTGGAAGAGAAGATTGATTGATACATTTGCATAGCAATTTATTTCATTTGTGTTTTACTAAATTGAAATGGGCCAGAGAGTTGTGTCTCTGCATCGTTTGATGGGCCTGCAGATGTTTTGGGGAAGAAATATTTGTCTCTTTCTCTGATGATGGACGTGCTGTTGAGTTTGTAGTAGACAGTTTTGTGGTTGTATTATTTGATGGAGAAGCAGTTGGTCGATGTTTATTTAGCAGTAGTGTTGGGGCATCTATTATACGATCTGTTTGTATTAATTCTCTTTTTAAAGTTTTTTTTTTAGGTACAGGTTACATATCTAGATAGAGGGTGTATGGTGCACATAGCCTGTTGTATTCTAGGATGCAAGCAATGTCAGCATTGACTTTGTTTGCATCAAAGTTAAGTAGGAATAGACCATTGAGTGTACAGAGACGTGAAAGTGCTACTTAACTCAAACCTTCTTTAAAGACTGTGCTGCCAATGTCAATCCATGAGTGATCTAGGGTTAGACCTTGCAACTTGTGAATAGTGACAGCATATGCAAGAGACAGAGAGAATTGTTCTTTAAAAGAAGCAAATGTGCTATCGTGAGCCAATTTCTTTAATTTCCACATGTTTGTCAAACTGTATGCTGTTGTCATGTGGATATGTTTGTAAGCAACAAATGTACCAATTGCTCCATTGACTAAACCTTGTTCTAAGTCAAGGTTACATTTTAGAATAACTCTGCAGTTTAGAAACAAAGTTAACATTTTGTCCAATCCAGTTGCGTTGGAGATACACGTTTCTAGGCTATATAGTCGTGCTGTTGCTTTTTGACACATAGGGAGTGTCATGCCATGCACTTCTAGTTTATCTGTAGAGTGGATATGCACTATGTGTTGCATTTCTTGTTTTAACATTTTCTCATTGAATTGACTACAGGTTGTAAGGGTTGGCATTAAGGACATGCATTTCATGTTGTGTTGAATTATTTTTCCATGACATTAGGAGCAGATGTTGTTTGCCCATATAAATCCTGGATTAGTCTTGTATTTAAGATGGATTTTTCATCTTTAGTAAGCAGATCAGTTATAATACTTTTATAAAATGTTAGCATAGGTGAGATCTGCAGACTGATGGATGTTTTGAGTTAGTTCTCTGTACTGAAAATGTTGCCAAAGATTTACATTTCCAATGCTGCCGAGTGTGTTTCGCCCTTGTTAGTGTCCTAATGTTTTGAAAATAGGTTGACCTTTTACTGGTGTTAACTGTAGGAGGTCTCCAAAAACAATAACGTGTTTTCCTCAAAACTGTTTTTTTCGTCGACAGTTTTTAGGACTTCTTGCATTCTGAGGTGAATTAAAGCCAACATGAGGTTGGAAACCATGCTTACTTCATCTATTTGGAGCACTTTTATTTGTTTCAGAATTTTACATATTTCAGTAGCAGCTCCTGCTTATAATTTGTAGTATTCTAATTTGTTTTGGTGTTCTACTGGAAGGAGCAGTAGTCAGTGCAAAGTTACACCTCCTATGCTGTAGGCAGCTAAACCTGTGAAGTCTGTTACAAAAGCTGAAAGGTTGTTGTTTGTTAGGTTTTGAAGAAATGTGCTGATTACTTTAATTAAGAATGCTTTACTAGAACCAGCTCCACTGCTTACATACAGGAGCAGAGGTTAAACATTTTTACAGCTGCAGTTTTAGATTCATGCTTAAAACCATGTTCAATTTCTTCAGTGACTTCTAGGTAAATGGCGAGTTGTTCCTTATCTAGCTGTGATTTGAGTACTGACAATTCTTCTTCAGATTGTTTATATTGATACACGATATGTTCTTCCTAAGTTGTGGCTATTTCTGCTTCATTTAGAATGAGTGGTTCTCCAAATGCTTCTTGCCTTCCTGTGAGGGAAGTTGATTGCCCTCAGGAGTGTCTTTATCTAGACGAGCTTCAATTTTTTTCCTCTTGTTGGTGTTCTTTGTCCAACATTTCTTTGTATTGTTTGAAATTGACATTTGGTATACTGCTTTCATTTGCTTTCAATGAACCTTCAAATGAGTCATAGTCACCTAATAATTCTCCTTATTGTCTCAAAATTGTAAAGAGTTGCAGTAGGGTCATGTCATACAATTTTCTATGTTGCAGAGATTTAAATGTTAACTTTATATGATTAACAGGCTGGGTTTGGTAAGTTTAAATAGCCTTGCTTCACAGGCTGACACTGAATATTTGCCAGTATTCTCATCTGGTGTGACATTGTTTTTGTAGGAGTAGTTTTGGGCTATGTCATAACTTATAAAGCTGTACCTGTTAAACAGGCTGCAGCTTCGTAGCAGCCACATTCTCTATGGGAGAGCATTTTCATAACGAAGCTGTAATTATTGTGACAGTAGTTTGTCAGATGATATGTCATCCCAGAGGTTGTTTAGCTATTTTTCCTCAGCTTTGGTGAGATAGGCTGTAACATATCTTGCAACTGCAGTGGAATTGTCTACATTGTATTGTATATCTGTGTTTGTTTCCACATGAGGTCAATGATTGCATTGTAATCCTTGATAAACTTAATGTCTTTTTAAGGGATTTGCCTTTTACAATATGTACAACAGAAGACATCAAGCTATTTACTTGTTTTTTTGTGCAAACTGGCACAGGTAAGCCAAAGTGACATTTGGTGTAGTATTTACCTTTGTTTTTATATCTACCGCTGCAGTATATGCCACACTTATGTTTTTGGAAGCTTAAGATTTGTGTAAGTAGGTCACTATCTGTGGTTTCTAAGGGTATGTCACAGGTGATGTATTTTTCAATAAACTGTAAAACAGTGGCATCACTGTCATGGCCAAATTTGGGAGCATCTTTTATCCACAAAAGCATGCGGATGTGTGGTGCTCATCTGGATTGATATTCTTTGCTCCAAAATAAGTGTTCCACTTCTCTGAGCGAAGGGGTAGTTTTATTGCAGATGAAGTGCAGCATGGCAATGAAGCGATGATGAAAATACCTTGATACATTGACAGAGTCAAGAGAACAGAGTTCTCCTGGTGTTTCTATATCTATTCCATCTTTATTTTGGTTTGCAGTGCATAAGAAGTCATGCAAGTCATCCCATGCATACTCTGCACAACTTAAAGTAACAAACCTTGTGGGTGGGTCTAGGTTCCTTAGCATACAAAGTACATCAGCTTGACGTCGGAACCAGTTATATTTTGTACCACATATGTTTGCCAGGAGATTTGTGATACTTGACTGAAAAACGTCATCTTTTTCTTTTATTTTTTTAAGCAGTTGGGTAGCGGATATCTTTAAATATTAGAGCTTGTTTTTGGTGTGTGTGCAACTCCATAACATAGAGGGGCTAGTTCACATTCGAACAGGAGGTAGGAAATGTATTCTACATTTTGTCTGGATCTGGGATCTTCAGAATTCATTCGTAAAGAGATATATTCTTATTCACTAATTTGTGTGGACCTTTCGTCATTTTGTGTGGCCCTTTCGTCATATCTGCCTCCTTTTCCTGTAGGAAAGAGTAGAGGAAAGGAACATGCTTCTACACTTTTTTCCTATATGCTGATTGGGGATCCTTTCGCTTGACACATTTGATCTGTTTCTAATGCATCTTCAATGGTGTCTTTGGAGTGTTGTGAGTGAATTGTATACTGGTCTAAAATATTGGCTGCATAACAGGATCTACACATTCAAATTGGCCAGTTGCTGGTGAATCTTGAATTATTTTGGTGGTTTCTCTTGTGTTTTCCTCTGTGTTTATATCTTTGTAGTATGCATTGTTTTATTTCAGATGTTGTAGGACTTGTCTAACTTTGTTTAATTCGACTAGTTGCAAAATTATTTTGTCTTTTGTTGCTACACCATTAACTATTACAATGAAAGATTGATTTGTTGGTCGTTGTACTCCTACATTTTGTACATTTTCTTTAAGATCTAATGTCAAATATACTACTTTGCCATGGATGCCCATTAATAACTCAGATGGAGGTAATTTGGGTGTTGTCGGTTGAAAATGGGTGTACTGTTTGGATTATAATGCTCTCATACAAGTTCAGTTGTTGGAGAGCCTTTGGAAGTTGGAAAAGTTATTAGTGATTGCTTGTGAAGGCATTTTCTTATTGTTAAGCTATGCGTTGCAGTATGAGCAAAGTATTGAGGGATCACTTATTTTGCATTTATTTTCTGCTGTTAGATATACATCTAATTGGAACCATTGTGATTCCTTATTGTTCTCTATTTTGTAGACCATGTCTACTATTTGTGTGCTCTTTTTAGAAAAGGTTCTGTGACAGAGACATATTTGGTCTGGTATTTCAGCAGATGTGTTTTGAAATGTAGCTATTTGTTTTTTGTATGTGTTTTGTTAGGAGGTTGGTGTTTGTGAGGTTTTCGGTAATGTTTTCTGAATTTACTGAATTTTCTAAGTCAACTTCAGTTCCAAAGTATTTACTTTGGATGTGCTCTATTTCTTGAAGGAGTTATTTGGCTGTTCCATGAAGGAGAATGTTAATTACATTTTGCATTTCTAGAGCAGTACCTCTTTGATAGTATAGTCTATGCACAAGATTCTGTATAGCGGAGTGGTGTTTAGCTAACCTTTTGATGTGGTGGAAGGTGCTCTTGCAAGCAGTTCCTAAAATGCAGGCTAATGAATGTCCTCAAAGTCCAGGATTGATGGTGTATCTTACACATTGAGCTGCATGTGCATTTGTACACTGGACGGTTTGTCTGGGTGAAAGGAACATTTGGTTGAAAGTTTGTTGGGTTTGTTTTGCCATAATGGTGTCTAGAATCTTTATATACCCTCGGCCATCACTGTCTATGACAATGTTTTTTTGTTGTTCTTGTTTATAAGCGTCTCCATTGGAATATGGTTCTGTGCTGCCTGCGCAAATCCATTCACCTTCACAGAAATTTTAAAAGGTATCTATATTGACATTGCGCATGTTTAGAAGTACATTTTGTAATGTATTAATTAATTAAATGAATGGTTTGATTCTGTTTAAAATAAATATAAACAGTGTTCTCTTTAGTAGAAATGCATTGTCAATCAGTGATTAGAGGATTAGTCTCCTGCAGTAGTTTTTAAGCATAGATCGTGACTTTTCAGCTTTTGTTATACGATTGTGAAGTACATTTTTTGTAACATACATTTTTTGGATTGTTTTATAGTGGCTATGTAAAACACTGGTAGATATTGTGTTAGGTTCTTTAGTAGGTCTGCTTTTCTTTGAACATCTTTTTTACTTTTTGTTTTGCAATAGGGTCCTTACCTTTTTTTAGTCGTAGTTGGTTTCGTTTTGTTGAGTGAGGTTACTAGCTCTTTTGTTTTTTGTTTTCTATAAATTGTTTTAGAGGTGGTTGACTATAAGCTTGCTTTTATTTTGATCTTTTCAAATTTTTCTTTCTTTTCCACAGAGTTGTTTTTAGTAGGCATTTTGTTGTGTCCGTTGGGAAAAAAGAAAATTTGGGTGTAAATGTTGTATAAATGTTGTGGAATGTACATGCATGTATGGTGCATGGGCGGGTGTGTGGGTGTGATTGCAGAGATGACTAGAATGCTGTTTGATTTTGAAGTGGCATAGTAGGTGTGGTGGGAAGGTTGGAAGAGTGTCTGTAGGGATGTGATGGGCTTGGGTTAGTGAGGAAGTGAGTGGTGGTGTGATTGAATAAGTAGGTGCATTTTGATGTTTTTAGGAAAATAGTGGGAGTTTTAATGGCAGTGTTTAGATGGTAATGCATATGGGCATTTATAGGAGCTCTGTGTGCAGTATGTCAAAGGTATATCACTATTTTGTGTACCTACATTATGCCACTTGTCAAAAAATAAAACACTGACACATTCGCAAAACCATGCTTTCAGGTCCTTGCCATTGCTCCTTACACGAGTTTGCTGGAAATCTTCCCATGTTTTATTGTTTCAAAAGTGTCAAAATGTACATACATTAAAAATTCATACAATTTAGCCCCCACTTGACAATATCCATTCAGACTTTGCACAAACTTTCTATGCAGATTCGTCAAATGGCGCCACATTTATAAGCCTTTACAAAATGTTGGGAAGCCCCCTCTAATTTTGTTCCAGCTTGAAAAAACAGCACCACACTTTCCAAAACCATTCGGAATCAGGTCTGCAAGGAAATTCCAAAATTCCATGCAGTTTCATTGAGTGGCTTCAAAGTTATAAGTCATCCAAAAACTGCTTTTCACCAACCCTGTAATGCACAAATAAGCATAGATCCCTTCGCGGACATCATAGTTCTGTCCCGGACTGTTCGCGGACATCACAGAAGAAAAATGCCAGTTGTTTGGCTTTTTAGGGCCATATCCCATCCCAACCTCATCACCCCTCACCTCCCGAGAGATTGATTGATGAATTTGATAAGTGCAATATTGGGTTTTTTAATATGTTCTTACCACATGATCGCGGACACCGGCGGACGTCCACAAATCCAACATGGTGGGAATTTCCAAAAATCTGACGCACTTCATGCTTTTCACCATCCAATCAGTGTGCGAGTCTGATGTCGGCGGACCTCACGTCGGCCCCTGGACTAATTGGAGGCCTGTCTGCAGACTGAACAGGGAAGTGAGTCTGCAGACCGAACCCAGATATCACAAATTATTTTGACCTACTTTTTGGTCATTTAAAAAAAATATACTGCATGGATTTACACCAAATTTACAATAGCACGTTTTTGGGAACAAGCCACCGTTCCCGCCACAAATTTGGTGAACATCCATCCAGTGTTTGGGCTGTAGGCTGAGCATTTTTTTCCATTGGGACTATGGGAAAATCCACACTCTGATGGGGCCATATACTTTTTTTTGCTAAATTTGCTGTTATCCCCCATTCTAGTCCCTGGAATGGGGGATGAACGCCACATTCTTCCCATTAGCATAACACAAAATGCGAATGGAAATGTTGGCAAATCGTTTTGAGTCTATGTACTTTACTGAGAAATGTAAAGTAGATTGAGTCTATAAGATTTGTTTGTGTTCTATTTTTTAACTGTGAAAGGTGGTTGCTAAAGGAACCTTTTTTTGTTGTGTTTTGATTATTTCTTTTGCATGAGAGGTTATGACATAAGGTGGGGAGGGAAATGAGGGAAGAAGCACCAAGCGCTAATATGCAGGGGTGGGCGGACAGGGGAAGATGTTGCGGGTGTGTTACATCTAAGCTAGGGGGCAGTGTTTTTTATGCTCCTTGATTACAGCTTCAAAAGCACTTTGTAATTGCTCCCCGGTGCAGAGTGATGATTTGCAGTATACCCATAGGACTGTTGCCTTCGAATGATAAGGATCAACAGCCTCTTTTATCGCTTGTAAGGTAGCTGGTGGAATTTTGTGTCCCATTGAAGAAGGGTGTGTGGTTACTGTATTGTTTGAGGAAAATGAGGTGTAGGAAGACAACCTACTACTTCCTAAGAAAGGAACAACCTTTCTGAGAGCATTGTGGTGATTGGATTGTGTGTGGTGCTGCATTGATTTAGTCTTTGGTACATTCCCAACAGTGGTAAAGAACTGCCATACCCATGATTCTCTCTGGGTGCTAGAGGTAGGCACTTTCTCTACCTCATCTTCTTGGTCCTCTTCATTGACTTTTAAAGTACTATGCTTTTTTTCTTCTGTAGATCCTCCAGCTGGTGGTATTGGGGAGGAGGGATGCAATAGCTGATGCCATTTCTAATATAAATAGCACTTTTGTTAATATTCTTCAAGTATGTGCTTTGTACTATATTGTTAATGGAAAATGAGTAAGAATAGATGTAGGAGCTGTGAAATGGTAAATTTTGAGCTTCAATGTTCCTAGACCAGCAGAAAATGCAGATCTGAACCGTCTGAGAAGCACCGACTCAATTGCAAAGTGCAGATGCGTTCGCGAACACGGCGTCATGCCACGCGCATGCACAAGGTCACGTGAGACTGTCTGGAAAGTCCCTGATGACATCAGATGTTCATGGATGTCGATGAACACAAAAATGGTGGAAAAAGTTGCAAAAAGTGTATAGAAGTGTTAATGATGCTGGAAGGTGGAAATGGCAGTTTTATGGTGAAACTTTGTAAAATGGACAGAAATGTTTGTGGTATGATATTAGCAAGTTGTAGGAAATTAGCATGCACTGGTAAAAACAAATGAAATTAATTGAAAAAACATTGTTAAAGGGACGTTATGGTTACAAGTAAAACCGATAAACCTCAGAAATTCACCAGTTATGGTAAGCTAAGCAACCATAACTCGCACCACGAACCCGCACTGCTAAAACTAACATCAAAGATGACATGTGATGCACGTATCAGAGGAGTTTGATCCCTGGAAGCCCTCTCCATGTGCCAGGCTTTCTGTGTTTTGTCAATTTGAAGTATGAGCATTTCTCTGATTCCAGATCAGGGATACAGATTTGATGCTGTTACCTGTAAATGTGGAGGTTGTGATGAATTATTTGATGTTGTATTATGTGACATATGCCACCACACAAAAATCTCTCCATCTGAAACATACCCTCCAGGGATCCCCTTGAGCTAGTCTTTTCAAGCAGTAACATCAAACTTTTTGCTCAAAGTGTTTGCCAGTGTTATTATCTTCTGATAGCTAATAGCTTAACTGGAGCTTTAAATGAGCTCCTGCTTTAATACAATGGGCCTCATTATGACCCAGGCGGTAGCCGTGCCCTTAAGGGCACTGCTGCCGCCGGTAATGATTTTTTATCGGCGCCCAGAAAAGGACAATAACGGGGTCATACCGACCTTGGCGGACGCGGTAATTGCCCTTTTCTGGGCGCCGGTAAAAATGAATCCCCATTCCCATTGAGCCCATAGGGCCCATAGGGCTCAAATGGGAATGGGGAGGATGCTAACAACAAGCCCTTTAATGACAGGCCCGTTGTTAGCATCCTGGTCCGCTAGCGGGTTCCGCAAAGGATGACTTGTTTTACCAGACGTTCTCAGCAGGACCCACCAGCGGACCCCGTAATAGGGCAGACCCCTTACCGGCACCATACATTCTGTGGCCGCCTAGGTCGTAATGAGGCCCAACGTCTTAACCAAGCGTGCCTTCAGCCACTTGATTTATAAATCATATGTGTGTCCTTCACTGAAGTACTGTTAAAATAAAGCATTGGCAAAGCCAACAGTTTTTGATTGTTTATAGTTATTAGATAGGCATTTGTTCAAGGGTCTCACACGATTTAGCAGCTGCTACTATTAATGGATAGTTAGTACTACTATGTCAGTGCCTGGCAAATGCCTATCCCATGCATACACAAAAGCCAAAACTGTTGCGATTGGCAATGCTTGTTTCCTTGTGGAGCTTATCCATGTTCATGCCCTTATAGCTGATACAAGCTATGTGGAAGAGGATGTACCGTCAGCACCTATCGGGTCACAAGCCCCGTCTCATTCCTTATGTATTCCTTACTTTGAACAATAAAGCACATATTCTCGAAAAAGAGTGCATATGATTAAAAAAAATGAGAATGACCTCTTTTCATTTTGCACTCATTGCTGAAGTGATCGGTCACCTAATTCTCTAAGGCGACCGGCGCATTTCAGGAAGGTCTAGGTAATAGCGCCAATATGCACTGTCAAGGCCCCTTGCACACATTAGTGTCAGGGGCCTGCTCCTGACACTAATGTATGACAGGCTCCCACCAACCACATGGAATTGCTAGCTCTTCGATGGTTGCCTTTTTCTCCCAGTAAACTTGTGGATCCCCATACATAACTGAAGGTTTCCTTTCTTTGCTCAAATGTCCTTTACCAATGCAGAGTAGCAACTCCTACAACAGTTCTGAATGCAAAGTGCCAAAGCAGAGCATTCACTCTAGCCAGTCTCTTCTTCAATTGCTGGAGTGGGGCATCTCTTCATGGCGTTTGGGGACCTCCGAAGGGCACTGATTGATCTGTTCAGCTAATCGTGGCTAAGCGGATTTCAGGAGGTTTCATCCAGATAGAGGAAAAAATGGTTGAAAGGCTGTTTGCGTTGCTTGCAATTGGATAAGTCACCCTTAGAATTTTGTGTGAGCAGTGCATCTTCACAGTGAGGGTGCCTCGGGTTAGGATTGGTTCACAAGTCTGGAGGCCTTAATTAAGGAATTTTCTCACCAAATCTAGTTTCATCACAACCTCTACCAGATCACAATATTGTACGTTAAGGGGACACAATCAAGTATATGAATCCCAGGGGTTTTATAATCACTTTAATGTACCAATTAATGGGTATGAATCCCCTACCATACGGAATATGTAATACTTTTATATAATAAGTGTGATGAATTGCCATTTGGCAATGGTGCAAAGCCCTGGCTTTTTTGATTTTTAGTACATAACATGATGCAGGTAATTCCTTCTCCAAAGGGGACATCTGTTAACCAGGTCCCCTTTGTTGAAACTCCATGCCAAAAGCATAGTGCACTTGGGCCCTGCTGCATTAGTAGCCGAAACCGCAGCACCCGCTTCTTATGGCGCAGAGCGGGTTCAAAGGTCACAAAGTGCCCATTCGATGGCCTCAGTGACAGCAAAGTCACTGCCGCACCGGGGTGATATTTAAGATATGTCCCAGGAAACCAAACCACAATAATCATAAGTATCCCATGATTACAGCAGGGTATTCTCAAAGACTAAGCTATGCCTGAGTTTAGACATAGTGCATGGCGATTCTTAGGATCATAGCTGCCACATTCCAATTGATATTGCACATGTGTCAGCACCTGTGAGTCAGCTCGACTATAGAAAGGATTGTGTATTCGGGTCAGACGGGCTGAAAATGACCCATGACAGGACAGAAACCCTGAGGACCCAGCCTATCTTTGATTCTCTTTGTGAGGGATGGTAATACACTCCCCTCGAGACAGTCACACAGCAGCCACCTGTCCAGGACCCAGGTATCAAAGGAGAGTGTCCCAGACACTTGTTTCTCACTGTCTCTATTTCCCTTTCCTGTCTCCTCCACTTCCTCTGGAGCAAAGCACTTTAGGTGCAAGATCAAGAGGGCAAAGTCCATTCCTGCCAGGTGCAGGGATTGGTCCTCTAAAGCAGGCTAGCTTTAAACCAATCACCTGAGGACTTGTGCCATTAAAAGAAGGATTCTCGCATCCCTTCAACAGAATTCCCTTCTGTTGCTCGAGGATCCCCTAAGGTTGAATAGACGTTCTGAAGATTCTGACCTGGACTTCCTTTGGGTCGGTTGTACTTTTCAAAGCCCTCCGCCGGAGGTGAAGAAGGCGCTGTCTAAGACAGAAGGAAGATCTGTCCCCTAACCACTCCCAGGGAACATTGGGAGGGACCAGTGATGTGGACCAGGACCAACATTCTGCCACAGATTGTATGTGCAAGAAGAGCAGACCCTGAGCTGGAGCATCCTGTCCTTGAGTCCTTTGCAAAGGCCTCACAGCAACCCGCAGGGCCACACCAGCTGCAGCTCCCTGTTCTCCCACACCAAACCGGTCGCTTTGTGTTCCCTGCATCTTGAACGATAGGGAAGGCACTGGTGCTGGTGTCTGCGTTCCTCCAACCAGCCAAACTAAGTGCACTGTTTCTACATCAGCTCGATGCGGAATTGTGTCCTTGCAAAGCATGTCACTTGTCAGGCCCAAAGCGTATGCTCAACACCAGAATCTAAACCAGGTCTCTGTAGGGTAACTCCCCAACTTTAAATGGAGGTCGCAACCACATCTCGGCCCTCTGGCCTCCAGCCAGATAACTGCCATCTCAATGATAGCACATTGATGCACTCTCGATCACCACTTCACAACCATCGCCTGCTGACTCCAAATGCTAGAGCGTCACTTGCCGACCTCTTCCAGGGGGTAAAGCCTAACTCAGCCTGGCCATCATTGAAGTGTTCTTGGGACTGCCAGACCTGCATCACTGGAATCAACATTGTTCGACCACCAAACCGCATTCAGCCTTGCTGGACCCAACCTTTCTGCCAGGGCCTCCACTATCCTATGTGCCTGACTGAGCCTGATCAGCTTACATCCTTGGTCAAACTCGGGTCTGATGCATCAGCCCACCAAGAACTTAATCCAGGGACTAGGACAGGGAACATCCCTTATGGTCCACTTGGGCCCTACAGACTGGTTAGGCCACAATGCTCATGTTTTCAACAAGATTTCCCTTTATGGTAGTACATTGCCTAACACCCCTGGAAATATACTCAGAGTGCTACTTTCTCCAGTCCATCACATCACTTCTGTTCTTTCCTTTGTGGTGGGCTATCATATAGTAATCACATTTCGTTTTACTTGCAGATGTTGTGTTTTATCAAAGTGCTTATATTTGTATACAAACTTTAATTACCTATTCCCTTTATTTTGGACAGTTATACTGTGTTGTTTTAATCACTACTGGTTCACCTTCACACCCCTCCTGAGAGTATAGCCTTCCCTCAGCCAGCATTGACACAAAAGAAAAAGGATGTATATCTCTTGTCTGTGCCTGTTTTACCTTTACGATTGCATTGTTTTATGGTTTGTAGACGTGTGAGTGCTGAGTGGGCCATTTTACCCTTACTCATCCTTGTACTCCAGCGAAGAAAAATCCAGTTTGTCACAATAAGCATCAGCATAATTGAGGTTGTGTCTCATTCAAACCAACTCTGACCTTCTCAAACTGTGTGGGTGAGGTCCCTGACAAGGTTCATTCCTGCCTCATGGAGCACTGACTCAGCCTGAGGCTCAGACACCTGCCCCAGAAATGCTTTATGTCAAATGAAACATCTGGACTCCCAGAGGAGTCCGATCATCTGGTTGTACTGTTGATTTCTATAGCAAAATCATATTGATGTATTTCAATAGGAATTTGGGCCAAGATCCTGCACTTGCTGTTATGGTCCTATAATGTGGACTAGTTGGAGCTTTGTGACCAGGAGGAGGCTCTGGTCCCTCTTAGGGCACTTGGAACTATGCTCCATGCCTGAACAGCCACTTTGGATCATGGAGTGGAGCTTGGGTACACAGGCATCACCTATTTTTAAAGTACTAGATAAGCGGTAGGCGATGATCAGAAATCTGACAAGAGGGCAAGGCTGATCACATCTCTTAGAATAAACCAAGGCAGGTCCAGGGCATTTGAATGGGATTCGTTGGTGCTTCCCGAGTCCCATAGGTGAATTTGTTAAAGTGTGATGTATTGCAGTGCCAATGATCCAGGACATTCGAATACATCTTCTTAGTACGTAAGGGCTTCAATAGTTGCAAAACTTGTAATCCACAATGTCATTAACAACACAGACAAATAAGAAGTTTGTAATTTAAATCTGTGATCCGGGCATTGAAATGATAGCAAGTAGTAATTCTGCAAGAGAAGCAGATGAGTTTCCGGTGCTAGAAAACCAAAAGTAAAACGGAATATAGTGCTTCATGTAACAAATCAAGTAACTGTACATGTGCATGTTTTCAAGACGGTGCATGATTATTTCTAGGTTAAACTCCTTAAAATCAACAGGCCTTGGACGTTCACAGCAGGATCATAGGTCAGGGGAGTCATGACCCGAGGTTGGTTCTCAGGCAAATTAACGGCTGGCTGGCCCGAGATGCCTTTTTCCGTTTCATGGAGGAAAGAAAGGTTAAACCAATTTAAATTCCAGAAGTAATTCTTGTCTCCCTGCATGAATTGAAGAGCAGAGCGCAGCACTCGTGCACTAGTTTCAGCTTTGATTAGGTCACGTTTGCTGCACCCATGTCCTGTGCTAAGTCCTGTTTTCATTTCATTGTAGAATGACATAACTTGAAATGAAAGCCTTTATAGCCTGCCTTTCAGTTCTACCGTCTGCAAAATGTGTCCATCAACATCATTGTCTAGAAGCTTGAATGGGATTTTTCACAAGTATGAAAATGTAAATGGAAGATCGACAAGAGACAGAACTCCTGGGTAGTCCTGGGCCAATGTATTGTATTGTATTGTTTATTTATATAGCGCCTATACACAGGAAAGTGTTCCAAAGCACTTAAGGAGGGATTGGGGACATGGTTCTGCTGAGGATAAGCATCTCCCTCCAAATCTCTGCTTGGAGAACCGGCTCACTTGCAGAAGGTTGGAGGTAGATGAGCAGAGGGCTTGTGAGGGACAGTATTTAGGTAGGCAGCGTTGGTCTGGAGGTAGGTTCCAGACTCTAGAAAGCCTGTGGACAATGCAGAGGGTCTTGAACTTGATCTTTGCAGCCACGAGAGCCACAGGAAGCCAGTGGAGGGATTTCAGCACCAGAGAGATGTGGTCCCTGGGCTTGAGGAAAAGGATAAGTCTTGCAGTTCTGTTCTGGATGAGTTGCAGAGGCTGAAGGGCCGAAGAAGAGGGTGTTGCAATAGTCTAGCCTATATGTATTTGCGAATATGACTGAACGACTGGAATTTCTCCATATTTGGTCATACAGAACTTTTCTGAAACTCCTTAATGGTTTGTGGTGTTTGATATTAGTTAGGTTTGGGTTTAATGTTTCTACAAGGCATTTGTGGTTGGAGTTTATGATCAGTCTTGTAATGAGAGAGGCAAAGAGTTTCCTATAAACCCTGTCTGCATCTTTCCCCTAGTTTATTCATATTTTTGTATGGTCAAATATGCATATGTGACTTTATTCATAGCTGTATATCTGTATGGTTCCTGGTATGTTTCTTATGTATCCCACCCAATAAGCAGTTTACTATTGGGGAGGAGAGAATCCCAGTGACCCACCACCTTGCACGACATCCACTCATGTGACGCTTGAAATGTGCTGTCAGTGACTACTGACGAGGAGAACAGTCGCTGTAACTGAGTGTGCCCTTGAGACTAGGGAGGAAAGAGTTTCCTTAATTGTGACCATAAATCAGAAGAAATGGGCCAGTCACGCAAGAATTCCCAAGTCCACCAAATCCAGTGGTTGAAGTGGGCGGGAGCGGTTGGGAGCAGTGTTCCTCTACTTTTTAAAATTTATTTTTACTGTTCCTCTACTTAAATTTTAAAAAGAAGCCGTTCCATAATGGTTTTGTTTTAAAATAAAAGTGCAGTAAGAAGTTGAAATGTGCACTTTCAGTGCACTGCACCGAACGTTCCCTTAAACAGCAGGCGCATGTGTTTGGGGGTTTGTATTGTGCATGGGAGGGGACGTGGCGATGGGGTTTGTAGAGAATGAGGAAAGGCCAGTAGAGAGGATAGTTCCACTACTGCTTTTCGTACACTTCGACCACTGAGTCCGAATCCAAAATACGCGATTCAGTTCAACGTGTTTTCGAGACTGCAGAAGTTAGCCCAGGCTTCCTTTGTGTTCCATGATAAGGTGTTTATCAGCTACGTCTGGATGAACACTTCCACTTCAAGCAGAAAATCAATCACTCGGCGGATGGTTGCCCTCTATTTATTTTCCAATTCCTTGAACAGTGCCTGTAAATATTTATTCTCTTTTGGATTGGTCCTATGAACTTTATTCATATCAGAACTCAAAGTGAACCCTTTGGAAAGGCCTGAATCCAAAGCAATCTGGTCTTACACCCTTTTTAGTTACTTTGACTGAAAGAAGTCGTGGCACAATCTCATTCCCATTGTCTGTGAGCTCCGGCACTTTATAAATAAACATAAACATTGTCGAACTGAGCACTCTCTGGAGCGATAAGTCACTTGGTTAAAGGTCTGCCATGCCCTTTTCTGATAGGTAGACTAATCATATAGTATTGGTCTGTTACTTGCCTCACCTTTTGTAGACCTTGGACAAATATGTTCTAGGATTCATAGGTCCCTTTCAACTGTGTTTTGCCATCATTGATGTTAGCTGGTGTAGTTATGCCACAGAGCTACAGTTTGCGTGAGATGGCAGAACATTAGATCTGTATGTATGGTGACAGGACAGACCTGCTGACATAAAGTTCTGCCTTATTTCTAAGTTAAATGCCTAGATGCGGGCAAGCCACTATGCTGCCCATACCCTAGAGCAGTTGTCGCCAGGACCCATCTTGGCTGGATCCAACCAAACAAGGTTTGTATCGTGGTTTTCAGGATGACCACTTGGCAAAAACGCTCCCACTTCAATTTGCTGCTCTCAAATGTTTTTGTGCGGCTGCCTGAAAAAATGGAGGGGATACGGCTCTTAAAGAGCAGACTTGGAGACCCATGCCCTAGAGCATCCTCCTTGATCAATAATGAACTAGCATTGCTTCTCTCCAGATAATGTTCAAACAAGGACCCATTCTGCTTGACGCCCATGAAACTATTGAAAAGATTTAACGTTTCAAATGACGGAATCCCAGTCTAGCGAGCATGTGTCAAGCACTGCAGGTATGCTGGGAAAGAGCTCAGTATTTGAATATTTCCTGCACTGAGCTATGTGGAGAAGGGATAGAAGGAGAATTGAGAAAAAAGATGTTGTGTGCACTTCACCTGTAAGAGCTGGTGTCCCACCCGCAGACCTGCTTTCTCCGCCATGGATTCTGGTTTCACAAAGCTGATGAAGATACCTTTGTCATTGCCACCCACCAGGGTGAGGTCCAGTATCAGTCGATCTCCGTTCAGCGTGACATGTTGAACAGGGTGATTAGTGCTGCGGATACGTCCGACGGATGTCACAGAAGGACGGAATGGTCTATTGGTAGAAAAAGAAATTGGTGGGTGAGAGATCATCCCTTCAAATTTCAATCGACTGCTGAAAGGTAATCACAGAATTTACAGAGCGCGGTCATGCTAAAGCTAATATAGAGCTTTCAATTGACCAAACAGTACAGGATTTATTTGCCAAATCCAAAAGAATATACTTGTTCTTTACATCATCCCTTTCAAATGTTCTTTCTTCACATTTATAAAAGCTTACAAGATAATTCAATTCTTTTGGGGATACCCTATTCCAGTGCTTTGCCAGTGGCGGCTGGTGAAGGAGGGGCATAAATATTTCCTACAAATATGCCAGAGTGACTGAGTGTAGCCTACACCAAGACAGGTGCGTTCAAGGAGAAGTGGGGGTTACCCCCAGGGAACCTGTTTTGAATAATGGATTAAAATATTGCATTTTACAGCATACATGCTGCGGATAAATGGGTAAAAAGACTGAGTTTGCAAATGGTTTTGTTGGGTTACTCAAATCTAAAAATGCAATGGATGCAAGTCACCAAGAGTGCACAGGAGAATTTCCCCAAACATTTTATGATGCCTTTTCCACAATGTATGCCAGTATATAAGCATTTTCTCTCTAGTTTTGTCCATACATTTCCAGGTAGAAAACACAGGAAAAAGAACAGTTTTGGTTTGTGAGCAGATAGCGTTTAGGTTAATATTTCCCCCTGCAAAGTTCTTGAAGGTACAAATGAGCAATCCGACACAGATGTTAGTAATCAGCAGGTATTCAGGAATGAAAGACAATGGGCCTCATCACGAGTTAGGTGGTAACGCCGGTGGTATTGCTGCCGACGCTATTAGCCCTACAGCCAAACCCCCACGCTATTAGTGCCGGATCACGGGTTTGGTAGAATGGTTAGTGCCAATTCCACATTTGGCCCAATCGGGAATTCCTCATTCCCCATTGGCCAAATGGGGAAAATTTACACTATTACCGAGGGCGGATTTCCCGCCAGCGGTAATAGCGCTGAAAATCGGCATTTTTGCTGCGGATTACTACCCAGCTCAGCGCTGGGGGGAAATCCGCCAAGGCCATGATCTGACAGACCCTTAAATGCGGCGGTAATAGCGTTACTGCCGCATTTAAGGGTTACTACCAAACTCGTGATGAGGCCCAATGTCTAGCGTTCAAATACAATCTTCCCTCCCCAAATTAGAGAGAAAAACGTTTTTGAAATTGACACTTTAAAATGACAGGTGAAAATGGCTTTGCGAAATAATGCAAAGTGGTCAAAAATGCTTAAATTGATAAAAAAATTCTTAGGAAAGCAACAATAAACAGGCCCTTACAAACATGAGCTACCAGATAAACAACAGTACACACTTTAGATCAGAATGGGATTTGAGAAACACTTGGGAAAAAGATACGTGTAAACTTTTGAAAACTGCAAATTCGCGGCAAAATTCCCTATGCGATTTTTGATAAAAACAGGTCAAATACACTGTTCAGTTATAGAGGTTTTAGTGCAAGGCGTTTTTGCAAAATTGGCGTGAAAATGAAAACAGCAATTTGGTTTTAAAAATGTCAGATTGGTTTCATTATATTATATTAATGACTGTGAAAAAGAGAATGCCACACATGAATCTTCACAGTTACGTGGCCAACGTAACCCTTCACGCGGTGGATACTCAATTCCTTTCAGGGATCTACTTTAGTTACTCAAAATCACTAATGCCTTAGGGTTTTGTAACACAAATGAGAGAAAATCAGCGCAAGAATGGTTTTGACAAGACTAGGGTTCTGAAATTAAAGATGGGATGGGTTGAGATGGGATAAGACAATGCAAATATATTATGGGTCACTGTTCTTCCTATTAATACTTACAGTCCCTTGTAAATAAAATTGGACCGTCACGGTTCTAGTCGTGGATTGGGTCAGGTCTATCGGCAGTAGGGCACTTGTGGAGGGATTGGCTCAACGGCGCGTTCTGGTCAATTTTGGACTGCACCTCAGACTGGATTTGGATGGGCCTTTCTGGTCACTGGACACGGTAGATAGCAGGATGCGAGTTTCAGCAGTTAAGTCCTTATGGTAGCAAGCCAAACTGGATCAGTATTAAATCCCTTCAAGTTTGGGATGTTTGAAATTGGGTCTAGCTAGAAAGAGTTCAGCAATGCTAAAGTCTAGATTCTGCAAAGAAATCTGGATCTTCAAAGAAGTCTGGAGTCAGCTACAAGATGAAGAGTTCTGATAGGATGGAGAAGTCAGGAACAAGACGCTGCATGGAAATGTGGATGTGTTCTGGAAGCAGTGTGTCTCCTGTGTGTTGAAGTTCCTATATTTATACTATCAAATGACATCACCAAGTTTATGGTGTGGGCAGAATTTCAAAAAGATACCGCCACGGCTGTGAGTGGCCACAGGCACTTGCCTTGTTTTGGTTGGCGGTCAGAACAGAGCTGTCATCTTTATGATGGAATTTAGGAACTCCCACATTGATTTTGACCAAAACTTAACTTTTGCACACATGTACATTTCTAAAATTATGTTCCCTAATAAAATCGGACATATACATTTCATATTTGATGGGCTATATTCACATTCAATCCCCATCTCTATGCAAGCTGTCTTTCTCATTCTATAGAATTTTCTCAATTTTAATCATAACCGAGTGTCAAACTGAGAAGTCTAACATTCCCAGGCTGGTCACTGCCCAATCAGAATTAAGCAGTTACTTAACTCCAATACTGGGTTGCTTTTAAAATTCACAATAACGTCTTTTCTTTAACATATATCAAAATAAGCACGGTTTATGAGGGATTTGGACATTTAAAAGAATTAAGCCCTTCACAAACTTGCTTTAAATAGGCACATTTTGCAATATCTTCAGGAAAAAGAAACACTTTAAACTGGGTTTGACAGCTAACTTTCTTATGCAGCTGTCAGTCACTGAGGCCTGGATTCCTCTGACTGCACTGGAGAATCTATGATTTCAGCACACTTTTCCTTTCAATAATTCACTGGGAAAATGACTGAATTTAGTGTCAAAACAGTACTTTGAAGGTTGCCATTGATTGGGAAGCTGTATTTAAAGGCATTTTAGGATTTTAGCCCACTTTTGTGGCCTTTGACAACATGTGACAGGTAACAGCACCCACTGGCATCCTCCTGCAGGGAGTTTTTTTTTTGACATCAACTTTGCCTGTGTTTGGCAGGGTGATGCAGCCTTCTTGTGATTTATGAACCATGCACAGTTTTGCAGGTTTGGCACGCACAGGGGTTATTCCCTCCATTTTTGGCAATTTCTTTCCCCCATTGGCAATGGGGTGTAATAGGGTGCATTGCCATGGCTTGAAATATCTGTCACGATTCCTGCCCCCAACCCCCCGGCATATCAGGCTGGAGCCAGGTCACAGCCACCTAGTCGCCCCCTAAGGGCCTCTCCATCTCCCCAGACACCTACTTGGACTCAGACTTGGCGCCTTTGGCACCAAGCTCACACACAGTCCTGAGATCCACTTAGTATTGGACTTGCAATGTATTATGTGGCAATGGATGCCCCCATGAAATTCAGTTCCTTGAACTGGATGAACGGTCTAGTCTTTCGGGTGTGGCTCAGCCCAGGGATACCTGGGATACCTACAGACTATTTAAACCACACCCGGCCTGAGAAACATGCTTTGTGTGTCTCTGCACCTGCAGCGTGACACTCACCATGCTCGGATCTCCTGAAGAGGCACACTTCTTTCTTCAGCGCCAGCACACCTGCAAGAATAAGAACTTTGTTGCCAATACTCACCATGAAGAGCATCCAACTTCTGTCCAGCTCTTCCCAGTCTTGCGGATTCCTATGGCAGAGTCATCTCCATCTCGGCACGCCACGCCCTACCAAAGGGGAGAAGAATAGAAGAAAAGACATTAGTAAGCATTCT
The DNA here is from genome assembly GCF_040938575.1 of Ambystoma mexicanum. Classification (NCBI taxonomy): domain Eukaryota; kingdom Metazoa; phylum Chordata; class Amphibia; order Caudata; family Ambystomatidae; genus Ambystoma; species Ambystoma mexicanum. The sequence goes on along the minus strand of NC_090924.1, from coordinate 476,564,717 downwards.
GCAATGCTTAGCTCTTTCGAATTTGCAAATAGAGTTTAATCCTCACCTGAACTCCTGTCGATCGGACACCTTCTGCTCCGGAGCATCCCGCTGATCTCAAAAAGGGGAAAAGACACATCAGGTTAGCGCAAAACATATAAGAGGTGCCGCACATCGCGCTTTCTTACCGCAGCTCATCTTTTCAGCTTGCCTCCATGACGCCTGGCTGTGGCACCTACAAGGACACAGAAAAGACGAACATTGGTTAGTGCTAAGGAAGCCAATAAGCATTATGCTCCGCATTCCTACTTGCTTCAACAGCACATCACCATCCTCAAGACCTTCATCACCTAAGGAAAGAAAGACACAGTATTAAAGGGACTAGAGCCATCAGAACTTTTGTAAGACTCATTCCAATTACCGGTTGGGCTGAAGCCGTAGCAAGCCCCGTCACCCGGGCCCGTGCCAGTGAAGCAACTAGGCACCCTCCAGCTCGCATCACCCAACGCACCCCTGCATTGAAGGCAGGACAGAGAGGGCCCCACATCAAAAAACAAGGTGAGGAGAGGTCCGGGGGAAGGTTGGGAACCAGGGAAGAAAAGGGGGGCCAGACAAGCAAGACCAATAGGGAATTGACCACTGATAATACTGTGTTTCAGTGCTTGGTTGAGCAAGTCCAGGGAAGGGTTTGAAGTGGTCGGAAGTCCGGGCCGGCTGAGTGGCGTCCCCGTGGATATCAATATCCCACCCCCCCCCGACTTCAGCATGACGTCCAGTCATGGGGGAGGCAGACACATGGGATTTTTTTTTTTCATCAGTCCATGTGAAGAAATCCGGTTGCTTCTCCCATCAGCGATGAATGCAACATGCTCTCCTCGCTGGTTCTGTTTGGAAGTGTGGAGTGACACTCCGGATCTCTGGGGGTTTTTCTCCCGGTCCACGAGGTGGTCCTCCTTGGTAATTAGGTGAATTAAGTTCCAGTACTAGAAAACAGAACATAGCACGGTTATGGAAATGTCCCCACTCCTGTTCCCTGAGGGGTGTTGTGGGGCGGATGCATGCATTTAATAACAAATGACAATATTCCCCACCTTTATTCAGTGATAGTCTTAACACTTTCCTCGCACGTAATTAATGAATCTTTAATACATTTTTTAGGTCTCCGTACTTTCCCCCCCTCTGGGTTTCCGGTATGCTCTTCTATTTGCTGCAAAGTATGCCTAGGATGGCAACTCTTTAGCTGGTTTATGCGGACCCACTTGTCTTCCCCTTCTGTCAAATTTCACTTGGGGATACGGATTCTGTAGGCGACTGGTGAGATTCTGTCCACAATTTCAAAAGGACCCTGTCAACTTAGGAAAAATGTGCGCTCCTTGGCTTGGTTCCTTTGGAAATGGTACAAGTAGACCCTGTCTCCTACCTGATATTCCTTTTTTAGTTGTCTTAAGATCATAGTGGGTCTTCATACTGTCTGCAGATCTTTCTAGATTCCGCTGAGCATACGCAAAAGCATGTTGAAGGTGTTTTCTCAGATTCTCAACATACTCATGAGTTGTTGAGGCATTTATCAAGGTCTGCTCTTGGGTTCTTTAGAGCAAATGCTGGGGTAGCACCATCCTTCGTCCAGTCATCAGCTCAAATTGAGACATTTTTGTTGCAGAAGAAGGGGGAGATTTTATGGCAATCAGAACAAGGGGTAATCAAATATCCCAACTTGGCCCAGAATCTGCCACAAACTTTTTTTTACTATGCTCACAATAGTTTTATTGTACCTCTCAACCCCACCACTAGAGGACCGGCAATACACAATGTGTAACTTCATTTTTACCCCAAGTATCTCCCACATCTTTGTCATCACTTCGCTAGTGCAGAGACTACCTCGGTCTGACTCAATCCTTTGGGGTAGTCCAAAACGTGAGAAGATGTGATTGATCATCAGGGCAGCTGCTGTTTCTGCCTTGCAATTTGAGGCAAGAAGACATTCCACCCACTTAGTAAACAAGCATGTTACGTTTAACATGTACTTGTTCCCCCTAGAGGAGCGAATCATGGGCCCAATCAAATTGACTTGCAAATCTGACCAAGGCAGTGTCACCCCCCTCATTTGAAAGGGAGCATGGTGTATGAGTAAAGTTGGCTGAAATTGTGCACACAGAAGACACCCCTTCAAATATTGGTCGAGGTCCTGCCCCATGTGTGGCCAGTATGCAACCCATTGCAAGATTTCTAAGGTCGTATGAAACCCCTGATGACCGGCTATGGCCGCATCATGGGCATGATTTAGCATCAGGCTTCGGAATAACGTAGGGACCACCCACTGGTCACAGACAGATATGGATCTCCTCACCAACAAACCGTCTTGGATTCAGAAAATCTTTGAACATTTCATCAACACTCTGAGGTCCTCTTTCTGAATGCAATCGGTATCCGTCGGGGGAAAGTTCTCAGGGTCCTCAATGTGTTGATAAAACTTACCAATTATTGGATCCCCTTTTTGAGCCGTAATCAAATCGCCATCTGGGGTCTAATTACTCCACTGGGCAGTTGAGAGTTCATTGTGAGCATTTGTCTGGGACCTAGTGATAGCAGTGACCTGGATTTCCCCCAACAGGGACTCGATCTCAAGTAGATCTCCTTGGATGCCTCCAGTCTTGGCCAGCTGATCAGCTTGGTCATTTCCAGTTTTGTCTGGTCCCTCTACTTAATCTTTTTCCAGTAGATGGTCATCCCACTAGTGGTGACCAGATCATCAATATTCTGTATTAGTTTTCCATGTTTTAGTGGTTTGTTGTTAGCACATAGCATGCCTCTGGTTTTCCAATTAACCAGGTGCTCCACAAACCCGTTCTGGACATAATCTGAATCAGTGATTATGACCAGTTCATGGAGTTGGTGTTGGACAGCAGTGAGAATGACTTGATGCACAGCTCTCAGCTCTGCCAATTGACTACTACGGGGACCGATTTTGTACAGCCCCAGCAAAGGGTTCTGGGGCATCATTCACCCAGGCATTCCCTACGCCGGCCACAAGTTCCTTTTCCCCGTTGTCAACATGCTAGGAGCACCCATCCACATAGACATTGGACATTCCCTCAAACTTGTCTTCTTCATAGACTTTGTGTGGGGAATTGAGGTACGCCTCCATGTTGTCCTTGATTTTAAGACTTTTGTCCTTGAGTTTTCTCTGGCACAATCATGCAAGTCAGCCAGATCTTACACGAGGGGACTCTTCTTGTTTTGGCCATATCTGACTGCCAAAGGAAAGCCTTTCATTGATAGAATTCAGGAAGTAATTCGGGAATTACTCACATTTCCAGCCCAGATTCTGTCACTTTGAAGATATTGCAGAGGCTGGTGTGGAGTCTCCACTATGATGTGATCCCCCTGGATGAACGCACAGTAATTCTTCAATGCCCACATCATTGCCAGTAGTGCCTTCTCACAATCATTGAATTTTTCCTCCACAGAGGATAAAGTCTTACTCGCATAGAAGATGACTTTATTGACCTTGTCATGCTTTTGGTATAATACTACAGTCAAGCATTTATTTGAGAACCCTGTCTCCAAGAAGAATTTGCTGTTTTTGACAGGGTAAGCTAGGCAAGGCGCTTATGAGAGGCTTCTTTTGAGTTGTCTTAATGCCTCAGCTTGTTCTGGACCCCACCCCCACTTGACGCCCCCTTCAACAGATGGATCAGGGGTCTTGTGATCTCTGCGTAATCCTCAATGAACTTTCTGCTGTAATTAGTCAGTCCAAGGAGGCCCCTTAGCTCACGCAGAGTTGTGGGGTCTTTTAGTTTCTGAAGTGCTTCTACTTTCTTTTCCTGGGGACAGAGACCCTCAGGAGTTATCTCATGCCTCAAGAAATTGACACGGTTCCTGCACCACTGTGCCTTTTGGAAAGATAGTTTTGGTCCAGCAGCCCTCAACTGGGTTAGAACATAACAGATCTCTGCTATGTGTTCCTCCACAGTTCAGCTTTTGATCAGGACATCATCTACATAGGCCAGATTACCCCTTTCACCCAAGTCAGGCATGCCCTTATGTAAGAAGATATTGTACTGACAGGTACGGTCCAGTACCCAATGGTCAGGTCAATGGCAGTGTATACATTTGACCCCTGGATATGGGCCAGCCCTTGGTCAATGTAGGGAAGAGGCCATCGGGAAGTGTGTCCCATTTGTCTAGCTCCTTCAGGTCAGCACAGAGTCTCCACTGGCCGTTTGGTTTCAAAATCCCCAGCAGCGGATTATTGAAGGTGCTGTGGACTGGATGAATTATCCCATGGGACTCAAGGTTTTATATTATTTCTGTGAGGGACTTCATGGATGCAAGAGGCAAGCGGTATTGCTTCACAAACACTGGATTCATACCAGGGTCCATGGGAATTGTTGTTGTATGGATTTCGGTGCAACCACAGTATTATGAGTCCACTGCAAAGAGATCCTTAAAATCTAAGAAAAAATGTTGCTTCTACTCCAGAGTCTCACAGGCATCAGCTAGGTTGACTCTCTCTTCAACCATTTGCCTGAAGCCCAGAAAGAATTCTGGTTTGGCTATCTCAGCGGCCTCCTCCAGCTGGGTGGAGAAATCCCTGGTTAAATTACTGACTTGGACTGATGGCTTCAGGTGGGAAAAGCAGTCCTGGTGGACTTGAAAGATCACCTCATCCCTCCTGAAGTCACAGGTCACCTCTTCCTTACCATAAGGGCAGGAAGAGTACACCAGGAAATTCCCCCCCATGCCAGGTGAAGAGCCTGTCTGGTGTTGTGTCATTGTCACTATTGCTGTCAAAACAGTCATTGGGGATTGGTCAGTTCATTACCTAAATCTATGGAAAAATGTCGGTCATCAACCGCCATTCCAATAATGGTGCCTGTGCCCAGAGTGATACTACTGATGTCCCTGTTACCCACCACTATTGGAATGGTGTTGTGTTCTGTATTGACTATTGGTGTTGGGTGGGAGATGGGCATTGAGGTGAACATATGCATCAGGAATTGGCAGTTTCTGTCCTCTTTTAATTTTTACTTCAAGTGGAAATAGTCGGGTCCATTCTGGGATGGTGACTTCCTCCCCAATCTGAACTTCAACTGCATATGGCAGCAGTTGAGCTGACTGAAATGAGCTGACTGAAATGCTTTCTCTGGATCATCAAAGTCCATGGGATTACCCGCTAATCGGGGCCAGGCTTTGAAGTTTATTAGGTCTAAACTAATGGCAACGTGATTGAGAATGTCACTGCCTAAATAAAATGTGGCAGGGACATCTCGCACGACCCAACAATTATGGACTATGCTCTTGTTGCCTATAGAAATTTTGAGCATACACCTGCTAGGCAGGAGATGTTTGGAATTAGGTGTTTCAAGGTCAATTTCCCATTTGTTTATCAATTTAAATGTGGGAATGGCTGGATCTTTTGGGAGTTTCAGAACATGGCTTCGCTGATGAAGCTCTTACCATTGTTCACGCACACCCGGGCGAGAACAGAGTTCTTCACCTCATTTAACTGAACAGGGATGAACAACTGTTCTCCAATCTTCTGAATGTCAGCCAAGTTTTGAGCTGGTTTCTCATCATTTTTGAATATACAAGTGGGACTTTCTGATTGTGAATTGGTATAGAATTTCAGAGTATTTCCTTCCAGTGTGGAATGTCACTTGAGACTGGAAGGAAGGATGATTTTCAGAAATAGAGAGGAATTCACATCACCAGTTTGTTGTCCTACTGCAATTACTGTCACATCAGGGATTTTGTTGTTCTGAAAATGGAATTCAATGTGATCCTGTTTTTGTTAAACCATGTGGCAGGTGCCATTTAGACTAACATGGTTGACTCTATGTTTTAATTTTATTGGTCGGTTAGTCTGGGTCCAGAGGACTGTGTTTACACAATCTATTAGGGGAAACAATCTACGCAGGATGTCATTCCCCAGTAAACATGGTGTGCCCTCTGGAGTCACAACTATGACCGGGTGTTTCACCTTGTGTCGCCCAATTTTAATTTATAAATCTGCAGTCCCCTCAACAGGAATTTCACTCCCATCGAAGTTCTGAAGTTGTCCAGGAAGAGGGGTGAGAGGGATCTGGTGTCTCTCCCCCCCTTCCTGAATTCAGCTGATCACAGGCCCTCTTTGACAGAAGAGTGGCTTGGGATCCAGTGGCCACCAGTGCCAGAAATGTACATTGCCCCTGTATTTGGTCCGGGGCATAAAATGTTCCCTCCTTCTCCTCAAGGGGGCAAAGATAATGTGCATTTTGGGCCAATTGGTGGGTTCATTTCTTGACTTTTGATTCTGACACAGGGGTAGAGTTTGAGCAGGATTTGGTGTGGGAGCTTGGGAATCTGTCAGAAAAATGTGGCAGTTGGATATTGGGAGAGTTTTGGGCTCCCCTGGTTCTGATTCTTGGCCACCCCCCCTTTTTGGAGGCAGTCACCAGAATTGGTTTGGGCAAGGTGGCTGTCTGGCTGATCATTATGGGGTTCAGTGATGGGAGGTTCTAACTCAATCCCCACATTTACCCAGTCTTGATTAGGAGCTCTTGCGACCCATTTTTCTTTGGGAGGAGTTCCCCCATCCCTGAAGGAGAAGATCCTTTTCCCAGAGTCCTCTGAGGACCGCTCTCCTTCAAATTGGAAGACACTAACCTCTTCCACAAAATGGGTCTTTTTAGGCCCTTTTTTTCTCCTACCCGCCCTCTGTTCCTTTGGTTGCAGACTTTCGGAGGCCGGAGATTTTGGTTCCGGTTCCTGGGTTTCCAGGGGCTTTTTACAAGTGGGAAAGGAAGCTTCCTCTAAGGCTTTACATACCCCTTTCCCCTGTGCCTCCTCCCTTGGAACTGGTGGGTTGTCGGGGTTCTCTCCCTGTCATTGCTCTGGAGCACCAGACCCTTGGTTTGAGGGGTTCTGGGCCACCATGTTCATATGAGGGTTCTGCTGAGCCCTCAACATGCGACCCAGATCCTGTGACAAGTTTTGGACCTGGTGCTCCAGTTGGGACACCCACTCTGGCTAGTACAGGGGTCTCTGGTCCATCCTAGGTGGATCAAGGGAAGGGTAACTGTCCCTTCTCCCATAATACCCTTGTTTGGGTTAGTTCTGGTAACCCTCCACCCTTGGCCTTCCCTCTCCCGGATTGGGTTGTATGGGCTCAGGAAAGTGGGGAAAGAAAGGAGGGTTGTTTTGTGGGTTGAAGCCTGGTGGGTACCGGGGAAAGAAGCTCAACCTGGCATTTGGGGGGTTACTGCCCTCCTGCGGAAAATTAGGATTTAAGTTTCCTGGGTTGGTTGCTACCTGGTTGTATTCCCCCCTTGGGCTGGGGGAGTCCACACATACCCCAGGATGGGTCTGTTCCCCTTGTAACAGGGGCTGATATAATCAGGGGAGTTAGGGGTCCCATTGGTGGGATTACCTCCCTGGCTACCTGTTTGGGATTGTCCCGAGGGCCTTCTGGTTCTTTGGTTAGAAGATGCATTCTGTACAGGAATATTTCTAGGCCCCCCTTATCTCCAGATCTAACATGGGGGCAACCTTCACCTCTGCCATTTTAGCAGCAGCAGGGGTGTTGGTTGGTTTGCGGTTATTATTTGTATTTTTATTCTCTACTGGTTTCTGCACTTCATAAATATGACTCGCCTGTTCAATGACCAAGTCTAGTGATCTCTTCTCGTGAAAGTCCCTCACCAGCTGGGTCATGATGTATTTAGGGAGTGCATGAAAGAAGGTATTAATGAACTCCCTACTGTCTGTGCGCGCCCTCCTGGTGGTCTGTACAAAGGCACGTTTTAGTTCTTGCACAAATTCTTGTGGGGCCCGGTCTTCCCCGCATTGCATATTGTAGGCCGCTTTGCTGGCCACTTGGGGGTTCCTATGTACAGAAAAATGTTTTAAGATGGCCGCCCTATAGGTGGACCATCTTGAGTGGTTCTGATCCTCCAGCCCCGCAAAGACGCTGGAGTATTCAGGGGAAAATGTCCACTTGACATATTGAATAGAATTATGGCTATCTTTCAGGTGGAAAGTATCCATCATTTGCTCGTATAACTCAAGGTTCTCCGAGACTGAAAACTTGGCATTTTTGTGATAGGGAGTTATGATGCTACTAATGGCCTTGATCTGTTTCAGGGGATCTCTTAGTACAGCTCTCTTAGTTATGTTGGCCTTTTTGGTTTTAATCACCCGTGTCCACTCATCCTCTGACTCAGAAGCACTGTTACAGGAGGTGGCTATCTGATCCTCTAGGCTCTCCCTGATTCTGCAAGCTTGAGGATGGCTGGCAGAATGTGGAGGCCTAGTTACTTGATGCCTCTGGTGCTCGGAAGAGTCCTCTGACTCTCCCCTGCTCCCAGGATTGATTGAGTACCTCCCACCCACACTGCCCTCGCTGGGAAGAGGTCTTTAAGATACTCTTTGTGGGCCTAGTTTCATGGGGTTCCCCACCAAATTTTACAGACTGATCCTTTGCTAGGCGGTATTTTTGAGGATCCAGTTCCCTGATTCTGCCCTCACTGGAGTCTTCCTGATTAGAGAGGCTAGCCCTAACATTTGGGAATCTGTACAGAGATGCCCGCCCATCCATTTCCGGGAGGCGCTGATCTGTCAGTCCCATGTTGCCAATTCTTCTGAAGTCTACCATCCCTGTGGCCCTTGGTTCATATGAGCCAGTGGACAAGAAGGTGGCAGAGTCCCTGGTACAGATGAGGTTAGAGTGCCTGATGACAGGGGTCCTGATGTTATGTTCAGGGTTTCTCTGTCCCTTCCTGCCTCTTCTCTTTCAGCCCCTATTCCCTGATGACATGCCAAAATCTGGCTCTTTTGCTCCTCTATTAAGGCCTTACTGGTCTCAATTATTTGCTCTTGCAGGGCTGTCTGTTTGTGGAGCCTGTCATTCTTTCCACAGTGAGCCTCATTGGCTCTCTGTGCTTCCTGCCTGGATTGGAAATAATGGGCCAATTTTTGTTGCAGGAGACTCACCTGCTGAGTTTTGTCATTATTGGTCTGAGTGTACTTTTCTAGATCATCCTCCGCCCACCTGGTGTGCTCTAGTAGCTGCTCATATTTGGTTTTAACTTCACTAAGCTCCTGGAGGGCCAGCTTTCTTCCCTCTAACTTAGTTTTTAATTGGCTGACTTCCTGGCCTAATGTGTCCCTCTCCTGACTTAGAGTGCCCCTCTGTTCAGCCTGGTCATCCCTCGGTTTTTTAAATTCACTAGATTTCTTCTGGCTCTCCTCATCAAATTCCTCTTGAGAGTGGATGTCTTTAATAATTAATTTATTATTTTCCTCTTTTAATTGGTCTATCTGGTCTTGTAAGACGACCATCTGTTCTGCACAGACTCTATTAAAAGTTAAATGTTGCGCCAGCTTTTGTTGACTCTGTTGTAAAGAGTCAACCCTTTCCTGACATTCCTTTTGCATTGTCTGTACTTGGGTATCTTGCTCTGCCCTCTCTTGCTGTAAGAGAGCCAGATCTTCCTTTAGTTTTGTTAAGTACTGCCTAGCTTCTGTCTCTGATTCTTGGCTCTTTTGGAGCCTTTGCTCTGCAGAGTGCAGATTAGTTTGGATTTTCTGTAGTGTTTCCACTTGCTTTTTTGCCAGAACTATATTTTCTGCATGCTTTTCCTGTATTACCCCTATGTGGAGGTACAGGTAGGCCACTATTTCAGCAATTTTACACTGCTCCTCTTTTACTTTTGGGGCCATGTACAGTTCACTGAGCGCTTGGTGTAATGGGCCCTTGTCCTGCCATTTATCTAGGTCTATGGCAGTGACCTGTTCTTTTATTTCCTGCAGCCATACCTGTACATTCTGTTCGGGCCACTCACCCCTGACAAACAGTTTGTGCACGGGGTGTTCCCTGCAATATTGATCTCTACTGGGGTCGCCGTTTTGGAAATATCAATTTCCTTATGACTTTTTTCAGGGTTAATTTATTGTTACAAACAGGCCCGATTTTCGGAGTATTTATTTTGAGAGGTTCTTGTACAGTGTAGCACAGTACCCCAACGCAGCAAGGTGTCTGTACCCTGCAGGCTAGTATGCTGTGTTAGACTGTCACTGGTGGTATCTCGAATTCAGAATCACGCACTAGCCCCCAAGCTGTTAAGGATTTCAATCAGGCACACACCCAGGTCTCGCCAAGCATGTAGTGCGCAATGAAACCCTTATTTATTTGTGTCTATAAATTCAATATCCTGAATAATATACCACTCATATCACACCCATCTCAAAATACCCCCCAGGTCACACTGAATCAGGAATCAGGCTAGTTGGTAAAGATAAACATTTATTTATTTATTTTAATATTCAAAACACGCATACATTTTAATATATAGATATATGGGGCAGCAATCACCTAACAGTGACAATACAATTCAGAAATAAGCAAAGTAATTGAATTCACTTATATTAACGCAGAATAGAAAACACAGGAAAAAGAACAGTTTTGGTTTGTGAGAAGATGGCGTTTACGTTAATATTTCCCCCTGCAAATTTCTTGAAGGTAAAAATGAGCAAACCTACACAGTTGTCAGTAATAAGCAGGTATTGAGGAATGAAAGACAATGGACCTCATTACAACACCGGAGCTAAACCATGGCGCTATTAGCACCATGGTTGGTGCCAGTGATGTAACGGGTCCGCCATGGTTCAATGGGGAATTACCACCCCATTACAAGGTTGGCGGGGCGGTAATTCCCCATTGAACCATGGCCCTTCCCCATTCCCATTTTCGCCCCATAGGGCTCTATGGGAATGGGGAAAGCGCTAAGTACGGTACCGCAAATTGCGGTACCGTACTTAGAACCAAGGTCCCTTTGCGGGTCCCTACTTTAACGGCTGGTGTAGACCAGCCGTTAAGGTCGTGTCCCGCAAAGGGATCTCGTAATCAGGCGCTAATGGGTTAACGCCACCGCAGCCTTTTACAGCGCCGTTAACCCATTAGCGCCAGGGTCGTAATGAGGCCCAATGTCTAGGGTTTAAATACAATCTTCCCTCCCCAAACAAGAGAGAAACCCATTTTTGAAATTGACACCTTAAAATGACAGGTGAAAATGGCTTTGTGAAATAATGCAAAGTGGTCAAAGATGCTTAAATTTATAAATAAATTCTTAGGAAAGCAACACTAAACAGGTTTTAACAAACTTGAGCTACCAGATAAACAACAGTACACACTTTAGATCAGAATGGGATTTTGAGAAACATTTTGAATGGGAAAAAGACATGTATAAACTTTTGAAAACTGCAAATTCACTTGGTTGTAGATGGAGCTAAGGGTCTTAGGTATCAGTGAGAGTTGAAATTTAGCTTCTATCTTTAAAATTGAAGAAGTTATAGAGGTTATAGTGAAAGGCATTTTTGCAAAATAGGTGCAAAAATTCAAATAGAAATTTGGTTTTAAACATGACATATTGGTATCATTACACTATATTAATGACTTTTAAAAAGAGAATGCCACACATGAATCTTCACAGTTACATGGCCAGCGTAACACTTCACGCGGTGGACACTCGATTCCTTTCTGGGATCTACTTCAGATACTCAAAATCACTAATGCCTTAGGGGTTTGTAACACAAATGAGAGAAAATCAGCGCAAGAATTATTTTGACAAGACTAGGGTTCTGAAATTAAAGGTGGGAAGGGTTGAGATGGGATAAGACAATGCAAATATATTATGGGTCACTGTTCTTCCTATTATACTTACAATCTCTTGTAATTAAAATTGGACCATCACGGTTCTGGTCATGGATTGGGTCAGGTCTACCGGCAGCAGGGCACTTCTGGAGGGATTGGATCAGTGGTACGGTTCTGGTCAATTTTGGACTGCACCTCAGACTGGATTTGTATGGGCCCTTCTGGTCACTGGACACGGTAGATAGCAGGATGCGAGTTTCAGCAGGCAAGCCCTTATGGTAGCAAGCCAAACTGGATCAGTATTAAATCCCTTCAAGTTTGGGATGTTTGAAATTGGGTCTAACTAGAAAGAGTTCAGCAATGCTAAAGTCTGGATTCCGCAAAGAAATCTGGATCTTCAAAGAAGTCTGGAGTCAGCTACAAGATGAAGAGTTCTGGATAGGGTGGAGAAGTCAGGAACAAGATGCTGCGTGGAAATCTGGATGTTTTCTGGAAGCAGTGTGTCTCTATGTGTGTTGACGTCCCTATATTTATACAATCAAATGACATCACCAAGTTTATAGTGTGGGCAGAATTTCAAAAACACACCCCCATGTCTGTGAGTGGCCACAGTCACTTGCCTTGTTTTGGTTGGCGGTCAGAACAGAGCTGTCATCATTATGATAGACTTTAGGAACTCCCACATTGATTTTGACCTAAACTTAACTTTTGCACAAATGTACATTTCTCAAATTATGTTCCCTAATAAAATCGGACATATACATTTCATATTTGATGGGCTATATTCACATTCAATCCCCATCTCTGTGCGAGCTGTCTTTCTCATTCTATAGAATTTTCTCAATTTTAATCATAACAGTTTGGATTAATAATTTCTAATTTGGTACATCTCTGGAGATTATCAGTAGATCATGTACATAAAATCTTAGTCTTGCAACATTAATAGTTCTGCTACAATCAGAGATTTTTCGTAACTTTGGTTCCTTAAGTGATACAGGTTTCATCAATGTCTTCAAAGCAAAAGCCTAAAATTGGGTTAACATCTACCAATTTTCAGATGTATCCTTCTTTGGTTGCACAGTTAAAGAGTTCAACATTTAATCACAAATAAAGGTTTAAACATCAGAAAGTTCCAGTAGTTTTTTTTTTTCTTCTCTCCTTTCAACAAACAACAGCTGTCAGATCCCTTTTATCAGGGTGGGGTGTAGAGGGAAGCATCCTGGCGATCCCGAGCAGAGGTCAATGCTCAGCCTGTCCTTTGTTCTTGGCTCAGCCAAAAGACGAATGTCTAATGAGGTCTCATTGTGCTCCTTGTTGTCAATATGCAGGAACCATTAAGGCTTCCTGTCCTATATCAAGGGAGTGTCAAACTGAGATGTCAAACTTTCCCAGGATGGTCACTGCCCAATCAGAATTAAGCAGTTACTTAACTCCAACAATGGGTTGCTTTTAAAATTCACAATACAATCTTTTCTTTAACACATATAAATATAAGCACGGTTTCTAAGGGATTTGGACATCTAAAAAAATTAAGCCCTTCACTAACATGCTTTAAATAGGCGCATTTTGCAATTTCTTCAGGAAAAAGAAACACATTTAAATTGGGTTTGAAAGCTAATTTTCTTATGCAGCTGTCAGTCAGTGAGACCTGGATTCCTCTGACTGCACTGGAGAATCTATAATTTCAGCACACTTTTTGTTAAGGTGTGCGTCACGTGGACGCTGCATAACTGTGTTTCCAGGAGATGTTCACACTGGAGAAGCCAGACTGGTTGATCCTTGGGCAGGGTGATGAAATGATAACGCAAGGAATCAATCCCAATTCCGCCCTAATGGTACAGGGATGAACGGGAACCAACTCCTGACCACACAGAAAACTCTTCCCTGCGGATTAACCTGACATGAGAACAGTGCAAGCACTGACAGGGAAGGTTGATGGTTGTTGGTACTTCTGGATGGGTGTGAAGATAGGTCCAAGGTTGCAGTATGGTAAGTGGAGGAATTCACATACTCTGTGGTCCAGGCAGGAAAATGGCAGATGGAAAGGAATCCACAGGGTAGATCCGGATCAGGCGCACAGCAGATAATGCCAGGAAGAAGGTCCAAAGGGAGCTGGTACCCGGGCAAGGCAGGCGAAAGAAAGTACAAGCAGGGAAGACCACAGGAGACCAACCAGGAAAAGGAGGGAAGCCCAACCAAGGAGAAGGCAGGAATAAACCCAGGGGGAATCCAGGAATTAAAATGGACAGCAACCAGGGAAACAACAGGGAACCTGGACAAGGGGAACCCCAGAGCAGACCCTAGGAAGACCAAGGGGGTAAGGTAGGAAGCTGGGAACAAGGCGGGCAAGGAGAAGTACAAAGAAGAAAACAGGATGCAGATCCGAAAGTCCAAAGCGCTGTGGAGAGTCAGGAACCAACCACGTTAAGACGCAGTTGATTCCAGACTCGAGCGCTACTTAAGGCACTTGGCATGAAACCGAGGCCTGAACCGCAGCCCTGGCCACACATGCACAGTCGCCGAGCGGGAACGAGAATGAGGCTTGAGGCACAAGCTCTTCTCATTGTTTATGGCAACCCGCGAGGCCAGCGCATGCACGCGGTTCTGCGTGTGAGCCGGACGCAAGGTCGCTTGTCAGAAGATGTCACCCCCTGCAAGCCAAACCCGTGGGTACAGTCGCCAGACCCAGAAGCGTCATGTGGGGGTAGGCCGGGTAGGTGCCCTAACACCATGACCCCCCTTGAGAAGACCAGGAGCACCCAGCTTCCAAGGATTATGGGGATAAAATTCATGTACCAAACTTGGGGCATGAACATTTCCCACTGGTTCCCAGGTGCGATCACAGGCAGGATGACCCTTCCAATCCAACAAAAATGGCAATTTTCCCCGATAATAATGGGAATCGCATATTTCCTGGACCTCAAATTCAGGTGTACCCTCGATATCAGTGGCAGCAGGACGTGGGCAGGATCGACCGTACGGATCAGGACGTTAAGCCTTCAACAAGGAAACAAGAAAAACGGGATGAACCCAACAGGATAAAGGCAAGTCCATCTTAAAGGCCACCAGGGACACCTGTTTAGTTATTCAGAAAGGGCCAAGGTACCTTGGAGCAAGTTTCAAAGGCAGGTTTCGGGCTGGCAAATATTTGGAGGATAGCCATACCAAATCCCCCACCTGAAAAGGAGGCCCAGGACTCCGATGTTTGTCAGCCTGAACCCTCCTGCTCTTACGTGCCTTAACCAGGGTACCAGCAGCTCGATCTTGAAGATCTTGGATATTGCAGACCAGATGATCAGCTGAAGGAACAATGCTGGGTTGGATGGGAGGAAGAGGCAACAACTTGGGGTGACGACCAGAGGAAAAGAAAAAGGGACTAAGTCCAGATGCGGAGTGAACAGAATTGTTATACGCCACTTCAGCCAGGTCTAGATGCGACATCCAGTTAGACTGAGAGGCATTGGTGAAACAGCACCAATACTGCTCCAAGGTCTGATTAGTTCTTTCTGTCTGTCCATTAGTTTGTGGATGATGACCAGAAGTGAGAGCCCGATGGATGCCTAGGTGCTGACAAAGCTGACTCCAGAAAGATGAGATGAATTGAGACCCACGATTAATTATTATCTTTTCAGGTAACCCATGTAAGCGAAAGATGTTATGCAAGAAAGCTTGTGCCATCTGAACCGCTATAGGGATCTTCTTAAAGGGGATGAAGTGAGCCGATTTGGTAAAACAGTCAACAATAACCATGATACAGGTGTAACCTTCAGAAGGCGGAAGGTCAACGATGAAGTCTGCAGCAATTGTGTGCCAAAGATAAGGTGGTATTTCTGTAGGTTGCAGAAGGCCTAAACGTCTCTTGTGCAGAGTCTTGACCTGAGCACAGATGGGGCAGCATTCAACATAGCGCTTTACTTGGGTAGCGCATCCTGGCCATCAAAATTGTCGGGCAACAAGTTTTTGTGTCGACCGGACACCATGTTGACCCCCTATCTTAGACTCATGAAGACCCTGCAGTATGGTCTTGTGGAGATCCTCCATAGGAAGATACAGTCTGTTCCGGAAAAAGAACAGGCCATCGTTCTCTCTTACTTGGGACATCTCACCAATGCAGTCGGACTAGGAACAGTCAAAGTCGCTTGGGCTACAATCTGTAGATAGGGTGTGAGGGCCAGGAGGAAATGTTTTGAGGCAGTCAAAGGCTGATCCTGACCATGCTGTTTGATATTATCTTCTAAGGAACGAGATAATGCGACAGCTTTCAGATTTTGTGTGTTTGGAATATAGGTGATGTTGATGTCATAATGAGAAAAGAAGAAGGCCCACCGAGCATGACTAGAGGTGCGACACTGAAGGGACCGTAGAAATTGCAAATTACTATGGTCCATGCGTACCTCCACAGGAAAACGCCCCCCCAGAAGGTGTGTCGCCATTCCTCAAAGGCGGTCTTAATGGCCAAAAGTTCCTTTTCAATGACCGGATAATTACGTTCACTTGACGTAAGTTTCCTGGAATAGTACACCACAGGGAATTCCATCCCCAATTCCGGGTCATTCTGTAGCAGTACAGAACCCACCACAAAATCAGAAGCATCAGCCTCCACAATGAATGGCCTGTCATCTTAAGGATGGTGCAAAATCGGGGAGCTACTGAAGGCCTCTTTCAGTTGTTCAAATGTGGAGGAAGCTTCCAAGCCCCAGATAAAGAGTATCTTGGTACTAGTCAGATTAGACAAAGGGGTGGTGAGCTGACAAAAAGATGGAATAAAGCATCTATAAAAATTGACGAATCCAAGGAAACGCTGAAGAGATCGTAGATCACTAGGAGGTTTCCATTCCAGAATGGCACGCATCTTGGCAGGATCTATGTGTATGCCTGAAGGACTGATTATATAACCAAAGAATTCAATATGGTCTTGGTGGAAAAGACATTTATCTGCTTTGGCATATAAGTGGTTTTGGCGTAGTCGTCTGAGAACCTCCTTCACATGAGATATGTGTTCCTTTGGATTTCTAGAAAACACGAATATGTTGTCCAAATACACCCAGACTGATATACCAATCAAATCAGCAAATATATGGTCCATGAGATGCTGGAAGACGGCAGGGGCATTGCACAACCCAAATGTCATGACTCAATATTCGTAGTGCCCTGATGGTTTCTTGAATGCCGTCTTCCACTCATCACCTGGTTTTATTCGTACCAAATGATAGGCCCCTTGAAGATCAAACCTGGAAAATACACGTGTGGTATGCAACGATTCCATGATGTTCCGTATCAGGTGTATCGGATACCGGTCCTTCCTTGTGATGTCATTCAGCTGCATTTAATTGGCACATGGACGCAAGGTGCCTTCTTTTTTCTTGACAAAGAATAATGGGAATCCCACTGGTGATTTGGAAGGTGTAATATACCCTTTCCGGGTGCATTCCTCCAGATACTCCTGTAACACCTCCTTCTCCTGGGACGTCAGGGAATGCACCTTACCATGTGGTATCACAGTGTCTGGTAACAACTCAATGGCACAATCAAAAGTCCTGTGAGGAGGCAATGGAATATCGTTAGGTTCAGAAAAGACCTCTTGGAATTCTAAATACTCAGGTGGTATAGATGAGACTGAGTTTAGGCGAGAGATTCCATCTCCATCGGTCTGAGTAGAGATAGATAGCGTCATCGGAGAGGACTCCGTACAACAACACTCTTGTACACAACAGTCAGAACAAAAACTAGAGTCCGGGTTACCCAATTGATGTTGGGGTTGTGATATAACAACCAGGGTAAGCCTAAGATTATTGGGTATGAGAGTGTCTTGATAACAACCAGAGAAATCTGTTCATGATGTCCCTCAATCTCTAGTCTTAGAGTCTCAGTGTGCTGGCGAATAGGGCCAGAAGACAAAGGATTTCAATCAATGACTGGCACAGTTCTTCTCAAGCAAGGTCATTCCATTTCTGGCGGCAAACTCTGCATCAATGTCATTGCCAGATGCGCCACAATCCAACAATCCCAACACCTCAATCGTCTCTTTTCTTGGCCATGAGACCTTGATACACAAGGCCATGAGTACCACCGGCTGCATGGGTTGCAAGACTTGCTTGGAATCAGGAAGGAAGGAAGAGTTGAAAGGCCCATCGTTGCCTTCCCCATACACGACAGGCCATTTAGTTTTCCGATTTCTGAGGCGGTCGTAGGGGGCAGGTACCGAGGTAGTGTCCAGATGCTCCACAATACAGACACAATCAGAGATCTCTTCTACGCTTCTTCTCAGCCTCAGTTAGAGGGCCTCCGACTGCTCCCAATTGCATAGGCTCAGAACTGGGTTCAGGGGAACCAGATGCTTTGACTGGTACTGGCAAATACCTTGGGAATGCTCTCTCCATGCGACACCTCTCGCCTCGTTGTTCTGCCAGTCTATGGTCAATCACTAATACATTTTCCTGGAGGGACTGCAGAGTGTCTGGTTCGGGGATATGAAGCAACTCATCTTTGTATTCTTCCCTCAATCCTCGTCAAAAAAGGGTCTTGTGAGTCACTTTGGGCCATTGCGAATTGGTTGTCAATTGACGGAAGCAACCAATGTATGTAATGATGTCACTTGACCGTTGTCTTAGATCCATTAGCTGATTCTGTGCAGTAGTAGCCAGATTAGGGGACTGAAAATCTTCCAAAAAAGCCTTTTCAAAGGCCACAGAATCCTCTAAAACACTCTTGGCTACCACTAAGGGAGTAGCCCAGGCTAAAGTGTTTCCAGTTAGGTTTCCTAGGATATATCCTATCTGAGCCTTGTCCTGACTGAAATGCGTTGGGCGACACAAGAAATGGATCCTACAATGATTACAAAACCGCCCATCAAGGATCACCATCAAACTTTACCGGAGTAGTTTGAGCCATGACAGTCTCAGCTGAGGAACTAGTGCTGGCTCTTTGAGCAACCATCTGACGTAAAGCTAAGTTTTCTTGATGCAAAGCCGTCATATCGGTACGTAGGGCCATGATTTAATTCCTTAGCTCCTGGGAATCATCCACCTCAGATTCTGAACTGGTGGTAAGGCGTCTTAATCTGTTAAGGTGTGCGTCACGTGGACACTGCGTACCTGTGTTTCCAGGAGATGTTCGCACTGGAGAAGCCAGACTGGTTGATCCGTGGGCAGGGTGATGAAATGATAATGCAAGGAATCAATCCCAATTCCGCCCTAATGGTACAGGGATGAACAGGGACCCACTCCTGATGCCACTGAAAACTCTTCCCTGCGGATTAACGTGACGTCAGAACAGTTCAAGCACTGACAGGGAAGGTTGATGGTTGTTGGTACTTCTGGATGGGTGTAAAGATAGGTCCAAGGTTGCAGTATGGTAAGTGGAGGAATTCACATGTTCTGTGGTCCAGGCAGGCAAATGGCAGATGGAAAGGAATCCACAGGGTAGATCCGGATCAGGCGCACAGCAGATAATGCCGGGAAGAAGGTCCAAAGGGAGCTGGTACCCGGGCAAGGCAGGCGAAAGAAAGCATAAGCAGGGAAGACCACAGGAGCCCAACCAGGAAAAAGAAAAGAAGGGAAGCCCAACGAAGGAGAAGGCAGGAATAAACCCAGGGGGAATCCAGGAATTACAATGGACATCAACCAGGGAAACAACAGGGAACCCGGATCCGGGGAACCCAAGAGCAGACCCCAGGAAGACCAAGGGGGTAAGGGAGGAAGCTGGGAACAAGGCGGGCAAGGAGAAGTCCAAAGACAAAAATACGAGGCAGATCCGAAGATCCAAAGCACTGAGGAGAGTCAGGAACCAACCGCATTAAGACGCAGTTGATTCCGGACTCGGGCACTACTTAAGGCACTCGGCATGAAACCAAGGCCTGAACCGCAGCCATGCCCACGCATGCGCATTAGCCGAGCAGGAACGAGAACGAGGCTTGAGGCACAAGCTTGTCACGTTGCTCGTGGCCACCGTTGCTCGTGGCCGAACCAGTGGTACCAGATCCAGAAGCGTTTTTGTGGGGGTAGCCCGGGTAGGTGCCCTAACACTTTTCCTTTCAATAATTCACTGGGAAAATGACTGAATTTAGCACCAAAACAGCACGTTGAAGGTTTCCATTGATTGGAAAGCTGTATTTTATGGCAAGAAGATAGCATGTTTAAACTGGGTGCACAATGTAGGCTGTCTAGTCACATAGGGCCTGATTCATAGAACATGTTCCTATGGGATTGCGCCATAATAAAACGCTTCTGTGAATCAGGCCCATAATAACACTTTTCGTGTTTGCTTTACTCTCCATGCCAAGTAAAAAATCCTATGCCACAGTAAGAAATGGCTAGACTGGCTGAACATCAAAATTCTTTTGAAGTGGCACTTCGATCCATTTGTATGTGCAGAGAGACACAGGAGCACTCCTCACTCATACGCATGTGCAGTTCCCTGGCCTGCATCCCTTATGGCCCGTGCAAGGCTGGGGAAGCAAAACGATTTTGATCTTCATGGCCCATTGGGCATGTGCACTGGGAAACTAAAATGTCAAAGGAAAACCATGATTCTCTTGCTCTGTTTAAGCCAGCCTGTGTTTCACTGGGTGGGCTAGGTGTGTGTCCCCTACCCCATTACGGACAGGCCACCCCTGGCTCTAGCCTATTTAATTCAATTGAACTGGCCTGAGACTACAAGTCCCAGAATGCAATTGACAGAGAAATAAAAGCCCAGGACTGGATCATGATGTCACTGGTGACATGGCACCATCTGGTATCATTACATCTGCACCTGGACTAAGACATTTGCAATTACTTTAAATGATTCAAAACTTTCCTCTTCCACAAAGCATACTGCCTTGACCCAATTTCACTTGTCCCGCACTGTCTTTTGCCCACTCCCCTCTTTTAATGCAATCATTGCCTTGAGTGCTCTAAAAATGATTAAAGGAAGTTCACGTCCTATACAAAAAACACACATAAAATTAAAAAGTGATGTGTAATGCCAAATGTATGCCCTCTGATATCGTATAATAACAATAAATCAATAGCGCTTTCTATCCCGATTTAGGGCCTCATTACACGTTGTGTGGTAAAAAAGGCATTTACCGGCATGGCGTTATTTGCGTCTCCGCCCTAGCAAGAGGATGCAAATTGCGGACTATTACGAGTATGCGGACACGAGCATAGCGCAATGCCGGTAATCCTCCTACCGCCATGTCGTAAAAGCCCCCAAAAAGTCCATTAACGGATTCGACCAAAGTGCTAATAGCACCTCCGCCTTCTTACTGCATGCAAATTGCAGTCACCGCTATTAGCAGTCACCGCTAATTGCGGTCACCGTAAAAACGCGGATGCGGAAATAGCGTCATCGCACAGGAACGGGAAATAGCACGGCGGCCATCTTTAAAAACACAATCCATTGCCATCCTCCGTATCCAGGACACCTTTCCAGGAAACTCAGACAAAAATCCTTCCAGGACACCCTAAAGATGCCCAAGGCCGTAAAAAAATCTACAGAGCGGCAACGCAAGGAAAAATTCTGCAATGAGGAGCTCATAATGCTGACCGAGACACTAGCGGCAAATGCACATGTGGTCTTCAGCAACGACATGCGGCGGGAGACCATCCTCAAGAAGAAGGCCATCTGGGCAGAGGTTGCCAACAAGGTCAGCGCGGTGGGCACCACCACCCGCACAGTTAAAGACTGTCGAAAGAGGTGGGATGACCTCCGGCTCTGTGTCAGGAACATACTGGCAGCGAACCGCAACCTGGCCATGGGCACAGGAGGAGGCAGCGAATCACCTATTAAACTCCATGAGTGGGAGGAGACATGTGCATCCACAATTGGAGTGGAATCCATAGAGGGAGTTGGAGAAATGGAGCATGGCGTGGCCACTTCGTCTGATGGAGGTGAGTGTATGCATCCAAAAATGCACAGTGAAGTGTGAGGGGCCCCCCAATTATGTGTCCATATTAATGCCGTAGATCCAGCCACAAACATACATGCATGCATCACCACATACACGTGCAACACAGACCCATTCATGCATGACCCACCCAACATCACCATTACCTGAATCCACAATAAAGAGGGCCAAATGCATAGAGCGGCATGATGTAATCATTCAGCATAAGGCAGGTCGAACCATAAATGATGAATATCCCCATTTCTCACCCCTACAGGATCACACACTGAAACTGAGGAGCCACGCACTGCGACACCTGCTCCCCCATCTACCAAAAAACCCAGGAGAGATGCCACAAGGGACACCGCCACAGCCTCAAGGGGAACCGGGAGGAGTGACCATGACCAGAGGGACAAAGGCAGCAGGAGCACCAGTTCCACGCAGCCTGAGGCCATGCCTGCTGCCACCGTAACACCCACGGTAGTGTGTTTCCCTGCAAGTGAAACCAGCATGGAGGGCACGCACTCTGCTGCCACTAGTTCAACTGGTGAGGCAGCAGCCACTGCCGCTCTTTCAGATGAGGAGGAAGCACATGGCATTGTTGATCAAAGCCAGATCCCCGGACCAACACGCTCCATACTGGGAAGCCCAAGGTTGTCATCAGGTCTGAGTAGCCATGGAGGATCATCCACCCCCAACCTGAAAGGGTCATGGAGCCCCCAGGTATTCTCACCTGATGCCACAGCCATGAATCAAGGACCAGCAGTTATCCCACCAGCACCTACCATGCAACATGACCTCTCATCCATCATCCAGAGGCAGGCAGAGATCACTGGGCTAGTAGGGCAGCATGTGGCTGAGGCAGGCCGTCGGAGGGAGGACCTCTGTATGTATGCACGGCAGACAAGGGAGGGCATGGAGGCATGCACCAACAGGATCTGCAATGAAATGGCCCAACTCAGGCAGGCCATGAACCGTATAGCTGACGCGATTGAGCGCTGATGCCCACTCACAACTCAGGATGAACCGGGCACCACCTCCTCTGGGAGTTCCCGGAAAACTAGCCCCCTAAGCCGGTCTCTGCGCAACCTGAGGCGCACCACATCCCAACCACCAAATGGCGGAGGAGGCACTGACAATTAGGGCCAGCAAGGACTAGGTGGCACATGTGTAGAAGGACACGTTCACACCATGAGGCTCACATGGGGGTGTCGTGAGGGGGAGGGGGGTAAGAGTGTTCTTGGGAGTGTTGTGGGGGGAGGGGCGTAAGGGTGTTCTTGGGAGTGTTGTGGGGGGAGGGGGTAAGATGTGTTCTTGGGAGTGTTGTGGGGGAGAGGGGTAAGGGTGTTCTTGGGAGTGTTGTGGGGGAGAGAGGTAAGGGTGTTTTTGGGAGTGTTGTGGGGGGAGGGGGGTAAGGGTGTTCTTGGGAGTGTTGTGGGGGGGGGGGGTAAAGTCGTTTGCACAGTTGGGGCCATGCACTTAATTAATTATTGTATTTTGTTCACAATACACTGTTGAAAAGTTGAAACACAGGCTTGGTATTCATCATTTTGTGTGTGTACTGTATTGGGCAGATGGTTCTTTGTGGCACTGACCACATGCATCAGGGCAGTAATACCCATCTGCATCCATAATAGTCATACCTTGGATGTCATGGAATCTGATACATCAGATGCTGACGCACATCGTGTCCCTCCTGGACATTGCCACTTGCATGTCCCTGTGGGCCTTTTGACCCATCCTCATCACCATCCACATCATCCTCATCTGGCGCTTGCATGTCAGGTGGCATAGGCACATTCCGTCTGATGAAAGTTTAGTCCGGCATCACACATGCCATGGTTATCTTTGGCAATTTGTCATGGCCGTACAGGAGAGCCTCACCCGGCACGCTTAGGCACCAGAGCTGTGTGTTGGAGAGGCCGAATGCCTGCTCCATTACGACGCAGGTACAGCTATGTGCAATATTGTTGTCTCTTCCTACTGGTCTGTGCGTTCCATACAGGGGTTAGGTGCTACCTCTTCAGGGGATAGCCGGCTTTGCCTGTATGGGGTGAAGAATGGGTACCTGTTACCGGCCACCCTGCTGTGGACTGTACATGTCACACATGTCTTCTTTGCATTGTGATTGGAAGTCACAAGTGACAGCATGCATGCAGACAATCTGTGTGACTGCAATGTACAAAGCTGGGCTCAACCATGCAAGTCGACATGCCCAAAACATGCCTCCGCAAGTAATGGAAATGTCCTGGCTGAGGCCAGGCCTCAGGTGTCCTTGGGCCCAGGCAGATTTTGTACCGCTATGCAGTGTGCAGCCATACCTACATCCATGTTGCTGTGCTGCGGGGCATCACTTCAGTGGTGCTATGGGTTTGTGGTCATGTGCCATGGCCAGGGGTGATTCCTTTGCATGCATTCTAGGGCACATTGCGGTAATGATGTTGTGCTGCCCAAATTCTGTATGACTGTCCTGAGGGCAAGATGATGATTTGTGTATTATGCGGTGTGGCATGATGTAAAAATGTGGTTGTGGATGGATGTATCATCTTTGAAATGTTGGAATGTATGCAATGTTGTGCAGCTTCGCATTTCATGTGGGGTCTCATCAGGTACATTGTGAAGTCACCCAATGGACATTGAAGTACATCTGTATTACCATTTGTCCCACGCACGCCAGACAATTCACAGTTGGTGTATCGTTTTCTCCACCCCCAATCACACCGCCCTGTGCATGGCCTGCTACTCACCAACTTGCCACGATCGTTGGCCAGCTTGTCGCTCCATGTTGCTTGGTATGGTTGAGTTCGGCAGGACCATTGAATCATGCGTTGATCCGGGATGTCTGGCACAACAATGTGTGATTGTCTTATTTGCATCACATGCCATTTGGAAAATGATTGGGTGTAAATATTTTCTGTTTCTATGGACTACTTCATTGTGATGTAGGACCAGCAATTCCACATGGGTACAGTTGCTGGCATCGATGCTATTTGGGATGTTTGCAAGTGAATAGATGCATATTTTGGTGTTTGCAATGTCCTGGGCAGTCCGTGGCAGGAATATGTGTTCATGTCCAAGCTTCCGGAGGGCATTGTGTACCTGGTTTGGCGTGCATAGGAATACTGGTTGTGAGTTGCCATGCATCTGCCACACATTATGCTGCTGTGAGCCTTTGGCCAGGGAGTGGAGCGCAGTCAACACCTGCATTAGAGGGGGGATTGCAGTTCTGATGTCTATATGAGTCTCGCGCTGTCGTCATGTATCTTATCCACTATGATGGTGATGGTATCCCAGTGCAGACGCTACAGGGTTTGTATGTGCTCAGGTGTCTGGTTCAATGGACTGGCTTGGATCCTGGAGATTGGTGGCTGGCTCTGTGGTATTTCTGGGTGCCTTGGTGGTGCTTCCTGCACCTGTCTTGCCCTACTCCTCCTCTTCCTCCTCCTTCTCCTCTCCTCCTCCTCCTCCTCCTCTCCTCTGTGCTGCCTGTTGTTGGTGCTGCTGCACTGCAATCATGTCCTCCAGCCCATGTAATGCGGGCAGTATTGGAAGCATTTTTGTGTGGGAAAGGGTGTGGGAAGGGGTGTGGTGTGCTCTTTTGTGCTGCCACAGTCTCCATCTCCTCCACCTGTGCTGGATGTGTCCACCTGTGGCAGGTGGAAACACTGCTCAGGTCTCTTAATGGGTGGTTCGCGATGCCGGTATTTGCGCCATGCTGGTAAGGGGTGTTTGGGTCTTTCCCATGCTGCTGTTGCTAAGTCCGACCTACCTTGTGATGGGATGCTATTAGCGCCATGCCGCTATTTCTGACCTGGTGGCCGCGCGCCCACGGACTTGCTGCTATTAGTGGCACCGTACTTACCGGTGGCGCTAATAGCGGCAAGTTCGGGTCGTAATTAGATTGGGAATTTAGCGGTACCGGTATTCGCTTACCGGTACCGTTATTCTCTTACCGACATCCGTGTAATGAGGCCCTTAGTCTTTTTCAAGTACTGTTAGTAATATGTGCTGGTATTGCTTAATGCATATTGACACCCGAGAAGATTGAAGGGTTGAAGCCACCCTACTTGGATGTGACCATAAAATCAGCACGTCTAACACATATTAAAGCAGTAAACTCTGACTCTGCTGGCTATATATATGACAACATAGCCTTGTGTTGTCCCTGTCCCCTCTATTCTGCACTGGATTTATGTGAGGCCAATGAGTGCCTGGATGTAGGAATGTTGAGTGAATGTTCTCTGTTGAGTGTTCTGTGAATGGCAGTTGAAAGGAGGCTGTCTGAGAGAGAGGGTGGCCGGTGGATTCTCCCATATGTACCTGTCTGGTGGAGTGTAACCTGTTACCTGTAACTGAACTAAGTAAAGAAGATTTCCTGAGACTGCGTGTCATCTGTGATCAAGACACCTCGCAACAATACCTGGCAACAAGTTCAGAGAACCTGTGTTTGCTTGGGACCTGTTGTGTGCTCGGGGACAACAGAAGGAAGGGACATCCACCGCCTCCCCCTGACCCAAACACAGAAGAAGACCTCTCCCTCAAACTGAGCTTTGCTCATGGCTGTTCCCAGCCGTGACCTGATGATGTTGCAGGGCTGAGAGATAGCTGCTAAGCAGGCTGTTCTCTTGTCACGTGGTCCGGTAATGAACAAACGCCATTCCTCGGTGCATGTCAGAGATGCAGGTCACATGTCTAGCACAAGGAAGAGAGGTGCCGGCAGAGAAGAGGGGATGTACGGGGGCAGTCGGGAGAACATCTCGTGTGCCGGTGCAGACCAGTGGCCAGGCAAAAAGGTGCTTGCCAGTAAAGGTGTACAGAGGATGACCAGCAGGGCAACCAAAGCTCAAACGGGTGAAGATCACCTTTGCCGGTGGTGAGGCAGGCAGTCGATCGAGTAAATGAAGTGTTGGAATTGAAATAATATTATGCCTCCTATCGCAGTATTTGAATGTGTGTTGGCCTAAGCCAAGTTGCCTAAAATATTGTGTAAATAGATTCCGCGGCAAGGTCTTGACCTTAACGAAAACTGTGTAGGTCACCATCTTGGATTTAGCCGCCATCTTAGGTTCTCTTGTAAAGTGGAAATCACCCTGAACATCAAAATGGAGGCCGAACGACATTCCGAGTGAGATTCTGGCCGTTGTGACCTCCACACACATGAATAAGTAATATGCCTGCAGGCCACTTGTCAGGGTCGCGAACTGAGACCTTGTCCTATCCCTGACCTATGTGTAAATGAACAACTGTATCAGCGGAACTGATCAAAATGCATACATTATGGGATTGACCTGGCAAGGAACCCTAGGCCTGGTCTTAAGAATGGTTAACCCGCTAGGGGGTTGGCCAGAGCTGGATAAAGAGTATAAAAGCACAAGTATTCCAATGTACGGTCTCTCTACTAATGCATCGAAACTTTGTTGAAGTTCGTTACGTTACTCTGAGAGCCGAATAGCTATCCGTTTGTCAATTGACTTTTGGTAACTGCTGTAGCTTTTAAATAAAGCACTTTGTATGTCCTTTTTAACCTGTGTTGGTGTGTTTCCTTTGGGCTTCCCAGCCTCATATCAATTTCTTTGTTTTCACAGTTGGCGCCCGAATAGGGACCCTCAAGATTGATGCCGGATCATTGAAGGTTGACGCAGACTATCGAACCGAGATCGGATGGTGTGATTCTGCGGGCCCGACCGATCGAGACGCGATACCTCAGCAGCGCTGCACGATCCGATCCTTGGACGATAGTCGTGTGGTCTGACACGGCATCTTGACGAGGGTCCATTTTTGAGGCGGGCAGATTTGTCAAAACCACCAAACACAAGGTAAAATTTGTTAGGTAAGTTCTTTGATAAACCGTACGGTCCTCCTTAGGTTTGGTCAGGTGCAGTCGTGACCCGGCTCTTAATTTAACCCTGACAATTTGAATTTGGCGTATTATATCTGCAGACACAATTATTGACCAGGTAACACCAATTCTTTGTGAAATGCCTGGGAAATTGTCTAGCTGCTTTAGGGCTCTGTTCCGCAGCAATCGACAATCCTTGGAATTTAGCCGCCCGGCACCACAGGAGGGGTCGCCGCCATGTACTATGTACTGTAAGTATGGCATTGGTAGTATAGTATTTAATGATATTTGGCACAGACAGACCAGACATGCCTCCGAATTTCAGTGGCCAATCAACGGTAGTTTTGAGATCCCCCGTATTGAATACTTAGAATCAATCTTGCTAAAAAAGAAGGCTAGACCTGCAGCCTTTGATGTTTTACAGAATTGGAAAAAAGAAGCGTTACAGCAGCTTAAAAGTAGGGACAAACATGCACACCGTCATAAGACAAACGCCGAAAAGGCGTTGTTATATGATAAAGAAAACATTCAGAGTCAGTTAAAAATATGGATAGGGCCTTTTCACTTGGAATCCAGAAAATGTACCCCTCTAGAGATTTCCATGTTTCTGAAGAATTTATTGAGAAATTGTTAAACGAACGCAGGCCTGATGCCTCAGCGCCACCTCCGTATGTTCCTATTTTGGGCACTCTGCCCATTCCTGCTGTCTTTCCTGCTGTTATCCCTGTTCCCCCTGTACAACCTATTGTTCCTAGTCCCATAGTTGTTGTTCCTCCACCTATCGCACCGCTCCTTCCTTCTGCACCGATAGTTGCACCTTTATTAAATTTACCTACACCTCCGCTCCCGAGTGGCCCCGTATTGACTGAAGTTGATCCAGGTGCAGGATCGAAGATCGTCACTCGTAATACTGTTTCTGCAGACAAGAAACAGGAATTGTTTGCATGGGCTAAGCATTGTATGGAGAAAGGTGATCAAGTTAATGTTTTTTCCACATTATCTAATTTGAATATTTTTCCCGAGAAAAATGTTTTTATCGAAGGTTTGGGGACTCATTTATGTGTGATGTGGGGTAGATTACAAAATTCAGATCTTCCACAAGGAGTGAGAGATCTGAATGCTCTGGCACTTTCGAGGGACACAGAGCAGAAAGTATACGGGCATGTTGAAAAATTGTTTGAGTTTAGGAAAGACTTTGAAAAGTCACGAGATGAGGACGACGAAGAGCATAGAATATATGTACAGAAACGGTTCCTTCCGTGCCGTAGATCGGCATCGGAGAAAATACAAATTTGTACTAAAGATGCGGTTCGATGGATCTCGGATTCATCGATTCCGCCAGATGAAGTATATGACACGTATAGTCAGTATACAGTAGAAATGCAAAGAAAGGTAATTCAGGTAATGGTACAGTACCTGCAAGAAGAATGTGTAAGAAAGAAGGTTAGTTGCCCCATAGAATTATTGGGGATTTGTAAAAGGGCTTTTTCGCCCGATACTTCTTCAGCTGCCTTAGCGCTCGACCTGGCTCTGTTGCTTAGTAAGCGGCTGGAGGTACCTATATCTTAGTTGCCTATGAGAGAGGTTCCTCCGACCTTTGTCCCAAAGGTTGAGATCCCCGCCAACGCTGGGACTGGTGCCCCCGCTGTGGATATCCCTGCACATTATGTATCACAATTCGTTCACGTCCCGTTTTCACGACAGGAAGTGAACACTATTAGACAATCAGTTCCCGATATCAGGAAAAACCTGACTGGGTTTTACAAAGAAATAGAGTCCGTCTTGCAGTCTTCTGTGTTCACCTTGAGTGATATTGACTTGCTATTTCCTGTACTCCTACCCGTAGATGTATGGAAACAGGTTCGGACAGTAGACAATGTGCCAGGGTTGGGAGATACGTGGGCTAATATGATTAGGATTGATGGGGAAAGACCAGCTGGTGAGAAACTCCCACAGGTAATACTTACTTTGCCTGATAGAATTGTCGCAAAATTAAAAACTATAATTCCAGAGAAAAGAATTATTTGGGACAAGCTTACGGTCTGTGTCCAAGGAAAAACTGAAGGCGCCACCGAATTTTTTAATAGATTCGAGCAGGTATTTTCTGACTTCAGTGGACAGGATTTAGGTACAGAGTCTGGGAAAAGGTTGTTCGTGGACAAATTTGTACGTGGACTGTTGCCTGACATCCAGTCACAGATTATGTCCTCTGAGAGCGCTTGGCAGGCAAAATCTCAATCTGAGGTTTTGCACATGGCTCAGTATTATGAGAACCGTGTTAACAATGAGAAGGACAAAATTGAAAAGAGGAAAGGAGATTTAAAAACCAAAGTATTATTACAGCAAATTGTTAGAAACCCCAGAGGAGGCACGACACAGACTAGAGGTCAGTATGTCCCAAAAGGAAATGCTCCTTTGGGTCCTGTGAATATTAATCAATGTGCTTATTGCCGCCAGGAAGGTCATTGGCGAGCACAGTGCCCCGTCCTTCGCCAAAGGTCAAACAGTGCGTTTGGGGGTATGGGTAGACGACGTAGGGGCCGCCCTGGAGCAGGGGGCCCTGATAGAGGTCAGTTTTTACAAGATCCTCAGCAACCTTTTTCACGGGAAAATCAGACCTCGAGTGTGGACTCGAGGAACATATTTGATCACCCTTCTGCTGCCTATCTTTCTGAAGAGCTTCCTTCTGACGATACTCTATTTCATTAGGATTGCCCGAAGCAGGGTTTGGAACCTTCACCTATTCCCGTTAATCAGAAAGGCCCCTACGTTGAATTATTAATAGGGAATAGGAAACACCAGTTTTTGATAGACACTGGAGCGCAGAAGTGCTCCATTGATCATTCTCGGGTTCCAAACATTCCACTGTCAGGGCAAACAAATGTTTCCGTAGGGTTTTCTGGTATACCAACTGTCTGTCCGGTTTCTGCACCGGTGTCTGTTTCTTTGGGTCCCTTTATGGACCATTGCCCTTTTCTTCTCACTTCAAACTGTGGAGAGAATTTGCTGGGGTTGAATTTGTTAAAGAAATTGAACGCAGTAATTCATTGTTCTTCTGATGGAGTACGGCTAACGGTTTCACCACAGCAACTTCCTAATTCTCAGTTCTTGATTCGACCTTTACCTCCTGAGTTTAGCATTGTCCCAGAATGTTTATGGGCGGTAGACGACAATGATGTCGGGGTATTACAGATTGAGCCCGTTAAAATAGTTCTGAAACATGGAGTGAAACTACCACGCATTCCGCAGTATAAAATATCAGTTGTGGGCGAGCGTGCTTTGAAATGCATTGTCTCCGATTTTGTGCATCGTGGGGTGATCGAGGAGATTACAGGTAGTTTGTTTAATAGTCCGATTTTGCCTGTATATAAGAAAGGCGACAATGCAATTCCATACCGGTTCATAATTGTTCTTCATGCTATTAACAGAGTGGTCGCCCCACAATTTCCAATTGTGCCCGATGTGACGACGATATTGACAATGATCCCTGCTATGGCTACGCACTTCAGTGTTGTGGATTTAAAAAACACGTTCTTTAGCATTCCTATACATGAGGAAAGTCGATATCTGTTTGCGTTCACCTTAGGGGGACTCTCATTTACATTTACCAGGGCACCTCAAGGGTATACTGAAAGTCCTAGCATTTATAGTAGAGCTTTGAAAGAGCAGCTCGACACCCTTGAATTGCCACCTACTTGTACGCTGCTTCAATATGTTGATGATTTGCTTTTGGCTGCAGACTCTGAGAGTGCTTGTAAAGAAGGCACTGTACTATTGCTTGTTCATTTACATAAAAATGGTCATAAAGCTTCGCTTAAAAAATTTCAATATTGTTGTCAAGAGGTCGCCTATTTAGGCTACCTCCTGTCAAAGGAGGGGAGAAGATTGGCACCTGAAAGAATAAAACACTTTTCTGGCATGTCTGTTCCAAATACACAGAAGGAAGTCAGAGCCTTAATAGGTATGGCTTCTTACTGTAGGTTGTGGATCCCGAACTTTTCGTTAGTGATAAAACCGATGTTGGCTTTGACGAAGAAGGGCATTTCTCTGCCACTGCCATGGAAATCGGAACATCAACGATCATTTGAGCTTCTCAAAACTGCGTTATGCTCTGCACCGGTTCTGGGTACTCCAAATTATGACAAGGCCTTTGTGTTGTTTGTGCATGAATGTGATGGATGTGCTTTGGCTGTGTTAACACAGGAACATGGAGGGAAGAATAGGCCGTGCAGCTACTACTCCTCCGCCCTTGATCTTGTTGCATGCGCTTTGCCTAGATGTTTGCGAGCTGTCGCTGCTGCTGCCGTGTCTGTAAAACAGAGTGAGGGAATGGTCCTAGGCCATGATTTGATTTTGATGGTACCTCACTCTGTTGATATTCTATTGAACAAAACCCAAACGCAACACCTCACCTCTGCTCGGTTAACAAGGTATGAATTAATTCTGTTTTCCCCGCACATCCATGTTCTTAATCCGGCTGAACTCTTACCTTTCCCGCAAAACACTGTTTGCGGTGACGAAGAATTACATGACTGCCTGTATACCACTGAACAAGAAACGAAGGGCAGGATAGATCTCATAGATACTCCTTTGGATAATGCAGAAGGGGAGCTGTTTTGCGATGGCTCCTGCTTCAAACTTTCGGATGGTACATCTACAGCTGCGTATGCAGTTACTACATTGAGCAAAGTTGTTGAAACTAAGAGAATTTCGCATAACTCCGCGCAGGCCACAGAGATTATAGCGTTGACCCGAGCTTGTGAACTCTCCCAAGGGCGTATAGTAAATATATATACTGATAGCCAGTACGCATTTGGGGTGGCTCACAACTTTGGAAGGCTCTGGTCGGAAAGAGGGTTCCTGACCTCACATGGGACCAAGATCCAGCATGGCCCCTTGATAGTGCAATTACTCTCGGCACTCTCACTCCCTAAACAGTTAGCGATCATGAAATGTGCAGCACATCGTAAGGTCATAGATGATGTGGGCAAAGGGAACGCTTTTGCGGACCTGATAGCCAGACAAACGGCCACAGACCTTAGCACGGATATGTATGCCTTGAGGGAAATGAGAGATGCTTACATAATGGATGAAGGTATTGGGTCTGTGCAAGATATTCAAACTGATGCCACAACAGAAGAATCTAAAAGGTGGGCTGAAGGAATGGGGAAATTGGATGATGAAGGGTGTTGGGTGGATACATCCAAAGGAAAATGGTTGCTCCCTGATCAAGATGTATTGGCAATGGTTACGATGGCACACGGTCCTACACATGTGTGTGCCCAGCAGATCACGAAAATGTTAGAACAAGTTTGGGTGAATAACAGGATTCTGGAGACTGCGAAGAGGCATGTCCAGAACTGTATGATCTGCTTACAGCACAATGTGGGTAAGGGGACAGTTACTCCAAGGGGAAGCTTTGGGCCCCCTTCTGTTCCCTTCGAGGTCATTCACTTTGATTTTATTGAGATGGAACGGTGTAATAATCTGAAATATGTTCTTGTAATTATTTGTGCCTTCAGTAAATGGGTCGAGGCTTTCCCCGTTAAAGATGCTACCGCCATGACCACTGCAAAGATTATGGTAAAATAATTCTTTCCTCGATTTGGGCTCCCAAGGGTAATTTGGTCGGATAATGGTCCCCACTTTATTGCAGCAGTAATTTTGCAGATATGTACAGCTTTATGTATTGAAAAACGATTTCACTCAGCTAGACATCCTCAAAGTGCTGGGTTGGTGGAAAGACACAATGGTATCTTAAAGAATAAGCTTGTATTATTAGCTATGCGTACTGCACCTCAGACTAAAATTGGGCTTTCTCCATTTGAGGTAGTGATGGGGAGACCTGCTAACATTTGGGGTCTCCCAAAACCTAAAGCCCTGAGAGAGGTGGAAAATGTATTGCTTGTAGACTACTGTAACCAGTTAACTAAAAACCTGTATTTCATTTATCACCAGGTGCACTCAGCTTTACCTGTACGGTTCACGGGCCCAGGACACGATATACAGCCTGGAAGTTGGGTCCTAGCGAAGGCCTACGAGAGGTCTTCCTGTCTCGCGCCTCACTGGCGGGGACCCTACCAGGTGTTACTGGTCACCAGGACAGCAGTGCGGGTGGCTGGAAAGAAGCACTGGATCCACGCGACGCATGTCAAGAAACTTCCTCACCCGACGCCACACGTTACAGAAGAAGCAGAGGCCCTCGCAGATGCTACAGTCTCTGATCTTTGAGTAGCAAACAGCGCTGTGAGTGCGTCGGAGAATCTCTCTGAGTCCGTGGAGTTTGGGGAACAGTCCATTTTGTCTCCGCACTCTCTTGAAAAATCACTTCCAGAAAATACTGTTTCAAGCTCTGCGACATCCGTCGCCTCCGATACGTCGCTTCCCTCAGGAAGTGACAGCACCTTATTTCCGGACCAGACAATTTTGGGTACCACCAGGTACAACCTTCGACAAAGGAAATAGAACTACGGCACAGGTTTTTCCGTGCATCTGGGAAAAGGAAGTGATTGGAAGTTTTCCTTTTTATAAGAATGTTCTGTTGAACAAAAGGGATTCTGCTGGCTAGGGTTGGGAAGGACTAAGAAATCGCGCGACCGTAGCGTCGCCAGCAACGAACATTGGGGTCATTGATTGAGGAACTAAAATGCCTGCCACCTCCGCTGCTGCTCCCCGCACTGGACTTGTGAATAAGGGGGTGACCAACTCGGACAATGAACAATGTGCCTGGGCCCCGAAAAAGTACTGCTGTGTTTTGATAATGATAATTGTTATTTTTGCAACTGCTGCTGTAGGACTTTGGTATTTTGAAGAAATCTATCCTCTGAAACCTTTACTACCGACCGAGATTGTACCAACTGTTTTGACTCCCTCTGTACGCCTTCACACTCTGTCCCCTAGAGACTCCCAACATAGACAAAAGTATCATAATAACACTGTGATGATAGTAATGAATGCAACTCATGCCATTTTTAATAAGAGTAATTGTTGGATTTGTACTCATTTACCGCAACATGGGAACAAGGGACTGGGATGGTATATACATCCTTTACCTTTAACGACTGCTTGCTATGCCTCTCTTAGAGCACTATCCTTTGGCCGATGGAATGATAGCATCTCAGGGAACTTTGATGGAACTAATCTGAATGATTTCGAGAAACGTGAATTGACTCCCCTGGGATGCTCGCTTTTTGCAAATAGAAGTAAACCTAATGTCGCTTCTATTAGGCCGTCAGATAAACTATCTCTTCCTTTTCAAACTCTAATTTCTTTTAAAATGGCTCTGATAGGCAATAAGGACGCCGTACCTCCTTCTTATTCTATAAATCATAGCCCTGACTCGGTTCCCTTTTGTTTACAAAGAAATGGCACTCGGCCAATGGGAGATTTTGAAGGTTGTAAGAACATTGTAAATTTGACTGGAGAAAACAGGCCTCTGTATGTAGGGGGGCCTGTTTATTTTGTTTGTGGTAGTTTAGCATTTCCCTGGTTGCCCAAGGATTGGCAGGGAACCTGTTATTTAGGAATATTATTACCCGGGGTATTTGTAGCTAGTACATTGGAGGTTTCTAAGGCTCGCCCAAGGCGGGACAAGAACGGAGATACCCCTGGGCAAGTATTGGGAGATATAGCGAAATCAGTTGTACCCTTTTGGGGACAAATAACAAACTCTGAGAACATTAGGGGATTAGCAAGGGTATTGGAGAGAACGATCAACCGGACCACGGACATACTCTACAATATGACCTTAGAGCAAAAAGCAATAAGATTGGTAGCACTCCAAAATTGGATGGCATTAGATTTCAATTTGGCAGAACGAGGTGGAGTATGCAAATTAGTGGGGTCCGCTTGCTGTGTTTTCGTACCAGATTCCTCGCCAACAATTTTTAAAGCAATACAGAACTTGCATACTCTTAGTTCTGAAGTACATATCCCTGTAGGAGATTGGAATCTTAGCACTTGGTTCTGGGATTCTTTACAATCTTGGGGTTGGAAGGTGCTTTCTGTTATTCTGGTTATTTTGGGGATCCTGCTATTCCTTTGTTGCTGTTTTCAATGTCTTCCGAGTATATGTGGAATGCTAGGGGGATGTTGTGCCCAAGCAGTGAGCACAATAGGGCATAAAATATATGCCCCAGATGCAGCATCTAAAGAATTTGTGTTACAAGAGGTTTTGATGAACGACCTAATGGCTATAGATATTACAGACAATGATTCGGGATCTATGGATGACAACACATGGAGTTATTTTCAAAAGTATTAGAAATGATGTTAGCACTTGGTATAGGCCAAAAGGAGGGTCTGTTGGAATTGAAATAATATTATGCCTCCTATCGCAGTATTTGAATGTGTGTTGGCCTACGCCAAGTTGCCTAAAATATTGTGTAAATAGATTCCGCGGCAAGGTCTTGACCTTAACAAAAACTGTGTCGGTCGCCATCTTGGATTTAGCCGCCATCTTAGGTTCTCTTGTAAAGTGGAAATCACCCTGAACATCAAAATGGAGGCCGAATGACATTCCGAGTGAGATTCTGGCCGTTGTGACCTCCGCACACATGAATAAGTAATATGCCTGCAGGCCACTTGTCAGGGTCGCGAACTGAGACCTTGTCCTATCCCTGACCTATGTGTAAACAAACAACTGTATAAGCGGAACTGATCAAAATGCATACATTATTTGATTGACCTGGCAAGGAACCCTAGGCCTGGTCTTAAGAATGGTTAACCCGCGAGGGGGTTGGCCACAGCTGGATAAAGAGTATAAAAGCACAAGTATTCCAATGTACGGTCTCTCTACTAATGCATCGAATAGCTATCCGTTTGTCAATTGACTTTTGGTAACTGCTGTAGCTTTTAAATAAAGCACTTTGTATGTCCTTTGTAACCTGTGTTGGTGTGTTTCCTTTGGGCTTCCCGGCCTCATATCAATTTCTTTGTTTTCACAGAAGGGGCATCATGGTTTCAGGAGGAACTCCTGAGAGGCTACTGTGTGGACTGCAGTGGCGATGTGGAGCTCTACAATGCGTCTGTAGAGGATGAGAAGTTAGCTCTGCATTGGGGTTCATGCATTTCATGTGAGACTGTGTTGGAAGGCCTAGGGTGTGAGGCTCTAAAAGCTTTACAGGAGCTAAATCCAGAGTTGTTGGCTTCCTTTAAAGACATTTCGATTCAGCCCAGAGAAATCTAACTGACAGAGCTGGATAATTTCAAAATTGCTGGGTTCCTGTTTGGCAAAGAAAATTACTTTGTTGTGATGTGAGGCTGCTTATAAGAGGTCTTCCATGTGATGAAAGCAAGCTTTCGATTTTGTTGTAGCCTCTGTTTGTGAGAATGTGACAAAATGTTGTAATATTCAGCACATTCTATTACATTCTGCTGCTACCCCAACAACGTTTTTTACACAGTCATTAAACAATGGATTGTTAGAATCAGGGCATGTACTTTGAAGTGCTACGATTGCCTTCTGTTCCATGTGTTTAGAGTTCTACTCATTGGTTGTTGGTGTGATGGTTGTACATGGTTGTGTGCTGGCATGATTGAAGATTTTCTTTTTTTGTTGATGTGTTAGTGTTATGGTTTGAAGGCCGTATGACTCGTCATTGGTTACAATGTTGTGTTGTGTGGGGTTCTACTCACCTGTGCCATAAGTGGGTGTGACGCCAGGAACACCTTTGGGGTGTGTTCACGCATGCCTTGCTTGGGGTGTTAGACATCTGGCACTAATTTGGGGGTGTGGTGCACCCATGCCATTTGTGGGTCTAACACCCGGCACATTTTGGGGGTTGGTCACCGGTGCCTGTTCTTAGGTGAGTGTTGGACATCCGTCATACATTGGGGTGTGGTTCACCCGTGCATACTGTGGATGTGACAACCACCACATTATCACACACTATCGGGTGGACTGCCGTGCCTTTGGGCTGGCTGTTGGACATCGGTGGACCACATTGGGATGTGGGTCACCATATCCAGTGCTTGAGTGGGGGTGTTGAGCTCTACTGGAGGTTGTCTAGCGATCAATTGTAGTTTTGACTTGAGGTTGATGGGAGTTTGAGGTTTGGCTGGATGCTGATATAAGGTGAGAGTTTAGTGTAGTCTCTTTTCAACAGTAACAGTTTAGTAGGGTCTCTTTTCTAGTTTGATGTGTGCCATCCCTCTCCTTTGTAGTAAAGGGTGTTGGTAGTGTGAGCTGATTTGTCCCGCTGTTTGCAAAGACAGAAAGGGGTTTGGAGCAGAGTGGGCTTCCACTTACAGTGGTTGGCGGAATGGAATGGATGATGCAAGGGATATACCTTTGTTCTGTGTTTCAGTGTTGTGTGTCTCTTTTGGAGTGTTTGGTCTTGTTCCATTAAAGAAGGGAGATAGGTTCTAACTTGCCTGTCCGTTCCATTCTGCTCTCGATGTATGTGAGGTCATGAGTGCCTGGATGTAGAATGTTGAGTGAATGTTCGCTTCTGTGTGTTCTGTGAATGGCATTATAAGGGAGGCTGGCTGAGAAAAAGGGTGGACGATGGATGTGTCCCATATGCAACTGTGCTGTGGATTGTAACCTGTTACCTACAACTGAAACTTGTTGGGGTATTCAGAAAGCGTCCCCATGATCTCAAAGGGTTTATGTTGAGTGCATCATATTGATGACTGGCGGGCGGTGGTAAATTGGGTGCGAGGTGGCAATTTTATATACATCGAGTGTAGGTAAATGGATGTTACTTTAGTGTTACCGTTGATCTAGAAATGGATACATATTAGCTTGCATGCGCACAGAAAGATAAAATGTTAAACCCACCAAATGTAAAAACAATGGGGAATTCATGAATCTCGCAAATGAATCAAAAACATGGTAGGTGAGGCTCTTTTGTGAAATGTACTTTGACCTCTAAACTAACTTTGCCAGGTTTTTAGAAGGCAGAAGGCAGGTGAATGAGTTCACAACCTTTGCGGTTAGCAGCTGCACAATGAATTTTAGGTAGCAGGGACATTCTGGTTTTCTGGGTCAGGGACAAAGGTTTATGATTTAACAGTTCCACAAGGGAACAGATGTAATCTCACTCATTGCATTTAAGTTGTGTAGAGGGGGTTGACCATTTGCTTAGGCTGCCAATAAAGAGGAGGCCCGACGCCAGGGTGTCTGGCGGTCAAGTGCATGTCTTAAGAGTAGCCAGGAGTCTGGGGAAGATGAGATCGCACTCAGTAGTTCAAAGAAAAATCTGTTTATTCAGGCCTTTGTATTGCTAAAACATTCAAGCAGACCATGTGCAAACACACTCAAGGTTAAAGGCCCTAGGCAGTGCTGACATCATGACCTACTACGGACAAATCCTAAGAAGAGGTGTGTTATGAATATGAACTGAAGATGACTATTAAGATAAAACTCGCCAATGAAAAGGAAGGAACTGGGAAAAGATGTGATTTATTTGAGGCCTTGTTTATCCAATCATGTTTGGGGGTGGATTGTAATTAAATACTACAGAGTTGTTTTACTGTTGCAAAATTGTATTAAAGATGTCAACTGATGTGGTTTGTTGAGACTTGGGTTAGTTTGGTCCTGTAACACCATCTAACTGCTCCCTGGAGAATTGAACAATAAACTTGCTTTATGTGCAAAATACGCGTACTCGTTCCTCTGGAGGTGGACCTGGTTTGGACTGAGGTAATTAGGGGTCCACTGCTACAAATGTGATGACCACAAAGGGACCTCAGGCTTTCTGAGATATTAGGGGATTTCTGTCCGGACCTCTCAGCTGCGGCACCTGAT
This sequence comes from Ambystoma mexicanum, assembly GCF_040938575.1. Classification (NCBI taxonomy): domain Eukaryota; kingdom Metazoa; phylum Chordata; class Amphibia; order Caudata; family Ambystomatidae; genus Ambystoma; species Ambystoma mexicanum. Next base: position 476,525,647 of record NC_090924.1, on the reverse strand, counting down.
GATAGGGACCAGTTTTCCGTTCAGAGTGAAAAAAGGTCTGTGGACAGCATATTGGTTAATGGACCGTCGGCTCCCCAGAGACGTGATTCCGGTGGCCTAGCTGTGCAGGATGACTTGACAGAGCATCATATCGGAGTGTCTCGGGTTCACGTAAGTGCACGTTTGGGTTGTAAGCAAAGGGGAAATAAGGATTAAACAGGGCTGTTTCTTTGATTTACGTTTTCTTTTGGTAAGGGTAGACTTGGAGTGTGGGTGTGAAATTAGTTGAGGTTGTAGGGATTGGAAAAGTGGATGTTTTTGATAGAGTGTTTGAACTGTTCTATGTTGTAAGTTCCCTGTATACATTTCTTACCCTGTTTGTAAGTTTGGAGGTGTAAGAGGGTATCTACCCCATGCGCCCAGTGTGAGGTGTGTGCTGATACCCTTTAGTTTGCTTATCTGGTTGGCTGGATCCCTCACCTGAAGATGGGGCGGTAACTTAGGGTAAGCCCAACCATAGATACCTTTCTGAAGTAGTCCTTGACAATATTTTGTATTTTCCGTGCAGGTAGAGCCCCTCACCTCGATTTTCTTAAGTAGTCAAAGTAGTATTTGTATTTGTTTATTATTTATATCGCGCACCGAACCCTGAGGTAACTGGGCACTGGAGAGACTTGGTTACATACATGGAGAGGAACAAACACATGATAACAGTCTGGAGACCACAGGTTACAGTGGGTCTGGCATATATACAATAAAATAGTGAGATAACAGTATACAGGAGCTGGAGGTTACAGATAGATCTAGTAATTGACATTTGTACAATAGTGCAAGTGTAATAGGTAAAAATAGAATTGAGATTGGGTGAGGGTCAGGGAGAAATCGGCGATGGTGCTCAGGGGAGTGGTTTGGTGCTAAGCCATGTTTTTAATCCAGATTTGAATTTCAGGAGGGAGGGCTCTTGTCTGTAGGTAGGGGAAATTGAATTCCAAAGTTTGGCTGCTTGGACTGGGGAACTGGCTCCACCTGCAGTTTTTAGGTTGAACCTAGGTACTGTGAGGTGATGAGAAAGGGCGGATTAGGTGGTGCGAGAGGGAAGGTGCTTGTTAAATTTGTCAGATAGGTATATAGGGGGTGTATTGGTGAGGCACAGTTGGTGTCGCCTCCAAGTGATGAGATGTGGGTGGATCTGGGTAGGTTGAGTGCTGCTCTCAAGGAGTTGTTTTGGAGGACTTGAAGCCTATTTAGGTTGAGTTCAGAAGAGCATAGGAAGAGAGTGTTACAGTAATCAATTTTTGACAGAGCTAGTGCTCTGGCTAATGTTAAGCAGCTGCTAGAGGACAGGTAAGATTTGCAGCTATAGATAAGCTTGTTGGTATAGACTGGGGAGGAAGCCACAGAGCTGACTTGGTTCTTGAGGGATAGTGTTGAATCAAGGTAGACTCCTAAAGTTTTTATTTCTTCAGAGACCTTGATTGTGTTGCCGTCGATACTGAAGGATGTGTACCTATGATCGAGCTTGTTCAAGCGTGCCTGAGTGCCGACAATTAGGAGCTCGGTCTTATCGTCATTGAGGCATAGGCTGTTGGTAGCCATCCAAGCCTGCATTTCTAGGTAGACATTGTTCAGTAATTTAGAGTCTTGGTCATAGCAAGACTGAGGACTTGGGTGTCATCTGCGTAATTGGTGTAGATGACACCCAAGTTGTCCAGTCGATCGAAGAGGAGCTTTGTAAAAATGTTGTAGAGTGTGAGTTATACGCATGGGCCTTGAGGGACTCTGCAGAGAATGGGGCTCGGGTCTGTAGAGGCTGACAGGGAAAAAAAACCTTGTGGGCCGAATGGAAACAAAGGAATTGATCTAGTCAGAGGCATTGGTGGAGAAGGCTGCAGCAGTGGTAAGGTGGCTGGTTAAGATTTGGTGGTCAACGAGGTCGAAGGCCAGTGACAGGTCAAGGAGCAGGAGGATCGCTAGCTTGCCTTTGTCCTTTGCCTCACCTGAATCTTTACGTCTAAAAGGGCGGTCTCTGTTCCATGTCTAGGTCTGAATCCGGACTGTCTGAGGCCTAAGAGGTTGTTTTCTTCTAAGTGCTTCTAAATTTGCAGATAGGTGACTCGGTCAAGGATTTTTAGAAGGAAAGGGACAGTCGTAATGGGTCTATAGTTAGTTGGAGTATTGGGTTCAAGGTTGTTTTTTTTTTAGGAGAGGTATAACCCAGGCTTTCTTGAGATTGTTAGGGACTTAGTTGGATTTGAATGAGGAATTTATCAGAGTGGCGATGAAGGGGGCTAGGTCTTTGGCTCCTTCCTTAACGATGGAGGCTGGACAGACGTCACCCTGACAGTGAGAGGGTTTCAAAGTTCTGATGATGTCTTCCACTTCCTTCGGGGTTACTTGGGAGAATATGAATGGTGTGCATTGTGGATGAGTATTAACAGACTCCGGTTTAAGGCAGTGGCAGCTTGAGAGGATGATTTTTTTGGATTCAATCTTACTTTGTAAAAGGGTGATTTTGTCGGCTGGTGCTTTTTGAATTTTTGTGCACCAGGCAGCATCTTTGGTACAATCCTGGGACGGAGGTGCTGGGGATTCGAGCACCTTTTTCTTTTTCAATTTAACATTTTATTGAAGTATATAGAAACAAAAACAGAAACACATTACGATGCCAGTGTCAATGGGGGTCATTACGAGGTTGGAGGTAGCCATGATGCTATTAGCACCATGGCTACCCCCTTCCCGCATTCTGGATTCCTGAAATAGGGACTTACCGGATCATTCCAACCTTGGAGGACCCGGTAAGTCCCCATTCCGGGAACCATTCCCCATTCCCATTCGAGCCTCCATAGGGCTCGAATGGGAATGGGGATGGAGCTAATAACGGAACCGCAATTTATGGTACCGTTATTAGCTCTGCAATCCCTTAACGGGTCCCTTCCATAACACCTGGTAAAACCAGGTGTTATGGAAGGGACACGCTAAGGGACCTCGGAATAGGGTGATAAGGGATTACCGGCACCGGTGTCCTTACCGGTACCGGTAATCCCTTATCTCCAACCTCGTAATGACCCCCATTGACACTGGCATCGTAATGTAGAGCTTAGAGAGTACAGAGACCCGTCCAGAGACATAGCAAATGGAAACAGAAGCATACCCTTCTCCCTCCCCTCAACCATACGCATAGGGCAACCTTGTAGCCAGCGGGTTAGCAGAGGTCTTTTGGTAAGGGCTGGAAATTGCTCAGCATAGTCCATAAAGTGGGCCCAGGTAGTCAGGAAATGGTTCAGGTTTCCTGTGCGGATGGATGTGACTTTTTCCGCCACTGCGATTTCCCAGCATTTAGACCACCACAGTGGGACCGAAGGTCTCTCACGTGTTTCCAAAGTCCAGCCATTGCCACCTTCACCGCTAGAAAGAGATGAGTGCGGAGCCGAGAAGCTTGCCTGGAAAGCAGGAACTCATCTCCCCCCGTGTCACCCAAGAGAATGATACCGGGATCCCACAGGAATGCAAGTCCTGTGATTGCCTTTATGTGGTTTGTCACCTCTCGCCAGTAGTCCTCAGCTTTGGGACAAGTCCACACCAAGTGGAATACATTGCCCTCGGACGCACACCCTTGCTAGCATTTTGGGGAAATTTCAGGGTTAGATTTGTGCAGTTGGGCCAGAGTGACGTAGTACCTGTAACATAGTTTATAACCACCTTCCCTATTGGTAATACATGGCATGCTCTTGTGTAGCCATTCCCAAACCTTTCCCCCAATCAGCCATCTCAATTACCCGGCCTAAGTCCCTCTCCCAATCAAGCATGTATTTATCTTTTTTCCCCAGGTCAGATCTATCTAGGAGGTGATAGAGAGTTGAGACCCTGCCCCTGGGTGCGGATGCAGTTAAGGGGATTTCCATTGCAGTTCTCTGGTCCCACTCTCTCTAACCGATTTATGGGAGACCCAATGACGAGGATGGGAATAATGTAGCCATTCCGCCTCCCCACGCAAATCTTTCCTTGCACCCCTCAAATGTGATGTGCCCTTTCTAGGAGGGCTGACAGCTTTTCCAGTCCACCCTCCTTGTATGCTGAGAAGCTGTGCGGAGAATTCCCTGGAGTGAAGTCAGGGTTATGCCAGATAGGAGTGAGTGGACCCTGTGAACTCCTAATACCCCATTTCCTTACTGCGTCTTTCCAGCAGTTGACAGTGACAGTTGTAGCCATAAGTGGGCCTTGATTGGGCTGGGCACTAATAACGGGTAGGTGGGCTAGCCCCGACAGGGGAGAGGGAGACCAGGCCTCCTCCAGCTGTCTCCATAGCGGTTGGTTGGTGGATTGAGTCCAGGTGTACACATGTGATAATTGTGCTGCAAGCGCGTATCTAGCTACATGTGGGACCCCCAGCCCTCCCGTGAACCTTCCTGGAAGAATCATTTTCTTTGCAATTCTAGGCTTCTTTCCTTCCCAAACGAATTTTAGTATGTTCTGCTGTAAGATGCGGAGTTCGCTCACTGGGACGCTTACCGGGAGTGACATGCATTGTACAGTAGTCTAGGGAGTAGATTCATTTTCACGGCGGCAATTCGCCAGAACCAGGAGATCTCTTGATTTTCCCAATGCTTTAGGTCTCTCCGGAAAATCATCCCATAAATGAGGGAAGTTACATCTGTACAGGTGGGTGATGTCACTGGGGATCTGCACCCCGAGATATTCGAGCCCTGAATCTGCCCATGGGATTGGCAAGCGAGGACCAAGTTCCGTCCTTTGCGCTTCAGAGAGGTTAATTGCTAGCGTAGATGATTTGCCCAGGTTAACCTGAAACCCTGAGACCCGCCCAAATTCCTCAATCTCCACCCACAGGGGATCTAGTGAAGAGAGTGGAGCACTGAAAGTTAACAACACATCATTTGCATATAATGCAATCTTATATTTGTACTTCCCTACTGTGAGCCCTTTTATCTTCGGGTTGCCCCGGATCCGATTCGCAAAGGGCTCCATTGATAAAGCGAAGACCATTGGTGAGAGAGGGCAACCCTTTGCAGTTAGGAAAAATGCACTCTCGCTGACTGAACAAGAAGTAGCATGCCATATTAAACAACTTAAAAATAATTACAAACAGTGGCTCAAATTGCATAAACGTGAATGTGAGACTAAATTGTGGAGAAAAATTGCATTGATGGTGCTGTCTAACAATAATCAAAGTATTTGGCACTTGCTTAGTAAACAAAAAAAACGTGATCTAACAATTAACTATATCACTGAAGAAACATGGGCCCGCCACATCAATGATACATTGGGTAAGGTGGAATCCTTCGAAAATAGTATTACATTGCCAGAAGTCACGTGGGTCTGTAAAGCTTCGGAGCTCAATATTATTAGGATCATTGAAAATCTCAAGAATTCAAGCGTAGCAGGTCCAGATGGGGTCTGTAATCTTGTCATCAAAAAACAGCCAGAATTATGGGGAGCTGCACTATTGCTGCTTTTTAAAAAAATAGGGATGTTGGGTGAAATTCCCCCGTCATGGCGAACAAGCCATATACTAACGGTACATAAGAAAGGTGCATGGGACAACCTGGCAAATTTTAGAATGCTGGCACTGCTGATGTATCTTCTAAGATCTTTACCAAGGTATTGCTCCAGGAACTAAACAAATGGATAAGTACATCTAACATTCTCCCAGTGAATCAAATCGGATTCCGTGATAAATCCAGCACCACACACAATCTGTTGCTATTAACATCTGTGATTGAGCACGCCTGGAGAAAACGCAACCTTGATGTCTATTGCGCATATATAGACTTCTCTGCCGCATTTGATACCATTCTTAGAAATCGATTATGGCAAAAACTGAATTCATGGGGGAATCCCACAAGGTCTCCTAAAGATGTTGATGCTGCTACACTCTGCAACCTCTGTCCTTATTAGACTCAATGAGGCTGGCAAACTCTCAACATTTATGACTACCAGCTGTAGAGTGAAGCAAGGTTGTATGATCGCTGCTATCCTATTCAACCTTTACCTATCAGATATGTTGAAAGCATTTAATATACCGAAGGCCAATCCTGCCAGGGTTAATGGTGTAACTATAGGGTGGCTTGCCTATGCGGACGACCAGCTGTTACTAGATTACACCCCAGCAGGTCTTCAGCATATGCTTGACTCCCTGGTAGCCTACTCTTCTGGAAATGGATTGAGCATTAACATAGACAAAAGCAAAATTATGGGTATGAAGAAATATTCTAGGAACCTCGCCCATAAAAAAGTGGAACAGGTGAAATCGTATAAATACCTAGGTATAATTGTTGATGAAAAGCTGAAATGGGATGACCAGTGGTCTGCAATCAAAAGCCGCTGTACTGTTGACACGAATGTCTTGAGTACTTTCATAGGCAGAAATTGTAGTTTCTCTGCTATTGCCATCCTTAGTATCTATATGGCGAAAATTAGATCAATGCTACTTTATGCTGTGGAAATATGGGGCCATAAATTTGTTAAACACATTGTGGTTTTTGAATCTAAACTTCTAAGAAAACTACTACGTTTGCCTCTAAATGTTAGTGTTGAATACCTGTACCTAGAGTTTAACATCAAAGGCATTTGGTGTGCATATATCTGTCAATGTGTTTTGTCCTATGAAAAAGCAGTGACTCTATCCACCGACACAATCTTTGCCCCATATGTAAAAGCGTATCTTAGTCTTGAAGGGAATGTGTTGATTGGTACAATTGGTACCATACAAAGACTTCATCACACATGGTCATTGGGGTGTGTCCCAGGTACCCTGTCACTGTTGGCCTTCAAAATGAGATTAAAGAGAAAAGTGTATGATCTCTGGCATGAGCAAAATATTGTAAACTTGGCATCAAAATGTTTCAGTGGAGGCTACTTGGACGAGTATTTAATACGCCACCTAAATATATCCTAGCCTATCCTAGTATAGGCACCTTTCGATCCATTTTAATAATGAGATTTAACATCACAGAAGCTCTAGAGACAAAGGGCCAGAGTAGGGGAATTCCACACACCTTAAGAAATTGTCGTCTCTGTGGAGACAATGTTGTTGAGTCACTATACCACCTTATTATGTGCTGTGAAAGTTTTAATGAATTGAGAACCGTATGTTTTAAAGCCTACAACAATGGAATTGTGATGTCAGAGATTTCTGATCTGTTGATGACTTTTATGAGTGGAAATTATATTAATTTGATTTATTTTATTGTTGTATTTTACTTGCAGATTGTGGCAATTTTAAAATGTATTGAATGATATATATTGGAAATATAAATGTTTTTAGGTTTTTGTGTTAAGGTTGTTTGTTTATGTGTTATACAAAGCCTTTTGGCTAGATGTACATCTAACAGTAAATAAATAAATAAATAAATAAAGCGAAGACCATTGGTGAGAGAGGGCAACCCTGCCTCCTACCCCTAGTAATCCTGATTGACTCGGATCTGGCACCATTCACCCATAGCTGGGTAGAAGGGCATTGGTAGTTAGCCAAGATCCATTTAGTAAAATTTCTCCCGAACCCAGAGTGTGCAAGAACCTCTTTGAGATAGCCCCTGTCCACCAAGTCGAAGGCTTTGTGTACGTCCAAGGATAGAATTACCATGCTCACACCAATTATTTGGGCGCTCTCTACAATATCAATGGTCCAGCGGATATTGTCTTGTGTTCCCCTTCCTGTGATGAAGCCAGTCTGATCGCTGGAAATAATGTCCGGAAGATAGGACTTCAATTGTGTTGCTAAGACCTTTGAAAATATTGTCCCATCATTATTCATGATGGTAATAGGTCTGTAGGAGGAAGCCAGCTCTGGATTCTTCCCTGGTTTATGAATAAGAATCGTTAGCGATTCTGCCATCGACTTGGTGACTGTTCCTGTTGAGAGGAAAGAAATAAACAGGGTGGTGAGCTGCGGGGTCAAGTTTTGTACATAGGTTTTTATTGAATATTGAGGTGAGCCTGTCGGGTCCCGGGGCAGTGTTTTTGAAAGATTTGGTGGCGTTGGTTATTTCCTTCGCCGTGATTGGATTTTTGAGGGCAGATATATGCGACCCTGGAAGAGGGTCGCAGGGTGAGAAGAAAGAGGGCAGGTGCTCGGGGTCTCTGGGCTCTCCGGCCATTACAGCTTTATGGTGATCCACCAGCTCAGCCAGCTTCTCCACCTCCGTGTAATGAGCTCTACCATCAGTGCCCACAAGGCGGGAGATGTTATTTCTGCAGTGTGTTTTTTTAAAGTTTATACGCCAGTATTCGGTTCGCCTTGTTGCCTTTACTGTAGTAGAATTGTTTTGTGAAGGCTAGCGAACTGGCGGATCGGTCAGCCCTGTGCATTTCGAGGGCAGTCCTGTCTTTCAATAAGGCCCTCTGTGTTTTCCGTGTCCTACAGGTGTGAGCTTCATTTTCTAAGGCTGCCACTTCTTTCTCTAGTTTTGCCATCTCTAGGTGCGATATCCTGCTCTGTTCCGCCCCTTCCCTGATTAGGGCACCTCTCACTACCGCCTTCATTGCATCCCATATAGTAGCTACCCCCGTGTCAGGCAGGATGTTTTCACCGAAGTAGTTAGAGAGTGTCTCGCCAATTTCCCTCCAGACGACATCGTCCAGTAGGATGGGGTTTTGAGTTTCCAAAACCTTTGGGGTGGATCCGAATTACCTGTAATGCTAAGGGCAGCAGATATAGGGGCATGGTCCGAGAGCGTTCGGGTGAGAATCTCCACATCGTCCAGGCACAGGTAGATGTCGCTTGAAATGAGTAGAAGATCGATACGTGAGAAACCCCTGTGTGCGTGTGAATAATGAGTATAATCCTGCGCCCCAGCATTAAACAATCTCTATGCATCTACAGTCCCTGTTTCTCTAAGAAGCCTTGTGAAAAAGAGAGCATGGGCCTCATTATGAGGAGGGTGGTAAGGGGTTAACAGCGCCGGTAAAGGTGCGGAGCCGTTAATCCCTTACCGTCCCATTACGAGGTCTGCTCCTGGGACCTGCAAAGGACACCTGGTTTTACCAGGGGTCCTTAGCGGGTCCTGCTTGCATCCCAGTATTCTAACAACGGGCCATCATTAACGGGCTTGTTGTTAGCATCATCCCCATTCCCATTGAGACCTATGGGGCTGAAATGGGAATGGGGATGTACCGTTCCAAGTTCCCTGAAAGGGAAATACCGGGCCCTCCAAGTTTGGAATGGCCCAGTACTTCCCCATTCAGGGAACTCAGACCCAAAACCCGGAATGGAGGTAGCCATGCCGCAAAAAGCGGCATGGTTACCTCCTTCCTCGTAATGAGGCCCCATGAGTATAATCTGATTTAGTTGGTGGGAGAGTTTTGTCTAGCAGGGGATCCGGGACCAGGTTAAAATCCCCACCTAGGACGAGGACCCCCTACGTAAACGAGAGAATAGTCGGGAGCAGGTCGGCTATGAATTTATCTTGGGCCGAATTAGGACAATCGGTGGTGGCTATAGTAATAGGGCGTTCAACGAGCAGTCCCTTGATCAGGAAATACCTCCCATTGGGATCCCGTTTTACAGTCATTCTGTAGAGGGGAACATTTGTGCTCAGCAGTATAGCTACACCCCCTTTCATCAACCCTGAGGAGGCAAAGAAAGCCTTTTTTAATCTCTTCAATCTAATGCACTTTCATCTGGCTGCAGTAAGTGAGTCTCCTGGAGGAGTACTATATCCCCCAATAACAGATCGAGCCTGTGCTCCACGGATCTGCACTTCCCATGGAAATTGAGGCCTTGGATGTTCCAGGAGAGGAGTTTGAGTGTACTACTACTGTCTTGCCCCATGAGGCGAGGTGGCGAGATTGGCTGTGAAGTGTGAATCCATGGACTCGTCACTCTATGTGGCGAGATAAGTGTAATGTAAATGTGTTTCAGAAATAAAAGTAAACAGAAACGTGAAATATTTTTCCCCCACATGAGAGAGGAGCAGATAGAAAACTCTCAGCCCATCAAAGATAGGCCCCCACCTCCCAACCCCGAACCTGTGATTCAACACACCCAAAGGGGCAACTGGAAGAGCTCCAACCAAGAGCTCAGTGGCCAACTGGGCCTAGCGCGAAAGCAACCAGGCATATCAAATGCTCCAAGACACAATACAATCTGGATGCGATAAGCAGTGCAACTCAGCGCTCTGCAGCTCAGGACCTCACCTGCCCCGGTTCTTATACACCCTGGACTGGAGGACCACAGAAGGGGCGGTAAATCTAACAATTACATCCCCAGACTAGGGAGGTTCTCTAAGGCTCCGAAACCAAAGAACCGCAGCGAACACCATGGCACTTGCAGTTCCAGCCTGATGGATATTCCATTCAGTCTGGGACCAGCTTTTTGCGGGTTGGGCCACAGATCCTGCGGTTTCTTCCGGCCCTTGTCCAAGACGCTATGGGATGCTTCTTAGTGAGGCCCCGAGAGTGCACATACGGATCTGATTCCTCACCCTCTCCCGTGACGCCCATGGGCCCCTCAGGTTGTGAATCTGGCGCTGCAAGCCCAGGGGAATTTTACAGATGTTGGGAAGCCCCAGCGGTAAAGAATCTTCCTCTCGCGAAGCCAGTCTGTGAATGGTTTGAAGGGTAGAGTTCGCAAGGTCTTGGTATAACAGGGTATTGGACCCTCTGAAGGAGATTTGCTGCATTGATCGCGCTTCATGCATAATTTCTTCCTTTACTTTAAAGAAGTGGACCCTGGCAAGGACAACAGGAGGTGATGAGGCAGACTGTCTTGTGGCTGTTCTGTTGACCTGGTCTAACTCCAACGGGGAGTTGTCAGGGAGTGTAATTATGAACCTGAATAAGTCCAAAACATTACCTGCCAAGTCTGCATCAGAGACAGAGGCTGGAATTCCTCTGAAGCGGATGTTATTCCTTCTCGACCTGTTCTCTGCATCCTCCTGCTTCAAGTGCCTCGAGGCCCAGTAGTCTCTCATGGCTTTTCTCCCATTCGTAGGATTGCTCACATAAGGCATTTTCCACCTCTGCCGTGCGATTCTCCACTGTTTCTACTCGCTTGTTGAGGGAGTCGATCTTCTTTGTTACATTTTCAGTTCCTTTCTGAATTTCTATGGTTAGGGCAGTGAGTAGGTCTCTCAGGTCTGTTTTCGTGGCTAAGGTTTCCAACTCTGGGGCTTCCTGGGCGGGGTTGGAACCTGCTGCTTGCTCCCCTGGACGATCCGCCTTCCTATGCCTTTCAATGGTGTTATTCCCCAACTGCGTAACAATGTCTGCTTGCTTGGTGGTTTTGGTGCTTTTCGCCATTGCCGCAAGATAAAAATGGGGTGGAAGGGAGCCAAAGGGAAACCACCAAGTAGTCCTCTCAGATCACCACTTTGAGGGAACAGACACCCCCAATGCACCCCCAAGACCCACGAGGAACCGGACTCACCTTCACATAAATAGCCCAGTGCAACAGGGTCCAACTGCTCCCAGCTTCACTGGCACTCCCGGGATGTTTTTGAAAACAGCGGTTGAGGGATGAGGGGCATGTGCTGGGTAGTGCCTCCCGTTGCAACAAAGCCGGGGTTCGGAGGGGAGAGCCGCAGCCAACACAGCCCCCCACCCGGAAAGAAGGAGAGCTTCACTGAGGGGAGAACAACTCACTCAGAGATCCAGCTTTATAGGTAGATTGATCAGGGTGCAAACGGTTCCAGGGGAAGAGCTCTGGCAATGCTAGGGGCGAATAACAGCAGAGGCACGCCGCCGTCACCACACCCGTAATAAAAATGAGTTGGTAAGCTGAGAGATCCTGCGGTGGTGCCAGGCCCAGAAAGCTCAGAATGAGAGACTGTTGTGGTGCCCCGCATCGAGCAGGTAGGGTGAGTCCATGGCGGGACGGGACACCGCAGAGCATGCAAGGCTGGGGGGGCCTGTGGAGACTGCCTCATGATCCGTTACTCCCCGGATTCACAGTGAGAATCATCCATGTGGGGCTCCCTCAGCGGGCCGCTGCACTCCCGAGCCCCGAGCCGAGGCTCTGAGAAGCCTACTGTGTATACTTCCACCACTGCGGCGCTGGAAGGACGGGCCACCGGGGGCCGGGCGGACAAGGCAAGCAGCAGGGGCTCGGGGTGGAGGATGAGAGGTGCCGCAAGCCCCTCAGGAGGACCAGGATGTTCTCTGCAGAGGCCCCAATATCCGCCCCACAGGAGAGCCACAGTCCACAAAGGCGTGCAGGGGGTGTCTGGAGGGTTGGCCACCAGATCGTTGTTCAGGCGCTGCACTGAGGTAAATAGGACAGAGAGGCAGAGTCCAGCCAGGCGAGTCCCAAGGGTCCAGGTCCCCCAACACAGTGCTTCCGGGGTGAGGAGGGGGCAGTAGGGAGAAAGCACTCACAGCCAGAAGTCGGTCGATCGGTGCACAGATCACGATCCTGCCGGGCCCAGAGGGCTGTTACTTAGCCCAGGCTCTCCCTCTATACGGATTTTGCAGAACTCCAGAAAGACCTGGCCGCCATTTTCATGCTGCTCGCGTGGCAGGACTAGCACCTTGGAACTCAGCGAGCCCGAGGTTGTTTAAAGTAAAAAAGCCTGCAACAGTGGCATCTTTCCTTGCTCATTCAGTTTGAGTCGGTTTTCTCACGAAACGGAGCAGAGAGCGGCAAAATCATGCTCGTCATCAGGAGCCAGCCAGGAGCTTCTAAGAAGCCATACCTCACATGGTGGCTTCAAGCCACGCCCCCCTAGCTCCTTTAGGATACTAAAGAGCTCTTTGGTACTAGATTTGGTTCTTTTTTGGTGGCTAGGATAGCCACTTTGAAGGTTGTAGCCACTGTGGTGAATGTGGTTTTGTTCTGGCTGGTGGGTGATTTGCACCAAATGGATTCCGCTGTCCTTTTAGCATTTCTTAAGATTTTTAATTCAGGAGTAAACCACTTGTTGAGATGGGCAATGGGTTTAGTTTATCTTAGTTTGAGGGGTGCAGTGGTGTCTAGCGCTGATTTTAGTGTGGCATTGTACAGATTGACTAGCTTGTTCGAGTCAAGGTCCTTAAACTTGGATGCATCAAGGATGTTGTTGATCAGTGGGTGAATACTGTATTGAGCTGTTACGGCAATTTCTGGAAAGTGCAGGTGGGGCTGAGGAAGTATTAGGGGGGGTGTTTCCTTGGACGGAAAAGGAGATGAAGTGGTGGTCTGAGGAGGCCACTGGCTCATTTTGGAGAATCGTGACGGAGAATTTAAGGTCACACACCCAGTCCAAAATTCGATCTTTGGAGTGAGTGGGTTTGGTGACTCTGTGTTTAAAACCCAGTTGGTTGATGGAGTTTTCCACGGCTAGTGCATGTGGATTGTTAGGGTCTTGAAAGCCTAGGTTTAGGTCTCCCAGGAGGATGGTTGTGATCCTAGTTTGGTGTTGGAGGATAGGAGGTTGGTGATGTCTTCATCAAAGGAGAAGGTCGGACCTGGGGGGCGATAAATGAGGTGCATGAGTATGGTTTGGGTGGGTGAGATCGCTAGTTTGGCTGATAGGAGTTCTGCGGAAGGAAGGCTAGTTAGGGTGGTGGCTCTGAGACCTAGATGGGTTTTACAGATGAAAGCCTTCACCTCCTTTTCCTAGGTTTCTGTCAGTTCTGGTGATGGTATATCCTTCTGGCACATCTAGAGAGAGAGCTGGGCATGCTGCAGGGTGGAGCCAAGTTTCAGTGATGGCCAGGAAGTCTAGGTGGTGGCTATAATAAGGTCAGAGATCTCGGTGGCATGGGCGACTAGTGACCAAGCATTGATGAGTGCCCCTGTGATGGTTGAAGGCAGAGGACTGGGTGATGTTTTTTTTTTTTGAGTTAGCTAGGTGTGGTGGAGTGGTAGATGGTGGAGGGGTTGGCAGCTGGATTTTAGATAAAACAGGAGGAGGGGGTGGTTGTTGATGTTTGGGTACTGCTGCTGCGCCAGTGGTTAGGATGTGTTTATGGAATGTAGGCTGTGTGGCTTCACTGCTCAATCTTAGAATTATTTTATGGTTAAAAAAGCGAGAGCATAGTCTCCTGTTTCTGACGTGGACAGGCAGTGGGATAAGTGGCATGGGTGCAGCTGCAAAGCAGTGTATCCATTTAATGGGGCTGAGAGGTGAACTGGTTACAGGTCTCATGTGGGAATCGACTGATGGCCAACTATTGTTGGACAGCAGTGGTGGTAGGAAGTTGGTTGGGGAGAAGGCATGGACTAATGGTAGAAGGGAGGCCATTGCCACTGTGACACTGTGGAATAAGGCCATGGTTCTAAGAGGGATTGGCCCCGGGTTAATTCTACGGGGCAATGGGTGGATAATATTGAGCAAATTATGTGGTAGATAGGAATTGTAGTCTGCATGCACTAGGAATGGAATGCCGCAGGGCGGGTATAGCGAAACTAGGATTAGTTAACAAGGTCTGAAACTATACCACGGGTGAGTAACATGAGATTAATATGAGCATGAGTCGGGTAGACTAGCAGTGAGGGTGGCCTAGAAGCTAGTACATAGGTGCCAGTAGGATTTGATACATGTAGGCGGTGGGCAGGCCTGCAACACGGCACACTGTTGGCGGGTTGAAGTAAAGGATTTACCTGCACAAGCGGCACAGATGCTGAAGCATGCTTGGCGGGTTAGGCCCAATACAGAATTTGGAGACAGAGGTAGCCAGGCAGCCGGAGCAAGTAGAAATGCAGGCTTGGCAGGTCAGGTCGAATACAAATTCAGGAACAATGCGGGCAGGGTAAACGGATCAAATGAAAATGCCGGGTTGGTGACTCAGATCAAATACAGTTTTGCAAACAGTGCGGACAAGGCAAACAATGTAAGTAGTAAAGCACGCTTGGTGAATCGGATCAAATACAGTTTCGCAAGCAAGGCAAATGATGTACGTAGTAAAGCACACTTGGTGAATCGGATCAAATACAGTTTTGCAAACAATGTGGGCAAGGCAAACGGAGCAAACTATGATGCTTAACACGGGTACAGTGAATGAGGCAAGACGTTTGGTGGATCTAGGGATTGATCAAGCTGAGTTAATCACCCTGGTGATAGCTATAGTGTATAGGTCCAAGTGTACGGTGTGGCAGTGCAGTGGAGCCAGTCGTAGGCTAAGCAACGCGGGGGTGCCCTAGAGTTAAATAGTAGGCGCTGGGATCACGTGGGTCAGTCAACCAGGCTAATGGCCATACGGGTCACAAAGGCTGGATGACTTATTTGGGTGAAAGGCAGCAAGTGGTAGTGGGGAACAGGGGTAGATTATGTGCTTGTACTAACTTCAAGGATCAGTGTAGAGCCACCCTTTCGGGCCGAGGTCTGAACAGTCTCCAGATAGGCTTGAACAGGCGATGGCCTTGCAGTCGGGGCCTTCCAGGAGGTGGGCCGGCTCTCGCCTCCGGTCGATGATTGGTGCAGATAACGGCAGCTGCAGCAAATTGAGGCCAAATACAGCAAGTGGCTGGCCTAATTGGAAGCTAGCAATAGGATGGAGCGCCCATCTTGGAGCGGCTTCTACCTCGTGGATCTCAATGGTGGCAGTATTAGATACAAACAACACGGGTGAAGGGCAGCTGGAAAGCAGTATTTGCAGCAATCTGGATGATTAATGCAATATCATGGCAAAATAGTCGCACTGATTACCGCGCTTGTGCTCTAAAAGTAATATTTTCTGAAAATCCAGCGGTGAATGGTACAGCCTGATGGCTTACCTCTAGCAGCAAGTTGGAGGTGTAGGCTGCAAGGCGCTGCTCCAGCAGCTTTGTGGCGCTCTTGCTCCTTCGATGGCCTCCCCAACAGTCTCGGCTTGTAGAGGTGATGATCTTGCAGTTGGGGCCTTCCAGGAGGTGGGCCGGCTCTCGCCTCCGGTCGATGATTGGTGCATATAACGACAGCTGCAGCCAATTGAGGCCAAGTACAGCAGGTGGCTTGCCTACTTGAAAGCTAGCAATAAAATGGAGCGGCCATCTTGGAGAGGCTTCTACCTCGTGGAGTGAAGGGAAACTTCCTGTAGTCAGGGAAAGACAGTTTTGTAGTAGAGAAGGCCATAGTAGTGATAAAGAAATTGAGAGCAGTAGTGCTGTAGTGGAAAGCATTGAATCCCTCCTATGCTTGAGTGGTGGGGATATCTCAGAAATATTTGCTGCCAAGTATTTATTTTTGATAAGATGCGGGCCTCATTACACGGAAGGCGGTAAATTACCGGCACCGCCTTGGCGGTAAGGGGATTTACCGCCCCATCCCAAGGTCGGTGGGGCGGTAAATCCCCCTTCCGCCATTGCCCTTCCCCATTCCCATTTCTGCCCCATAGGGCTCTATGGGAATGGGGAAGGCGCTAATTACGGCACCGCAATTTTGCGGTGCCGTAATTAGCTCCAGGGTCCCTTAGCGGGTTGGTTTTTAACGCCTGCAAAAAGCAGGCGTTAGAGCACCAACCCGCTAAGGGACCTCGTAGTACGGCGGTAAGGGTTAACGGTCACCGTTGCCATTAACGGTGACCGTTAACCCTTACCGCCGTCCGTGTAATGAGGCCTGTCTTTTTATGTTAAAGTGAGAAGTAGAATTGAAGCTGAGTAATGTAATTGCGGTATAAACGAGTATGGTGAGTGATTGTGGTGATCAACTAAGAATCATGGTAGGGGTGAAAAGCGGGTTGGTTGGGTGAAAAAAAATGTTGTGCCACAGATTTGGCTCGATATTTATTTCTGTGAAATTAGTTTTTGATAAATTGAGGAGGAGTTGGAAACTCCATTGAATCCTTTGTGCTAGGTGTTGCCCGGCTATAAGGTGAACATTCTGAGATACCACAGGGAGTAGTGGTGGGAAAGTAAGGGGAAAATGATCAATTCTTGACCTATTGAAGGAATCTATGATACAGGTATATTGGAGAAACCATATATCTTTTTAACTACAAAGCACAAGGGCTTGAAGTTAGAGAGCATCAAAAAAGACCAAAAAAGGAGGGTTCAGGAATTCCTTCTATCCCGCCACTATGTGAGTGCTTTCCTTTATCGCCTGCAAAGAAGTACACAGACCCTGAGTTCATACCACCATTTTCCCGTGCGGCTTTGCCAGTGGTTGTGAGACAAACACAGATAATGCCATCATCAGTTAAAATCTCTAAGAATTGGGATTTTGAGGAAAGTGGAAGAGGAATGGGATAACTCTCCTGGCTGCTAAATTAGCAGATAGATTAAGGGTGGAGGAGCGAGAAAGCGTGAAGCCAGTAGTCAGAAGAGCAGATGAAGGATTGAAAATGAGAGAGAAAGAACAGATTAGGCCTTTTCCTGTTAGAATAGAGCATAGGCTGCGGAGAGTGATAGATGTGCAAGAATGGGAAACAATGAAGAAAACGCTAGGGCTAGTGGAGGAAGATGCAGTTCTGCTATGGCAGCAAATAGATGAAGAGTGGGAGGAAGTGAGAAGACAGGGAAGGGATGTAGAAGAAGGAAGGTGAAGACATGAGCAGGTACTTGTAAGATTGGAGAACTCAGTTATCAGAATGGTTGAGGTAGATGTGAAGAACAGGGATGCTGCAACAGTTGCAGGGGCTGCGCTGGGAGGATTGGAGATGACACTCTATGGTACTGCTGATAATGCTTCTGTGGCTGTAGAAGGGTGATGATATGTAGTAGGCGTAGTAGACGATGAAGAAGGAGAAGAATGGTCCGTTGAGCAGGGAGAGCAGGGCGTAGTCACCCTACCTCCCACTCCAGCCTCAGCGATAGAAATCACACCATGGAGCATTAGGACATGCCAGTACACTGGCATGGCTGTAGCAAGTAGTAGGGGGGGAGATGGGGGAAGCCCCAGTAAAAAGGGGTATAACTCTGTTTCTGTTGCTCCAGAAGGGTCTCGAAGGGCATATTATGTTGTGTGGTCAAACCTGGACTGGAATAACGTGATGAAGACACTCCCTTCACTCACTGCAGATGCGAGAAAAACATACTGCCAGTGCCATGTTGGCCATATGGACATGAACAGCTTGGAGAGCGGTCAAACAAACTTTGGAAGAGATCGGGGTATCCAAGATTCAGTTGAATACAAATACTCATGATGGGGCAGCTTTTAATAATATTAGGGCACAGTTATGGAGGCCTTGCACATTATGTATCTAAATATGCCTGCTATCAATTCAATTTTAGCTAAGACAATGAAAGTAGATGATGATCCTGCCAAACATATACAGTTAATTCAGGAGATGTCGAGGGCAGAAACAGGAGAGGCATGGGACAAGAATGCGGCACATGCTGAAGAAGGGACTTCCCAAAGAAGTCCAGCATAATTTAGATAAAGTGGTAGGGATGGAGGCTAAGAGATTCAAGCAAATGTTGTACTTTTTTGCAAAAGAAGACAAGAAAAACAGAGGGAGAATGTAGAGCAGGCACTAAAAGCAGAGACTAAGCGTGTTCAAAAGAAATTGGCAACGATTTGTTTAGAAGGGGCAGTAACCACAAATTCTATGGAGGGACAGCAGGAACAATCGGAACAACAGGACACAGTGAACTGGGTATGACACAGGGGTGGATAGACCTGTATATCCCCAGTTCAAGGCCGATGAGAGGGCTTCCAAGGGCAGGGGAAGATTTCCACAGAGGTCCCCGGTTTAATGAGCTAACAGGAAATAATTATGGAGGATTTTATGGGATTCAGTATTGGTCGTGTGGAAGGTTGTGAGACGTGTCAAGGGATTGTCGTGAAACGTCCACAGTACTTTGACATGGGAGCTCAATAGATGCTGGCCCCAACTCTGCCATATGCCCTGGGCTTTGTGCAATTGTGGTAGGCATGGGTTGAACAGAACCCAGTGACTGGGGCTGCACAGATCCTCAGGATCCCAACAACCATGCCAGCACAAGCATTGGTGCAGACATGGGACAAGAATCATATACCCCAATGAACAGTTGTGCACTACACTCCGAACCAGTGTTTTTCAGGGGAAATCTGACAGGCCACAGGGGTCTCTGATGTGCCCATTCATGTCTATTACCAATAATCCAGAAGAGGAAGTCTGCATAGGTGTTCAGGAAGGTGACCAAACATTCTTATTTATGGTTCACACAGGGGCTACAAAATCTTGCATCAAGGAAGGTGAGCTCCCCTTGTCAGGCAAAATGATGGACACACAGGGATTCTCTGGGGCTATCCTGTTGGTTCCTTATACTGAAGACCTTTGTATCAAGGTGGGTAATCAAAATATATCAGCCCCTTTGTTGTATTGTACGGACACCCCAGCAAATCTTTTGGGAAGGGACATCCTGAGCAAGTTGCAGATGTTGATTGCCTTCATGGAGAGAGGTATTGTATGCTCAAACCCAGGGTTGTAATCGGTATGGTAGCAGTGCGTTTTCAGATCTATTGTTGCAACAGCGCGATATGGGGGGGTTCCCATGCATGCAGCATTGTTTCTTTATGGGGTAATGGTTTTGCTGATTTGGGTCCTTGGGATCAGAAATCAGAACTATGAGTACCATTTGAGTTTTTATTTCGGCCTGATGTGCCACAGGAAGTAACGCCAGGCGCCATTGTTACAATTCACTTAGAGGACATAGTGATCAAGAAGATCAAGGTGGTTCTCTCAGGCACAGATGATGAAGGCACAGAATGGTGCACAGTTTTGTCCATCAATCTGACCTTATGGCTAAGGGATGTGTCCATCGAGCAATTCATAGAAGACACTGAAGAAACAGGAGAGATGGTCTTTGAAATTGGGGTGCATTGCCAGATAGCGATAGAGCAAAGAAAAGTATCACAGACCATGCACATGGTTAAAAATACATCACCATTTCGGAAGGGGGATTTGGTTAAAGTGCTGGACCATTTGTGGACCTGCAACTCTCACAATGTGGGGCTGCTAAAAGGTGTTGCAGCAGTGAGGATATAATTGAAACCCAGTGCTATATTAACGCAAGTTAAGCAGTAACCCATGACAAAGGGATTTATGAGACCATTAAGTCACTGTTGAAGCAAGGCATAACACAATGTTCTGTGTCCCCATGCAATACAGCTATCTACCCTGTGAAGAAAGCGAAGGAGTCCAGTTGGAGGATGGTCCAGGATTTGCACCCCCTCAATAAAATTCTTGAGGAGGAATTTCCAGTGGAAATAAATCGTGCCACCAATCTCTGTAACATCCCTGCTGGGTCAACCCACTTCATGGTAACAGATTTAAAAAGCATTTTTCTCTGTTCCCTTACATCCTGATTGTCAGTACCACACAGCGTTTATGTATCGTGGTCAGAGATTTGAGCACATGAGGTTGCCCCAAGGGGGAATGCGAATCTCTGAGTGTTTTTAACAGGGTCGTTCAGATGGATTTGGGGAATTTACATGTGTCCAGTACCATAATTCAGTACGTTGATGATCTATTAGTCTGCAGCAATTAAGAGGAGCAATGTCGAGGAGACTCTATTACACTGTTCACCCTGCTCACGGAGAAGGTGTACAAGTGGACAAGGCAACATTGCAATACTGCCAGACAAAGGTAGTATATTTTGGGCAAGTATTATCACCTGCAGGAAGAAAGGTAATGCCAGAGAGAGCCACTGCAGTTCGCAATATGCCTCAGCAAGACACAGTGAAGCAGATGCAGCTTTTTTTGAGGCTCTGTAACTATTGAAGATCTTGGATCATCGTTAATCTAATTCTGTGAGGCCCTTATTGTAAGGATTAAAGGAAGCACAGAAGGTGTAAGGTCCAATAAAGTGGTCTTAGGAAATGGGGACTTTATTTTGGGAATTCAAGGCTGCAATCAGCAATGCTCCGGTCTTGGGGACCCCGAATTAAAAGAAGCCATTCTTTCTGTTTTCCCATTGAAATAGGTGCTCTTAGACTCAGTGATGCAGGGACAGTCGCCTTGTGAACAAGATCTAACGGCAGTGGCTTTTGCGATTAAAAAGTCTTCGACCATTACTATGAGTTGCCTGTGACATTGTACGTGGATCATGCGGTCTTCACGATACTAAAAAAGTCTAAATCCACATTTACGACTTATGGAGTGTCAGTGTAGGAGGTCATTTTAACAAATGCATCAATTCATCCCGTGCAATGTCACGTAAAGTAAATCCTGCAACATTTGTAGCAGAGCCAGTGCAGCCTGAAGACGTTGTTCACGATTGTGCCATGTATGAGGGAGAAAAAGAAGAGAGGGTCAATGTGAAAGAGCATGCCCTAGAGGTGGGTGAGATGATTTTTGTTGATGGGTCTTCAATCATCCACCAGGTGACGGGTGAGAGGCATAAGGGTGCAGCTGTCATGGGACTTGTGGTTTCGGAGTACCAGGTCAGACTGAAGAGATGGTTGCCTTCTCATTCGTCTACACAAGCGGCAGAACTAGTGGCACTTATAAAGGCACTAGAAATAAGTAAGGGGAAGGCAGTCACAGTCTATTCTGACTCCGCACACATCACTTCGACCGTCCATTTCGGGTTATCAAGATGGCAGAGAAGAAGGTTTAGGAGATCTGACAGGTTTCCTGTCCAGCATAGTGCACTGCTCTCCCAGCTGATTGGAACATTAACCTTGACAGCAAAGATAGGTCTAGTAAAGTGCGCTCCCTGCCCATACTAACTGCATTAATTCAATATGTCTCGGAAATTATACCACAGTCAAGGCGGTGAAGGAAGCAGCATATTTTCCTTTCACAGATTCCAAAAAAATGGAAACCGTGTCTCAACAGGTACAGTTCGTTTATGTATGCAATCAGCCAATGAGGGACCGCCACTTGAGCCTCATGAAATCGGGACTGGGTGTAAGCTACATAGAAATTTTTCAGCAACATGTAGAACATCAGAGTTTAGGGAATTCCTTAGGACATTAATGAAAGGTTTTAAGGTTATATCTTCACAGGTTGTGTCTTCTCGCCAACAGACAGAAGGAGAAAACGGCGAGACTACTGATGATCAGCACAAGAGAGAGCTTCTCCCGGGGACCTCATCTACATCAGCACCTTCGTGCATAGTTGGAACGAGCAGTGTTTCCATGGTCCGCATAGAGAAATATGTGTGACTTCGACTGCTGTGAAGGTGGAGGGCAACAAGAGTTGGATTCACCTGGGTGACACTCAAAGGGATATTGGGAGCTCTCCACCGCACAGGAGCAGTAGCAGGCATAGAGGTTAAGTGCACCCTAAGGATTCACTGTTCATTTCAGTGTAACTAGAGATCTGGAATTTAAATACTTTTTGTATAGGAAAAGGAATGTCTAAGATTGTAAATTGTGTAAGAATTAATGTTTGTTTGGTTTTCTTGGTCCTTGGGTCATCATGTCTGAAGATGACAGATCCTACAATGAATGCATATGGTTTTGCAGCAGATAACATATGGTAGGAAGGTGGGAAGAGAGAGATCTGCACTATATTGCTAGATCTGTTATTATTATTATTATTATTATTATTATTATTATTATTATTATTATTATTTGCTATCTCATCCCTCATGCTTCTGGCATTCCTATGGTATTTATCCTGAGTGAAGTAGAGATAGCAGATGCGCTATGCATAGAGCATCTAGCCCTGTGCAGATTTTGTGGGCAGTTTAAAGGGCAGTCAATTACAGAATCAATCATACCAAGTGACAAAAAATGGCCGCCAACCCCGGGGGCATTATCATATACGGTAATGGCACAAAGTCAAGGGGCTTATTGCCATTAGTACCCCGGCCTGTTAGACTGGGGTACTAAAGGCATTTTTTTCTGTTCCGAAATGCTCCGGCGTTTTGGAACAGAGAAACATTAAATTAAAAAAATTGCTGCCGGGGAAGGGAAAACGAAGTCTGTTTTCCCTTTCCATGGAAGCCATTGGAAATAAATGGGAACAAAGTAAACAAACAAAACGGACACCATGCGAAGGGAAAAGGGACTACACATAGTGCTTTTTCCCTTTCCATGGTGGCTATTAATAAGATAGGAAAAAGTAAACAAACAAAATGGCCACCATGACGCAGATTGTGAGCAGATGCACTACAGACTAATGTGATCCCAGCGCGTCTGCTATCGAAGTGGACAAAAAAGAGGGTAAGTGGGTGTGGGAGAGCGGGAAGGGAATTCTGTGGATGGGGGAGGGGGCTGAGGGTGAGGGTGGGAGAAGGCCTACCTGATTCCCCGGAGAGGGGAGATGGTAGACACAGGCTGTGAGGAGGCTCAGGGCTGTGGGATTACCATGTGGAAATTCCCGCAATCTGAGCATCCCCATTGGCAGAGAAGCCGCCACACCCCTCGCCAGGTACTAATAGACTGTAATAAGAACATTATTTGCAGGAAGTTTTTTATGGATATTGCAGGTTACCACCTGCTAGCTATATAACACTACTTACAGTAGCCTCCACAGCAAACATAAATTGAAAGTAATGAGGCAAGACTTTTTCTTGGGGTATTATCAATGTGGCATCCAAGAGGCTCAGATAGTGACACACCCCTTCAAAATTCCTGCTAAATGGCACAGAATATGATTCATACATCTACTGCTACAAGATATAATGCCATCCCTGCCATGGTACGAAACCATTAAAGGCAACTCCAAGCTTAGACCTGGCTGCCTTACTGCAAAGCGCCCAAGGAATAGCAGCATCGAAATACATTGTTTTTTGCAAGCAGTACCTTAGAGTGCTACATCCATGCAACCCCAGTTATATTATACATTTACGTTGCTTTTATTACAGTACAGATGTGCAACAATTATAATCTGTTGTTAAAAGTAAAATGCATTAAAGTTGTACTAGCAATTTTCTATTGATTTTTGCTATTGGCATGTGTAGTTTTTCTTCTATATCGATGAGCATCGTTGTGAACGATGCATGTTCCAGTCCTTCCATTTTCATGGGATGAGGGCAGCTCACAGCTAGTTTCAACCACCATGAAAACATATCATAGGATTGGCATGTTTCTGATATTTGAGGATGCATCCCCATTAAATGTACCAGTCTTGTAGTGGTTATCATTTGTTTCCAGTCTTAATGTTTAATGATAGAACATATACATTCAGCTGATGATGTTACTCAGGTCGTTGCCTTTTCTTTCATCACAACATGAATTGCTCACTGATAAGTGGAAGTTTGAAGCACCTGATCCTTCCGAGGCTGATAGATCGTGTATCATGAAATTGGTAAATGCCAACAGCTATTGTTAGGTACTTAGAAGAGGGCGGAATCTGGCATGAAGTGCCCTCTAAAAATCTCATATTATTACCACAATATCCTGAAAGTGTAACCACATACCTGAAACCACACTCAGCGCATTTAATCTCTCTCTTCCCGCAGGTGTACTGGCTCACAATATTCCCAGGTGAGCAACACAACAGCTACTTAAGCATTGAGCAACTCTTCTAACTTCTCCCTGGGAAGTTTACATTTGCCATTTCTGTGAACGTGGTACACTTTCTTCGCTTGTTCCCATTCACAGTGAACACACACTTTGGTGCTAGTAGCATGTGAGAGTTAATGAATAGAACAGTTTACATAAACCCCCAACAAGTTACGTCTGATACATTTTTTTATTTATTTTTGAATTTGCAAAGCGCACTAACATCCCAAGGGCATCAAGGCGCTGTTGCAAGGAAGTGTCTTGGTTACAGAAGGGTACTTTGCGCTTGGTTACAGTGAGTGTGTAGCCGTGCATACAATGCGAACTCCGTAGAATACAGAGATGGTTACAGTTGCATGCAGCATACACATAATATCCATACTCGTATTAATACAAATTAGCACTCCACGAAGGAGGGTGTGGGACATACCAGCCAATCAGGAGGCTCAGAACGGGGTCTTTACCTCACCATAAAGCCCCCAAACTGAGCCCCCTCGGAAGAGGGATGCTGCCATCTTACCTTTCGGGAATGAAGGTAAGTGTGCCACCAGCCCTGCGCGCCACTTACCCTCCTTACCCCCATCCGCAAACCCCAATCCGCACATCTATCACCCCCACTACACTTAGCTTGCACTTCCTTGTCCCTCGCCCATGCCAGGAACACACATTGTTCCCGGCTCATCACTGTCACAGCAATGGCCAACATGTAAAGGGAGAAGGGACTATGTTAGTTCTTTTCTCCCTAATACATGAAAGCCATCTTGGTTTATAGTTTTTTATTTTTGAGCTCAGAAAAGGCAACCATGCCGTTTCTCATCTTACATTTAATAGCTATTAACACCTGAGGGTCGGAAGAAAAATGCAGCCTGAAACTGCTAATCTCAGCATGTGTCCCGAGCATCCTGCTGACTCCTTTCTTGGGAGGGTGCATCTCAGAACAGTATTTTTGTTTGAATGAATGGCACACTGTGCAGCGTCCTGTTCATTCAAACAAAATGCATGGCTCTCAGCACCCCGGGTTTCTGGATTGGCAACCAGGGCTGCTAATAGCTTTAACACCCTTTCTGGCATGCTGAATCGGGTGTTATCACCCCGGAGACCCTTGTTAAATGGCCTTGATTTGCTTGGGCCTTTAATTCGGGCCCTAGGCTGATAACACCCAATCCGGTCCGACAAATCGGTTAACGCTTAATTAGCATCCTGGAAAACATGCCAGGATGCTAATAGCAATAAACCTGCCTCAATGGTGGGCTTTACCGGGACAGATAATGCCCAGACTATCGTTAAAGCCGTCACTTCGCTCAAGATTCTCTGTGGCCCGCTCATTACCTAGCCCGGTAAAGCCCTTAATTAGCCCCTGAGGCAGGGGAGCAAACCAATCAGGTTGCTTGGAACGTGGGCTGAAACTGCTAATCTCAAACCGCACCGAGGAGCCGTCTGACTGCTTCCCCGCCTCTCACCCTCCCGTCCCTTACGTTGTTTTTTGTACTCCCCTACCACACACAATTACCGTTTGTTTCGGCGGTTGCAGCAGGTCACTGCCACCTCTGCTGCTGCCCCTGCGCTCCCTGCAGACCACCACGAAAATGGAAGAGGGGCTCGTAAGCAGCCCTGCTTTCCATCTCGATGGTAGCCATCTCAGGACAGTATTTTGTTTGAATGAACGGGATGCTGCACAGTGTACCGTACAATCAAACAACACACACTGCTCTGGCCTTTAACTCAGACCCCCTGGTCGATAACACCTGATCCGGCCCGCCGGATCAAGTGTTAATGGTTAAATATTACCAGAAGTACGAAACAGATGTCACATAATGTTCTAATCCATGGGAACCTACTATATATGTATAAAAGCCTATATTTGTAGTACAGGTAAAATGTAACATAATAGAAAAATGACATCACTGCACTAATTCTGTTACAATGAATTCATGATGTCACAATGCCTGCTGCAGGAGTCAGCACACTGAAGCTCTCTCAGCAGAATTTCAACAACAATAAAACACTTAATTAAAAAAAAATGATTTTATATTTAGATTCCTTTCTTTTGAACTCATTCTCTTTGTCTAGCGACAGTCACTGGTTGATAAACAAGGAGATATTTATGGTTGTATGTTTATTTACTGGTAGGAGCAGGAATCTATCTGCATTGCAACACGTATTTAAATCAAAAATACTGGTTATTAAATGCATTTTTATTAAATTGCATACAATTTTTCTTTCCAACGCATTACATGTTTAATATCGTTTTTTTTTTCTCCAAATAAAGAACATCTACATGTATTCCACATTACAACAACTGGAAGATCTTTTGCATCAGAGTGAGCAAGAGATCAACTGCTAAAGATGATAATGTGACAACTACTAGTAAGAAAGTACCCTTAACTGTAAATTGTATATGGGATAAAGTACCTGCTACCATATGTTATAAAGACATTGCAAGTCACTGAGGAGTTCAGTGACCAAAAAGAGAAACAACGCCGAAGGCCGAGTTCCTTGATAAGGTCCCGGAACTCTGCAGTGACTTGCAATATCTTTTTTATATAAGGTCGGGGGTATATTATTACTTATAATACGTGGTTTCACTCTCTCTACCCTTTTAATAACTGGTACTGCCTTAATCTAAAGTATTAGTAATTTCCATTTACTGATCCCTATAATCAATGTAGAATCTGGAATATAAAAAAAACTAATATGCAACTATGAATGTGTTGCAGAAAATAGTTTAAACATTTTAATAAAATGCATTGAAAAAACAGTTTCATTTGGTACTATAAGGTAAGTAATAACATGCAGCTTCTTGCTCGCGTGTGTAAAACTTCAGTAGTGCACAAATATAGCATTCTACCAAGGTTTCACAGAAAACTATTAAATAAGCAAGGAGTTTGAAAAAGCTGTAAGGCTTTCATTAACTGATGCAGTGACTCCTGGAATTCCAACCTTTGCTGGCTTAAGCAGCGTGCATTGTGATGTCACAACTGAAACATAATAACTGATTACGGAGCAGTTGTGATATCATTTTCTTATTACTGTCAGTCTAGAAAAATGGATACCTCTACTTTGTGACAGCAAACGTATTTTGGTGGCCGTGGGCCAACCGTCTTATGCACGATATGACAGAATATAGGTTTTCGAGTTTGCCAATGAACGGCCATTTTGATGTAACAAGAATTGCCATTTTGTTTTCTAACCATTGCTCATTGCTTTCTGTTCCTATTGCTTCGCAGTATATGTTCTGCTTACACTGCTCGACTGTAAAACATTGTTGTCTGCACGTAAAAAGGACAAGGCTAAAGGCTTGAATTATGCTTTTCTTACGGCCCCCCTTTGCTGAGCCCTGCTAGAGCGTGTCGGCTCCCAGGACACGAATAGCACCTAATAGATAGCAAGGTCTGGAATGCAACTCTTCCCCCCGTATGTAGCTTGCTTCCAAGAACAGAAGCGCTGTGTTCTATTCAACAACTGAAAGATGCCTCCACACTCACAAATTGCAAATTATTACTAGAATAGATGTTTGAAGGTGTCATAGTTGTCGGAGATGTCCGTCATCACACCAAGTTCAAAGAAACCCAATAAAAGGGGGGTGTTAAACATGTCATAGCTGATTGTTTGATATGCATTTTGTATATATGTAACTGATGTACGTAATTCACTCTCTTGCGTCCCTCGAGATCTAAAGATACACATCGCGGGGCGTGAGACCGAGTTGCCCAACTGAGACTTTTGCTTTGCAATAAACCCTAGCTTTAGGAATACAACCTCGTGTCTGGCGTATCTATCGTGTGTGGTGACTCACCTTGTTTCCATAGATGTTAGGGACCCCTAGAGGCCCCTTTCATTACCGGTCAGTTGGGATTTCGCAATTAGCCTAAAATACAAACATTTTGCAGGTTTTATACAGAATTTGGAGGCTGCCATGTATTATAAGATTATTTGAAGCCGTCTCAGAGTTGCTTGACTTTATAAAGGAACTTGGCAGCCCTCTGCCATTATTTGGTGCCATACTCCTCATTAACTTGAAATATTCTGAAAACGTACAGTAGGGAGAGTCCTTTATACAATATATCAAGTGTAATTATTATACTGTTGCAAGTGAAGAAAGGCTTCACAGTTTGCAAGCGGTGTCTCAACGACTACTGCAAGCAACCCGTTTCTCAGTGCTAGCTTTGTACTGACATTATGCTCCATCAGAAACAACCAACACTAGCCATAGATTTAATTCTTAACAAATACCCAAGTAACATAACATTATAAAAGGGGAAATCATCTCCTATATGCACTTGTTTTCCGGCTTTAAAAAATGACTTCTCTGATGCATTACCCTACAGAACATGACCCTCTATTATCTGTCAAGTGTGTCACCCTAAAACCTGTGATCGAAGTGGATGGGAACAGTTAGGATCGGTGTTCCGCTTCTTTTTTAAAAAAAAAAAAGGTTTTACTGTTCCTATACTTTTATTTTAAAATAAACCGTTCCAGAATGGTTTACTTTTATAATAAAAGTGTAGGAAACAGTTCAAACTTGCACTTTAGTGCACTACAAGGAACATTCCCTTAAAAGAGAAGGTGTGTTTGTTTGGGGGTTTGGATTGCACGTGGGATGGTGCAGGCCAGCAGGGAACATAGTTCGAATGTTTCTTTTCTTACCCTTCAATCAGTGCCTAAAACAGGAAACTAATGAGATAGAGCCCCACCCTGAGGTCCAGGGTTCCAGAATGACACTCGAACCTGAGCTCACTGCACCAAGTTCTAGATTGGGAGGAGAGCAGGTCCACTGATCGATATTCCTAGAATTACAACTCTATCAGATTGCTTTGGGGCTTCCACAAGACAGCTCTTAGCATGGTGTAAAGTAACTTTCCACTGCTAAAAAGTGACTTTGCACTGCCGCCACAAACCCTGATTCATGGAACTGTGCAAAGTGTATTTTGGTCGTGCAAAGTCGGGGCAAAGTCATTGTATACCGCAAGAATGACTATGCGCTGACTTTGCCCGGACTTTGCACTGCACAAATACACTTTGCACAGTTAATGACTTTGCCCCGACTTTGCACGACAAAAATACACTTTGCACAGTTCCATGAACTGGAGCTGCCAAGTTTCAAAGAGCACCTGGTACAATTCAAAAGGAGATCCTTATTAGAGTGTAGAGTTCACCTAATAGGTGGCTTCTTAATTTGTGCATTAAGGTAACGAGGTGCATTACCAAATAGGCACTTGTGAGAGGGAGAGCTTTATATTGCTCTCTCTGTTCCACCAGAAGCCAGTGCAGCTTGCAACATGCTTCAAAGACATGAGCTCTCTTCCCTAGTCCACAGACCACTTGTACAGCCCTGTTCTGAATAACTTGAATTTTGTTTTAGATTCACCTTAAATGTATTCACGAAAAGGCTATTGCAGTAATGAAGTTTGGTATTCATGGTGGCAGAGGCCACCAACGCCCTATTCTTCTCGGCCGCAGTAGGGCTGAATTTGCCACAGAAGACTAAACAACAATGAACAAGACAAACTGAGGTGTGCCGCTTGTTTATCAGACGTTAATTGCAAATCCAAGTGGACACCCAGCGTTTCACCAGAATCCATGAATTGGTCATGTAGAGGGCCCAAGTTCCTCAACCTCTTCCCAGTTCCAATGATGGTCAAGTCAGTATTTCTGTTGTTAAGGGCTGGAGAGTTAAAGGCCATACAAGACTGGATAGCCTGATACACCTGTTCACTCTACCGACATTGTGGGAATAATCCCCAGAAAGCTTGAGGAGGTCCTGGGTATCATTTGCATATTTGGCGAATTGGACGCCCAGGCCATTGAAAAGGTCACACAGGGCCCTGATGTAAACATTACATAAAAGGGGGGAAAGACAGTATACATGCGGCACACCACAGTAAAGCAGCACATGAGAGGAGCAAAACTCATTCTTAATAACAAAAGCTTTCCTTGGACCCAGAAAAGACTTGAACCACTGGGAGATCGCATTAGAACATTTGCCAACTTTACAGAGTCTGTCGTTCAAAGAGAGTGGCTGACCAAGTCAAACGCTGCCCACCGGTCGAGCTGCAAAAGTAGGGAAAGATGACCTTTTTTCAAAAATCTTGACAATGTTTGACTTAAGCTTTTTACGAATGCCGGACTGGTCAACTTTCAGAATTTGATGCTGCTCAGTAAAATCAATGCATTGATAGTAGGCAATGTTATCTAAAATCTTTAAAAGGAACAGAACATTTGTTATTGGTCTATAATTTGCACGAATCATGGGCTTATGCCCTCCTTCTTTAAGAGTGGTGAGATCCATGCCCCCTTGAGACAGTCCAGCACTTGTGCTTCCGCAAACGAGGTCTTAACTATTTTTGTGACCCAGACGGAAGCAGGAAAATCATCTCCTTGACATGGAGTATGTCTTGAATAATACTCTGAACCTCCCTACCGGACATCTCTTTAAAAACAAAAGTATGTAACTGAGATGCTGGGTCTTCTGGAGTATCACAAAAAACAGCAGATTTGTCAAACTCTACAACCGGCTCAGCAATAGCCTTTTGATGAAACAAAACTTTCCTTGAAAAATCCTCCTAAACATTTCGACACCAGTTTGTGTCAACCACAATGGTTGCTTTTGCGGACTTACCCTGCAGTTCAAGAAGGATTATGAACAGCTCATGTGAGCTGGATTCAGCTGTTAAGATTATCCCATTAATATTCTCCTGTACCCCACTCTTAAGCATCTCATCTCCAATCGTCTGCAGATGAAAGAGTATCCTGTTTAATTGTGTCTGCCCACTCCCAATCTCCCAATTAGCAGCTTCTGTTGAAGTGTGCATGGGCAGCCATTATCACAAAATCAGCCTCTTCTCAGCGTCTAACCTCACCTGTCTATGAACTTGGCATTTTGAAGTTTAGGGAAACATCATATCCCTCTGGTAGTCACTTTGCCCCTGGGTGATAGAACAGCAAGAAGCTGCATGCACAACAAAGGAACACAAAGAGGGACACAAGCTCCAAGGCAGAAGACAGTGTCTTAGCTGAAGAATGCGTGATAAGGACTTCATGAGGCTGAAAGAGCCATAGATGACGAGAGAGCTCTGGTTCAGCAGCATAGGAATTGCAGGAGTGAGGGCAGGACATGGGGAGACAGGAAAACAAATAAGGAGAAAGAGTGATGTAGAGGAACAAGCATAACACACCATGGCTTCAGGCAAACATCCAGTGACCTACAGCCCTGCAAAGCATCTGTCAACATCTTGCTTACACAGATAAAAAAGAAGCTGTTGCTGAGGTGCTCAGTCTGCACAGAAGCGAAATTTGGTCAACTTGCTTCTGGTTTCCACTGGGTCAATGAATCAAATCAGCCATACAAGAATAGTCCCGATGCATTGTAGCTGGGGTCATCACCAAGGAAGGGTGACAGGACATGGGAGAACATGATAAGCATTACCTTTCCTGATACTGCAGCTCCATGCCGAGGCTGCCTCCTTATCTCCAAGGACAATCATGCACATGCAGGGTGAGATGTAACGTTCTCACTTGGACATATAAAAGATGGGTGCATCATGGGTGCACCTGGGCTCCGCTTCTATTCTAATGGGAAATACATTCATAAAATGCCACTTTCATCTGAGGAGAGGCAGTGACAAATGGGTGGACGGCAAATAAGTGGGAGGCAAAACTGGTATAACCAGCAAAATTCGAGGTTGGCCATGACTTCAGTTCTTAGTATACTACAATATCCATGTTTGGTTGGGGATTTCTTAATATTTTTTAATAATCCAGTCTCTAATGTATTGGATGCTAGGATCCTGCCACGATGTGCGAAAGCTAATTGAAAAAGCCAGTCCAGGTTAATACGAGTTGCATTATTTTAGATCCACCCATACCAGCTAGGCATATTTAGCTTCAGCAGATTCTATTAAATAATATCATTCTTTTTTCCTTTATAATGGTGCTTTTATAGAGTGAGAGGCGCAATAGACAACTGCATGAATTATATGGTTCCCTAGTGCCTTTAAGATGCTAAAAAGAGTAAACATATAACACAGTTTCAGTTTCTCATATGCACATTTAAAAAAGGGCATATTCAAAATTGGCCATGCCCTTGTTTATGTCCCTACTAAAGGTGCATCCTTTGGGTGCAAGTGTTTTCAGATTTTCAGTAAATGATGTACTCTCCCTGGGTAGTATCTTTTGTGTTACTAATTCGAAGGTGATGACTGAGAGGTAATTATCTTTAAGTCTCGCCTAAAACAAGAAGGCATGTCAAAGGGGTGTTACACGAAAGCTGCTTTAAACCTTCATGTGAGCCTGTTCTCGCTGAATGTCTGTGATGCTGGAAATGCATCGGAGGGACAGGGCCTCCGTATCCGTGTCCTTTACTGCTTTTCATCGTGTGTTCTCTCGTGTTTTCCGCGCAGGAGTTCATGTGGGACTCCTGGCGGTGCAGCTCTCTTTCTTTTGGTTTGGTGAACGGACCTGTGGGATACCCTTATGGCACCCATGGGTGGGGGTACAACCCTGTGCCCCTAGTGTATGTTTTTGGGCACCTGTGGGTGGCCCACAGAGCAGGGTATGGGCTGGTAGCAGCTCCATGCTGAATGTGACAGGTGCGCGGCGTATCCTCCATTTTGGGATACCCCGGCCCTGCCATTGGGATCCGTTGATTCCTGATGTAAAACAAGGTGGCCCCGGTGGCCTCTTGCTTTCTATTACCTATTACCATGTTTTCCCAAAGTCCTGGGAAGCCCTGACTGTCCCTTCCCCCTGACTGGCTGTTGGGTGGAAGTGGCATATATGGTGTTGTTGTGAAGGCCCGGCCAGACTAGCTGGAGCCTTCCCGGTGATGTATGTTGTGGGTACCTCCTGTGGGTGGGACCTGGGTGAATAGAGTGTGTGACGAATATGCATTCTGTGTTGTTGGTGTCTAGTATCTGGTGGTTGACACAATGACT
Organism: Ambystoma mexicanum; assembly: GCF_040938575.1. Taxonomy (NCBI): domain Eukaryota; kingdom Metazoa; phylum Chordata; class Amphibia; order Caudata; family Ambystomatidae; genus Ambystoma; species Ambystoma mexicanum. The sequence continues at coordinate 476,492,502 of NC_090924.1, read as the reverse complement.
GAGACAACCCTGCCCGAAACCGGTATGAATGCAGCTTGGAGTGTTGAATGGCTCGGTACTTGTCCCAATGCACATAACTTGTTGTGAGTGTCTGGAGAGAAGTGAATGGCCTGAATACCTTGTGTGCCTGATTGGCTGCCTGCCTGCATGAATGCCCGTAGTCGTGATTGGATGCTTGAGTGTGACCCAGCGGAATGAATGGGAGATCAACAGTATATCTGGGGACCTCTCACTGCTAGGAATAGTGTTCAGAAGCTGAAGTCCACTATGACGAGTAACTGGATTAACTGACGCTTGACCTTGAAGCCCTGCTGGACGAGAAGAATTGCTGTTGCTCTCCTTCACAATCTGAAAGCTGCTGTGCCTCCAAGGACTGACCCAGAGAGGACCTGGTAAGGCGCCCTCTTCCCGAGCTACGAGGGACCATCGTGCACAGCTGATCTTTGCCAACGCTCCCTGGTAGACAGACTTTCGACAGGCTGCTGACCTGATACGGGGACTGCTGCGGAACTCCAAGGAGAAGCAGCCGGACTGTTGTCCGCCACTGTTGACGACCGCCGTCGCCGGCCGGAGCCGCCGTGCTCCCGTTTGCCTAACAACTTCCATTGATCATCAGACGCACTCGTCTGCATCGCCATCCGCTTGTCTCCCGCTGGAGAAGGCCCGACCGTCGACGCGCCGAGGAGCATCCACCGGTGGGTTTCCCGCCACCTACAGACCGCAGAGACGCCGACGACTCGACGCCCTTGCTAGGCCACAGTTCTTCATCATCTCTTTGCGGTCCAGAACTATCGTCACCGAGGTTCCCCGCATGCCTCTTCCTTGCAGGACGCCAACACTCTGTCGTCGACGAGCACCGCTAGGAACGAAGCTGTCACTTCCTTGCCGTAGTTCACCCTGTTCACCGTCGGACGTTCGACGACCCGTGACTCCCGCCTTAAAGGGAAGGCACTCAAGAAGGGCCGTCGATTCCCCGACACCGAACGCCAAGTTCCCCGACACCTCTCGACGATCCGTGGCTCCCACCTGAAAGGGGGGCACTCAAGAAGGATCGGTCGGCGCATTGTCGGAGAACTCTACTCCACCAGGTACATTGGGGGGGTAAAACCTTAACAGGAAGAAGTAAGACTATTGAACATTTGGACTGGCCTTGTGCTTTATATCTTTATTTACAGGTTGCTCAGTTGGGGGGGATCTCCATACAGAACTGTGTCTATTGGTAGGGGTCAGCCTTCTGCCTTTTTTTTCAACCATCTTACGTTCCTGCCTATCTCTATTGCTGGTTTACTCGTTATTGATCTGTGTGACATTTTAACCGTACAGTTGATGCACTTTAATGAGATTTGATAACATTAGTAGTACCACTCTAGACGTGTATATATTTATCATTATTGACTTCCAAGTACAAAGTGCGTTATTGTGATCGTGTACAGACCTTTGAATATTAATTATATGAAGACTGTGTTTTCAGTAATACAGTGTGTCGACATTACTTTGTGGGGGTCCGGGGACTACACTGTACTTAAGAACCAGCCCGCATCACCTCCTGAGAAGCTAGGCCTTGATTGCTCGACCACGTACCAATAATAGAGAATCTTGGTTGGGGTCCTCTGTGCCTCTCCTCTACCATATAGAGAGCGGAAGTACAGACACCCCCTACCAGTCTTTACAATGTCACATCTCCCTTAGGTAGCTATGTGGACTAACTGCTGCTGATGAGCAAACAAACATTGCACAGGAGGTGGTATGTGCAGGGGTCTTATATATGGATTCTAGTGGTCAGTTAAGCAGTCTAGGAGCTGCCAGGCCCATCGGAATATAAATAACTTACACCACTGTTTAAGGACCATAGCCCTTTATGAGAGTCGGGCCGATTAGCAGAACCGACTTTCAAGCAGAATCCATTCACTTAAGTCCTGGAGGTTTTGTAAACAGTCATGAGGCATTCCCTAGCAAAGGGAAATCCATCACACTCACTCACCATGCCCATGTCACCAAGGCTCCCAAGCTTCAAGGCACCCCCAGCAAAGCAAAGTATTCCAACTTGGGCAGTTGCGTTTTCTGGTGTGTCTCCGTTTACAGACTGCGGAATGTGTGGAGCAGAGGTTAGGCGTGGTATATGCTCTAATGTAGAAATTACTAACGAGTATGTGTGTGAGGGGGACCTCCTCTCTAAAGACACGCTATATGCAGCACAGACCACCAGGTGCAAAAAAGAATACCTTGTTAACGATTTCAGCCAAAAACAGGGTCGGACTGGGGCATACAATTGCTCCATAACAGTGTTCAAAACTACTAGCCACAAAGTGTACTAACTAATCAAAGTAGCCCACTGTGGGCAAAAATAGGCCCTTATTGACCAAGCTAAATGGCCCACAATAGCATGTTGGGCATGCAATTTGTCCAGAGAAGGGCCTCTCCATTAACAATCGGAAGCTCAAGGTAATGGACCTTAGAGGAAGCAGGAAGAGGAAACATCGTAAAGGTGGTTTGCCCTAGGGGATGGTCTGATTGAAGAAGTACATGCTTATGACTACCTGGGTGTAAGAATAAAAGATGATTGTACATGGTCTAACCAACTGGGCACCCTGGGCTGGTGCTTGCTAGGTACAGTGGCTCCATAGCCAAGTTTACCAGAGAGTATGGGGGGAGTAGGAGTAACGCTAGAGGCCTGCAAAGCTCATGCCCGGTAGGCAGCGCTTTATAGCGCAGACTGTGGGGTTGGACTAACATCCCATCATTAGCCGCAACTGAAAATGAATTTTTGAAGAAACTGCTGGCTTTACCGATTCGTGCTCCCAATCTGCTCGTCAGACTTGAATTAGATCTTCACCCCATTGGAAAAGCATGTAGGGCCAAACCACTATTCTAGAGGGCCAGGCTTTGGACCAGTGAACAACTAAGTATAGGCATTCATTAGACCACGTGCTCTCCCAGGAAGGAGGCAAGTCTTTGCACTAGTTCTCATTCTTGAAGAAGGAATTCCAGGCTTGTGGCTTAATTGATTATTGTACTAGCCCTAATGCTAATGGTGGAGATTACAAAGCCTGCACTACCCATGCTCTGAAGGTGGTAAGGGAGGCGGAAATCAGTGTGGGCTGGTTGCTTCGGGCCAGTTTAGAAGGTACTGGGCCTTAAAGCATTCCATCGGGTATAAGGATTACCTGGACCAAATGCAACCAAGCAAATGCAAACCTTGTTCTCGCATATGCATTTTACCTCTGGCAGCCTTGAGAGATAAATGGAACCATAATGTAATTTCGACATGTCCATTTTGTTTGTATACGATGGATGATATGGTGCAGTTCGTCCACACTATGGTGATCTGAGGAGAGGCTCTCTAAAGCCTCTCCTTATTGACAGTGGAATTTGTACTGTGCCAGAGGCTCTGTCCTTGTGCTAAGCAGCTAAAAACAAGGCCATACCTTTTGATATGGGCTGGTACTTCTTTAGGGCCTGCAGAAGAAAAGGAAATATACTACCTAGCATAAGGAGGCTATCAACAGTTCATTTTATCTGTCCTTGAACTTCTGCGTGACAAATCTCACATCCTGGCTCCCAATAGAAAACATGTAAAAGAGGGCATACTGTTTGATGAAATTGATTGGCTTCCACTTTGGAATATAGCCTTGATTCTAATCTCCCCTCTATCCTCATCCTACTCGATCTCTCTTCTGCCTTTGACACAGTCAACCATGCCATCCTGCTCAACCGCCTCTGTGATAACCTGGGTATCACTGATCAGGCCCTGCCCTGTCCTGGCTGACCTCCTTGCTCTCCAACTGACCCCCCTAGGTCCAATTTGGTTCCTTCGTATCCTCTACCTCACTCTCCACTTGTGGTGTTCCCCAGGGGTCTAACCTCTCTCCCTGGCTTTTCAACCAATACCTGGCACCCCTCGCCCATCGCATTGCTGCTCTCTGCTCCAATTTTCAGTGCTATGCGGATGACACTAAGCTCATTTTCAGGTTCCCCTCTGCCACCTATTCTCCCTCTCTCATCTCGGACTGTTGGTCTGAAATCCAGGAGCGTTGTGCCACTAACAACCTCTGCCTTAATGCCAGTAAGACAGAGATCCCCCTCATCAGTACTCCTGCATCTTCCTTTCCTGTCACTCTCTGGCCGGCCTCCCTTGGCCCTCGCCCTGCTCCCACTGTGAGCCTAAGAACCTCTGGGTCATCTTCGACTCTACGCTTTCCTTTTCTCCACACATCTCTGACATCTATAAAAAGTCAAACTACCAACTGCACCTACTCAGAGGTATTCTTCCTTTGTATTGGATTTGTATTTTTGCACCTTTCTGTATTTTTACTGTTTAGGAATGGACTCTTATCTGTGTTGATGCTCTTATTGCGTTTTTAGTGGTAGGTATTGTATCTGCTGACTTTTATGTCATTTTTTATCGAAAGAAAGTAATAACGAACAAACACAATTTGGGCATTGTCTTTGTTCGTTATTGTCTTTGTTCATCTGAGCCTGGGCAAAAAAACACACACCTTACAACCAAACTGCATACTAAGACGTAAACCCTTGAAATTGATTGTTTCAGTGACTTTGAGTAACTTGTTCGAACAATTATCTATGCCAATTCAGATTGAAACCTCCATTTTTACACGCCTGCTATTACAGTAAAACATGTATTCATTTTGTAAAGGGTGGTACCCAGATTTAAAGTTATTTCTACAGAATTGATGGGCCAATATCTGATGGACAGATCAATTCTGGTAGGAGTTCATCTCCCGCACCGGTCTCCCGAGGGAGCTTTTACCAGAACAAGAAAAGATGACGTTATCTCTTTGGTTGTTTCCCATGCACTCTCTGAGTAAATTGTTCAGTGGGCTCGGAGACTGGCTAGAGTGGAGTGTGCTAGCTTTTTTGTGTGATAGAGTTTGAATCCTAAAAAGGAAGGACAGGGGAATCAGCAGAGTTTTCGAAAAACCCTACTAACACTTTTCAGAAAACTACCATGAGAATATTTAAATTCTCACATTTTAATCAGGTGGTTAATTTTTGCGGAATTATGAGCCAATGACAAAGGAATTAATAACATAGTTTTGATGAATACCTTACCTATAGGAGCACAACTGAAAAAATATGGAAAGTTACTTCCATGTATTAAATCAGGAAAACTCTTTGGAAAAAAAAGGACAAAGTAGAATAGGTTAGAACCTTGCATGGGTCCAAACATGAACTACGTCTTTCGGGAGGCTTTTGGATTTAAGATACGTTTAAAATACATTCTTCGTGAGTGATTTTAACCCAAACAAGCTGGGTTCTAAAACAGATCCTTCTCCCAGTGTGTAAGTCAGAACAGCACAGGATGTCACTGCTGGCTATAGTCCTATAATTTCATATCCTGTAGCCATGAATGTAGTGTTGGTGTATACATGAAGTACCTTTCCAGAGAGAACTTTCTGATCATGCAGTTAAATTGCTCGAGGTCACTGCTATCCATGCTCTCCGACTGATGAGACGATGAAGAGGAGTTCAACGATGGGGGCCCGTAAGAGTACCTATCATCTAAGAGAAATGACAGAGAGACAAAGGATATGAGTTGCACATGTAGACCCAAACTCAACATAGAGACCATGCTCCTAAAGACCAATCACACACACACACTTACATACTGGTTTTGAACTAGCCGGTTCTCAATAGAGATGACCAAACATGTCACATTTCAATGAAAACAAATTGTCGACAGATGTGTTGATACTTATTAGTTAAATAATGGCCTCATTGTTTAGGCAATGGATGCAGACCCAGGTAATCAGGGTAAAGTCTTAGCTACTTTCTTTCTGTTCTTCAACTGTAAATTGAAGAGAGCTTTATGAAAGGGTATCTCTCCATACACCACTATGTTCTGTAAAGTGGGAAATACTTCTTGCTCTCGCCATCCACAAAGCCTTATGCAATCTCTTTTGAGAAGCGGATGCCCATTGAGGAAAAGACTGACAAATTCCTTTCAAGGGACTTTTGTAAAGGAAATTCCTATTGTTACAAAGAGTGAAATGATAAATTGACCGAGACCACTCTTTGACAGATCTACTGTTTGGCATTAATTCAGCATGAAAAATATAGATTTCCAAAAGCCGGCTAAATCCAAAAATACCTCAAAAGGAAATTGGATCAGTTCAGGGTGGACCCCATCTGCATTGTTTTTACAGTGATCAAGCCACTCACCTTTTTACAGGACAGAGATGTGACTATATTATTTTTGGGTTCCCGAAGTATTACACTATGCACATCTAATTATAATGTTCAGCTATTTAAATGTCATTTGTAGTTTTCAGGTTTTCATTAATATATTGAAACTACTAATGATGAAACAGGTTATAAAAATGTGATGAACGCACTTATTTATAACTCATAATCTATAACAAATGAAATCTGGACTTGAGAAAAAGGTGTCCCCAATCAATATTTATTTGACATTGTGTATGACAAAAACGCTTGTGTTCAATATGTGTGATAATGACAACACTCACAATTAACATTAGCCTTTTCACATTTTGCTTCAACATCATCTAGTGAGGCAAAGTCTATTGGTATGAATATTGGTATCTGTCAATTGTGTGCAGATATACATCCACCTTAGTGCTTTGTCATGTTTGTCGACCCTCTGTATTTTTCTGGCATTGCCATTAGCTGAAAAGTAAATATTCTATACGTGCCTTAGGTGCACTTGCTTGCCTTTGCTGGTAGTTTGATGGAAAGAGTCCCAGATGTCCAAGACAGGAAAGAACAGTGATTGTTTTACTCTACTTATTTGTTTGAGGTGTGTGCCTATTTTGTGTTAGTACTTTAATCATTGTTATCATATGTGTGAACTTTATTTCTTATGACATGTGCCTCATTAGGGTATTTCAAGATGCATTTGACAAATGGCAGACAAAACCAATTGTCTATGCCATTGCTTGTTTTTTAATTGTTTATGTCTTGCCAGTAGACAGGATTAGTTGGGAACCCAACCCCATAAACTTAAACATTGATTTAACAATATACGCATGAACAATGGGAGGGAAAACTTCAATATTGTAGCAGATGCAGGCCTCTTTTAGCTCCTCCAGCATTTCCTGATAGTTAATCACAATTATTTTCATTGTTATTCATTTGTATGTACAAAGCATCATATGCATAGCATGTTGCTTCAAGGTGTTTTATCTTTGGAATGATAGTCAGTTTTCTGCAGTCATATACACACCTACACACACCACACACACTCATGTACACACTTTTAATTGTTGTCTATTAGGTGGTGGCGTAAACACTGCCTATAAACTGATGCTATTGTCATGGTGAGTGAACATAGGAGAAAGATGGGGCGGGAGGAAGGACACGCAAGCTGTGGGTGTTGTTTGGTTATTTTCCCACCCAAAGACTGCCCATGTCCATGCTAAGTCCTATGGCCATTCCCATCCACTACTTGCCCCTCCCCACTCAAAACAGATTGTTAGGTTTGTCCTTTATCAATCAGCCTTCTGAAAGGTAGTGGCTTATTTGCAGCTGTAAACTAGCTTCTAGTGTTAAACCAAATATCTAATAAGAGTGCATGTAGCTGCTTGATTTATAAGAAATATGCGCAACCTTGCACTGAACTCCTGTTAAAAGAAAGCCTTTGTTAAGCCAACAGTTTTGGCTCTTGTGTCAGCATCAGTTCACTGCCATAATATGCTCAGGTACTAACACCACTTGCCAGCTGTTACTATCTACCCGGTTAGGTAGTACGATTATGGCAGTGCTTGAAAAGGGCTGACCCCATTCATAAACCAAAGCTGAAACTGTTCAAAATATTTCGCCGCAGAGAGAGGCAGGACGGTCTATATGCCGGAAGCTAATCAAGCAGAGACGATGAGAGCAGCGTCAGCCAATCGGCCCATTCAGGCAAAGCATGCGGTCACACTCAACGACGTTACCTGTAGAGGAAACACCACTAGGACCCCAATCTGACCCGTAAGAAGAGGAACAGAATCCAACATCAACGCCAGAACATCCCACTGGGCACAATCCCAGAACACTGGTACTCGGCTTAGAGTCTGAGAAAAAAAGGTGGAGAAGAGGAGAAAATCATCTAAGTGAAAACCAGAGAGGACGGGAAAAGGTGTGGAGTCAGAGGGAATGCCGGGGAATGTATCTGAGCAACCACCTATGAGAGATCTCTGTACAAATGCACAGATGCAACAATATATACATGGATTGAGATGGATCACAATAAAAAAAAAAGTTCACGTGTTACTCAGAGCAGGGTCTGCAACATGGGGCTCTTCAGATGTTTTGAACTCCCATGATCCCTCCTCACCATCAACTATGATGGCATGGGCTGATGGCTGTCGTTGTACCAAACATCTGGAAAGCAAAATGCGTCAGACCCATTCCTGAAAGAATATTTTGACTTTTTGAGCAACTATTCTGAATGCAATTCATATTATAATCCTGCATTCAAAATAAAAAAGCAATTTGCCTTGCACGCCCTCCTTTCCTGTGACTCCTTTTAAAAAATGAGGAAAGGAGAGCGGGCGACTAAGTCCCTGTTAGCTACCCAAGGAGACCTGACTACTCTGATAGGGTGTCAGGAGAGAAGGCGAGTTAAGGAGACTGATTATGTGCCTAGCTCGACCACATTTTTCTCATGTGACGCAGCTGTTTTCTAATGGCAGAGGTGACGTGCGTTGTGAAGTCGAGTAGTAGATTGTTGCAGATGTATGAGGGTGGGCGGCTGCACCCCGGGAGGGACACGGCTATGTTCCATTGAGATGGAGTGCTATACATACCAAAAGTTATGGCTAATGTTTTTTTCTGATGAGGGTATGCAGATCGTGCCATTTGGATTGACTGGAGTCCTTTCTGTACATGCTAGGAGCCTTCTTGTTTTCTCTTCAATTGACTCATCAGTGTTCCCACCTACCTGTCAGTGGTGGGAATTCATCCAGGAGGAGGGCTATGTCAGTTAAGATGCAGATGTGACAAACTTGAGACCTAGAAGAGCCAGGTCTTAAGTACAGTCCGCAAGGTGAAGCGATCCTCTATGCGGCAGATGCTAAAAGGGATAGAGTTGCAGATGTTGGGAGGTTGGACAGAGAAGGAGGATCCCCCTTTTCTGGTCGATTTAGCTATTGGGATGACAGCGAGGGCAGCTGTGCCTGATCTCAGGTTTCTGGTGGGCCTGTAGGATGTGAGCTTGTGTTGTAGATATTCTAGATGTGAGTTGTGCAGAGCACGGTGGGTGATGCACATAACCTTGAAGGTGGATCGTCGACTGATCTGCAGCCAATGAAGGACATGGAGGGCAGGTGAGATGTGTTCTCTGGGGCCGGCGGCACATTCCCACCCATATAAGTCAGAATTGCAAAGTTCTTGCCAATGGCCTTTGGCCAAATTTAGTGACACCTGAAATGTTGCGCTAATAGCCTATTTCATTGATAGGATTTGCTATATGATCAAAACCCCTTACATTATTCGGGAATGTGACTTCAAAAAAAACTATTTTACATTCTCTAATTTGGAACCATTAAGGGTACATTTATAGTTTTGATTTCTTCATGTCCTGGTTCATACCTTCGACTTACCATTACAATTGCTGACAACCTAATCCTTATACATAATAAATACAGCAGACCTGTCAGTTTGTCACTGTGGACAATGGCACTCCTGGCAATCAATACAACTGCTAGTCCATCAACAGTATGTAAGTGGAGGGGGGGCAGAACACATCTTTTTTGGATCTCCCCCTTTAATTTGAAGCTGCTGTGTGCATTCGGTATTCATTCCAAAACTAACACAGCTGCAGTGTCTGAGCCTAACAGTTTTTTGTATCATAAGAAGAAGGTAAGACGGGATATTGAGTTATTCTAACACTCAGCATTGTTCATTTTTATTCACAAGATTGAATGCCTTCAATCGACTAATGAATGCCACATAACTAAGGGAAGTTATGCAAGTAGAGATATTTGACAGTCAATAGGTAGAGATTGTTGACTTGATCCATCGTAGATATGTCTTCTGGATGAGGGCTATGCCATTATTATTAATTGGTGCCTAGTCATTCAATAGCCTATGGATTTGCCTCGGAAACGATTTAGAAGATGCCTTGGGTAATGGATTAGGGCAGTAGGACTTAGGATAGTCCAAGAAAGGAATAATTTAAACAGGATGCCACAGCTGAGACCTTAGTCCTGTTACCCAGAGAGCAATATGGAACATTATAAGGAGCCGGGCACAGAACTCCACGTTGCTTTTTAGCAAGCCCATTGGTATTGTGTTGGCCCTCTGTGATTTACTGGGGCAAGAGCCTCCTGGAAAAGTTGTGGTGACATAGACGATACTGCTATCCTATATGTGGGAGTAAGTGGTTAACTTGGAGGAATGTGTTCTTCCAGTTTATTGCTTGTGTTAGATTGCACTGCCTTGAAATCAAGGCCCGACACTTCCTGCTATCATTTTCAATTCATGCGCCCTCAGGCGCTAACGACTCCAGAGCTGTGTGGCTATATCCAGCCTTCATAGCTTCATAGGTATTCATACCCTCATACCGTTTTGCCTAAGACTCGATTTAGTGATTGAAGACAACTATAGGGTGCTTAGTACATAATTCATTGTCTCCTTGTGCTGCTTTTATGGAACTAGAACCGGGAGTTTAGTAGGAATTTTAATTTCTTTAAGAAGCTTCAGCTTTGCCCCCTTCAAATATTTATCAAACAAGTGGAGTAAGAGTTCTTACTATTACTGAGATCGCAAATCCGTTCATGACTAGTACACAAATACCACCATGACTAGTACACAAATACCTGCATGATGAGTACACAAATTCCTCCATGACTAGTACACAAATACCACCATGACTAGTACACAAATCCTCCATGACTAGTACACAAATCCCTCCATGACTAGTACACAAATACCACCATGACTAGTACACAAATACCTCCATGATGAGTCCACAAATTCCTCCATGACTAGTACACAAATACCACCATGACTAGTACACAAATCCCTCCATGACTAGTAAACAAATCCCTCCATGACTAGTACACAAATACCACCATGACTAGTACACAAATACCTCCATGACGAGTACACAAATTCCTCCATGACTAGTACACAAATACCACCATGACTAGTACACAAATACCTCCATGATGAGTACACAAATTCCTCCATGACTAGTACACAAATACCACCATCACTAGGACACAAATACCTCCATGATGAGTACACAAATACCTCCATGATGAGTACACAAATTCCTCCATGACTAGTACACAAATACCACCATGACAAGTATAGGCTGGTTTCTTTGCTTGTACCACGTGGCCAAAATGAAGTCGAATTTACGTTGCTGATTTATCCTCACATAAACCAGCCTCAATTTCAAATGTTGCATCTTCAGAACTTTGGCAAAGACTTCCTCCACAAGCAAACCAGACCACTTAATCGTCTCACCGTTATGAATACCACCATAGTTGGGCTATATACCACTCACAGAGTTCCCCAAGAACCACATACTGAAAGGCACGGGAAAGAGGCCACTTTCTCCCCGATATAGGATAACGAGATCCTTGACTATGCCACAATATTTACTCTTTATCAAAATATAAGCAATTGCGGGGACAACACGCGCATTTCTAAATGTCATCATGCAAGTTATCCTGTTGCATGCTGATAGAGTGTTTCAATTTGACACCATGAATGGACACATTCCTGGCCGAGTGCTGTTCTTTATATGACAAGCCCCCTCACACATAACTAAACTCAATGTTCTCAGAAAAGCAAAAGTCAGTCTCATTTCAAATAAATAATCCTCCCTTACCCACACATGAAGACTGGCCCACACTGTTCTTAAGAGGGAAGAGCAACATTTCAATGAATCTGTCGTTGACGAAATTCGTAATTGTTCACTTTGTTACATTATGATTTTACATTGCAGGGAAAACAATCATGCATAAAACAATTGTGCATGATGTTTTTGTCAGCTGAATAAGTGGAAAAGTGTAAGGGAGAGTTTGCAAAAAATGCTGCAAAACTAAACATAGGTGACATTTCATCAGCAAAGCAATTGGAAAACCTAAGTCAGGAGTCCTCACTTAGTTTGCTGAGAGCTTTTTCCAGCAAGGTAGATACCAATCTCAACTGAAAAGTTTGCAACTACTGACATGTGTTTTCAAGCCGCGTAGATGGAAAGACAATGCAGATTAACTTTTGCTGCATTCTTCGTCTGCAAACTAGGTGGAAACATTTCATTTAGTTTTATGAGAACATCTCCAAACGTGCCGTCCTTTCAGCAATTTGCAGGACTGTATTTATTGCAAATAAATGGACTCCTTTTTTTTCTTTGTACTATTTTGCGAATTTCGTGAAATCAAATACATTCAGTGGACAATTTCACGAAGGTGGTAATAGCTGTCGAACCCTGGCTCAGAGCACCATTGAACAATGGATCCCTCTGAAAAGTTCAATATGCATCAAGGATAACCTTGAAAATGATACAAGCAGAGCATCATTCGTGAGCCCTAGAATGTAGGATGGATAATGCTCTATTTTATGGCAAGGCCAACCTATCATATTGAAATCAATTCACCAATAAAGAGCACAGCTCGCTTTACCAGAAGAGCATTGTTTGGAATCGGGCTCTGTGAAGAACCTGTTGTTTAGGGCACTATTGCAGTTTACAAGCCACCCTGTACTCTTGGGAGTCACCCCTGCATTTATATGAATCGCTTCAGAGGCAAAGTAAGGACACGCATGAGGCTATTACCTCACTCGGTGTCACTGTCTAAACCCTAATCATTCCCGGGTTTTCGACCATCCACTATATCAACAGTCACAAGTGACAAGTTCTCCCCATTCCTCTCTGTAAGAAATTCCAAAACGTTCTCAATTAGCACACGCAATAGTTTGCCAGATAAAAAATCCTGCCGCCGTAACTAGCAACCAACAGCCACAAAACATTGACTGGAAGCAAAACCGGCTCAGCCACTGGTCACCTTAGACAAGAGTTAGTGACACTTTTACTGGAAAAGAAATCTCTGCGTAGACAAGCCTAAAAACTCTGGCCTACACGTGATCTGCAAAAGACGGGCCAAATAGGGTCAGAATTGACATGCACACGTGGCTGGGATCTACATCAAATTCATCAGTGCATGCACGAGACTGCGTTGTAGGCAAAATAGAGGTGGCCCCAACCCAGTTCCATCAAAGTACAGGCTCCTAAAAATGAATCCGTCCTCTGGATGGCGTATTTACAACCAGCATGCATTGCATCTGTTTTCTAGCATAGTGTGCAAAGAGGTTGGGCTTAAAGCATTGCTGTTTTCCATTGCTACCACCTATCCAGAAAGGCTTAACATGGTGGACATTGTGAGTGGCCATGAAACCGCCTGAAAGTATCAAAGTGCTGGACACAACTCACAATTTTGCTTTTTTTTAACGCAAACTGCTTCACTACAGAAGTGATCCTTTTCAACATCTCATCTTAATATTGAACAAGTCACTGTGATGCCGGGGTTGAATCCGGATACATGGATTGCCTTTGAGAGTAATACCGAGCATTAATGATCAACCTCAACAGTGTCAACAATATAGTCAATTTCTTGTGCCTATTCTCCGTCAGACCGCCATTGAATAGCAAAGACTTTCCAACTCTTCCGGACCATTTCAATTAGGTACGATATTGCAGAAGATTGCCAGCCGAGGAACCAGTCCACCAAGGTCTTCGCTCTAGCAAGGTCAACCCGAGGCAGCCTGGCCACCTTGGGCTGAGAGGAGCGATGCCTCTTTAAATCACATTTGTTGTGCAGTCATCACTGGCACGCTCGCCCATTACCTCCAAGACGCATCTGCTGAGTTAGCCTTTCATGCAAAGCTTCCTATGACCTGGGCAGATTTATGGAGAGTGAGAATCTCAAGCCAGATCAGTAATTCAAAATCCATTGATGCTGTAATGGGGTATTGGCTTTGTAAAGTGTTCTTCAATCTCATTAACGTCTTGTCAAGGTGATGTCCTTTAACATTCAGAGATAAAGGCTGATCTTGGAGAGCGTGGATTCCGCTAGGAGCATGAACAGGAAACTGAAACAAGCATGGGCACTTAAGTGCAATAAGGCTGTGCGCTTAGTGCTCATGGAACATGCAGAGTAGAGAGCTCTGGAAATCAAAGAGATTCCCAGCTGGGCTTGTTTTCTAGCAGTGTTTCTCGGTGCGCGCTAGACTTGCTTGGGTGGGTGCAAGGTTGCGCGCTGAATTATCTCAGTCCATGGCCTCTCCGCTGAATCACAGAGTAATTGATTTTGATAGGATGCTGCTTTTCACCTTACGCAACAGGAGCCACTGCGCTTACATTGCTGCCATATTGCTGTGATATGGCTTGTTAGTAAACTTTGGGAAAATACATTAGATGATTAGGACTTGGGTTCTTGCCAAGGCTGGGAAGACAGGGATAGACTTTTTTTGGTGGTAGTATGGATTTGCGCAGCCCTCGAGACCAATGGCTCCCAGCATGGACCCGTCGTGCCCTCAAGATGGACCACCACTGACACGCTCTATTTCCTGGCACTTTTGAACCATGCTCCATTCTCTTGGAACATCACATTTTGTCCTAACATTCTATAAAATGCAATGCATTAGCAAAGAAGAGTGTGCACAAGTTTAATAGATATTTTTATATTAGCACAGAGGAAATGATAAGTACATAAAATACAAAGAAAGACACTCTCCTTTCTATTCTACGATACAAATCGACAACATTTGACATGTTTATGTACAACCGCTCCCATGGAGGAGGACCTTGAAGAAATCTCTGGAGTAGAACCCAATGGTGGTTTGACACGGACACCATCACAACTTTCCTGGCGTCCAGAGGCGGACAGAGGGGCCGGACATTTAAACACAAGTGTTGAAAAGAACCATATAACTTTAATGCCCAGGTCAGCTTGGTATATGCCTCCAGTGCCACCCCTGGGTGATAGGACTATATCACTGCCAGTGCTGGAAATGGAACAAATTTGGGGGGTGATCCCACAAGGGCCGGGGGCGGAGTCCGAGCAGGCGGGTTTTAAAGGGTGCATAGCTGGCAGTTGACCTCCGATCAAAAGAAATGTTCAAAGTAATAGTTTAAAAACTGCGCAATTTCGTTCATGCTGCTTCTTTTCCAAACTCCACGCTATATATTTAATCCACTTTAAACAACTTCCATTGCACTGGTGCAACCAAAATATGATATCATTAAGAATTGAAAACCGCGTGGGGGTGCCATCATCTGATGCAGTGTAAGCAACATTAGCATGCCAAACAAAACACACCTAAGTGCCCCAAATTACCAACTTGCCTTGCCAACAATCCTTATCATATCTAGGAAAGTAAACGGGCTAAAAAGAACCCTCCCTTCCCATAGAAAGTGAAAAGAAAAAAAGCCATCACACCCGAACAATGAAACAAACCAAATTGCTCTGTGAACCTGTACACCCCACCTAACAATGGGACATTTTACCAGCGACTATTTCGTGCCGTTACTGAGCCCGCACAGGTGGGCGCAGATTACATGCCGCCACCTTCACGGGCCAAAGGCCTTTTCACAATCACACAGAACAGGGTCCCGAGGAGCCCTACACATTCACCTCAGAGAGCACACCTTCAAATTCGGCCTCTGGAAAGTGCAACACTTCAGATAAAACGATATCAAAATAGGAAAAAACACCTGATTGAGACAAAGGATGCAGGTGTAAAATAAAAAGTAAAGCACACGAGGGGAGAGAGTGCAGAATAAGTAAATTAGCAAACTAGAATACAAAACATTGAATAATTACACCTGAACTCAGCTAAAGAGAAAAGACAGCCCGAAAAGGGAAGTCAAAAGCAGATTCGGAGTAAAACGAGCTCTCTAAAAAAGTGTGAGCCCGCAAAGGATCTACTCTGCCCCACTGTGTGCACAGAGAGCTTGCACAGTGGGGCAGATTAGATCTCCGAGCCCGCCAATGCGAGAACCGTGCACCCAGAATAATCTGCTCTGTGTGTGCAGAGTGTGCTCGCACGGGGCACGTTAGAGCGGGCTCAGTAATGGAATCTGCGGGGCGTGGGCAGGCACGGCAAATTGCTTACCAAACTGACCGGAGCTGCGAGCCTGGCTGGTAGTGTAACGGCGGCTCCAGCAGCAGAAGAAGGATGATAGCCAGAGCTGCTGAGGGGGCACCCCGCAGCTAGAAAGCGCGGGCAAGTAACCTGGGGGGCAAGAAGAGCACAGGGGTATGGGCAGAAGACATGTTGCAAACACATGGTCAGCCCCATATCCCTCCCTCCCCCTCAGCTACAAAAGAGACAGGCAGGATGAGGGCACTACAAAGGGGCTAAGCACGTTAGCATGTGCCGCACCCCCGCAACAAGAGAGAAGAGAGCAGGAAGGCAGGAGGAAATAACAAGTGACCAACAATGGTCACCATGAGGTGCT
Source organism: Ambystoma mexicanum (assembly GCF_040938575.1). Classification (NCBI taxonomy): domain Eukaryota; kingdom Metazoa; phylum Chordata; class Amphibia; order Caudata; family Ambystomatidae; genus Ambystoma; species Ambystoma mexicanum. The sequence goes on along the minus strand of NC_090924.1, from coordinate 476,476,070 downwards.
AACTGCAATCAGCCTCAGCCGGCCCTCCCGGGGTGCAGAAAGCTGCCCAGACACACATGCAGTGCCCTGAGGTATTCTGTCAGGATATAAGGAGCTGCCTGGGCAGTAAGAAACACAACATTGGTGCTCCATACGGAGCATCACAAGGCATCTGCATACGCAGAAGACCATTTCTTTTCCCAAGAACCCACCCACCCAGGAAAAGAAAAAGAAGAAAAGTGGAGCAGAAAAGAAACACAGGGCCACAAACGGGGCACACATCGCCATGGGAAGAGGAAAGCGGCACGGGTTATGACGGCGGTAGCGACTACTACTACGTCTCCAGAAGCAGGTTAATGGCAGTTCAAGATGACGTGGAGTCCCAGCCGTCCTCATCTCTGGTGTCTTGCTACGTGATGTACGTTGGGGGGCAGAGCCAGAAGAGCACTCATGGTGCCAAGGCGCTGCTCTGCCCCCCCATACTCCGTACCGTAGTGGGCAAGTGCTTTGGTTTTTTTTTGTTGTGTTTTTGTATCCACCGCAGAGCACGCTCATGGCATGGGTTGTTTGGGGCTGACTTTGGCCGGATCCCGCGATCAAGCTACACATCTGGTCCTGGATCTTGGATGCGGCGAGAGCTGGCCCATTGCTCCATCACTGCTGCTCCAGGCCTTTGCCCAGGGGAGAAACCTCCACTGCTCTTAGGCCTCTCTAACACCAGTGATCCTGGTAAATATGAACCAGAAGTGCGCATTCTCAGCCCTACCTGAACCTCCAGTATGGGGCGTGTTATGGTCTGCTCCCATATATGATGCTCAGACTCACGGTAAAACATTGGATGACCTTTGCTTATTACAGATCCACGCAGACTTGCATATGACCAGTACAATTATCTTATATAATGCTACACCAATATGTCTCTGCAAAGTCCTGCCCCCTGGGAGCTACAGAGTCAATCTACTCAATTTTGTTCACATCGTTCTCGGCCTTTGTGCTCTTTCCATTTTGTTCTCTCCCTTCAGATCACGCACAGTTCCTAACTACCAGGTATTGCAGGAAGGGGGCATGAGCAGCATAGGGAATAGGCCGAAACAAGGTGGAGTCCGGAAAACCATGTCTTGCCCGGAGCGCTGCTCTGTTCCCAGACTCAGGGGCTTGGTCACAAAACTCCTCTATAACGAGCAGGCTTCAGAAGACTCGTTGAGTTTTCTGTAAGCAGTCTGCTCAATGAAGCGTTGGTTGCTTGTATGCTTGTGACAACACTTAATTCAAGTGTCCGGACTGGTATAGAAGGCCTGTAATGGAGAGACATGTTTTTCTTACAGTGATTAGTGTGACCAATTACAACTGCAGACACCAACTTCCATTATTCTCTCAAAAGGGTTTCTTACTGAATCACAAGACATGTTGAATGTTTAAAATTTAAAATTCTGGACATACTCATATTCCCATAATGCTCTTTGCGTTCATGTAAATGGCCAAGATTGGGATCTATGAAGAGATACTATGCTGGTGACCTTGGCTGGGACCACGCCTCCTCCACGGCCCCACCCCTCCAAGGCTGAGAGGGTTCCTAAATACAAATTTGCCATTTCCAGCACTGATGCGGTGTGACGGCAGACAAACTATTCTGTTATGATGTTCTAAACCGAGCTGCTGCTCAGCCTGCCTTGGCGTCTGCTGCGACCCGCGTCCACTCCAGTGCCAGGGCTTCATATCGTTTGAGGGGCTTCCCCATATCGCCCACAGTGGCATGGCCGCATTCCGGCACTTAAGATGCAGATGTTGTAGAACTCTAAAAGTGATGTGACGGGCGACGACAGAGCCCGCTGGGGAATCATTCGCCTCGCCAGACATGAGTCAACGATCGCTGTCATGCCCATGGGAGCTGATGGGGCCGGAGCGCTGTGGAAGGGGCACTGACACTCTTTCAATCTGTCTGCCATCGCCCTCCGGTGATCGGATCAGCATGACACAAAGTAATGATTTCTGCGCGTGCTGTCTCCTGCACATTTCAGAACATTCAACGCCACGCTGGCACGTCACCGGGCGTACCCGCCTTTTCCCCTTCCCTCCTTACTTCTTAAGAGACCACAGGGATACACGCACACATACAATGCTCAAATCAAAACCATTAAACACAACGCATTTTAAATTTGGAATGCCACGTGTTATTCTGACTCTGGGTTCCTGTAGTTGCATCGGCAAAGGCTCTGGACCCTCGCCCCACAGTGCACAGAGCCTGCATGGAAGTCAAACATGCACACTGCTCATGCAGAATGGGTGGGCTTGTGATAAATCGCCTTTTTCTTCGGTCGCACAGATGTTTTCATCGGTGCGGATTTCCATATTGTATTCTTCAGTAAATGAAACCCTGTTAAAAGGTAAGTTAAACAGAACAATAAAAAGGCACTCTTCCTATTTCCACAGAGTCGGCACGCTGTGTAACTCCAACAGACAATTTCCTATTGTTAGCACATGACATGTGGCAGAGGAAGAAATATTATTCGCAGATAAAATGCCTTCTATCCTATTCTGAGAAATAGAATTGTGTTTGGTGGCACCTGCAATGTGTATGTGGGACTGACACACAGGTGGCGAAACACACACAGCGCAGGGCTCATCTGGGGTGGGTTTGTCTGCAGTGGAGCGCGGTGAGCACCACCTGAGCTGCGGGCATCAGCTGTGGCGGTTAGTGGCTTTTGCAATACATGCATAGGTTGCACACATGCAATACTGGCTGCAGGTGAACGAGTGTCGCTCACTTCTGGTGTCAGCTGTGCCAGAAGCAATCTTAGTCTAATCCTGGTGATGCCGCTGAAGCATCGGGGAAAGAGGCTTGCCTCGTTTGTCCGCATGTCTGCCCTTCCCAGCTTGATCATTGAGACAGGGTGTGCTTGCTCACTGCCTGTGCACGCCCACCACACGCACTGCTGCTGGTGACTCCTTGAGAGTCTACACCAGCGTCCCAGAGGTTTCAGAAACCTTCACAATGGCAGGCTGTGACCAGAAAAAAAGGCAGAATCCCTTCTTCTCAACGGTTGGATGGCAGCTACCATTGGGATAACGCTGCCATTGATGAAATGTGCCGTGGGCATGAGGACAGGGCAGAGATCACCAGAGAAAAGGCTCAGTAAAGAGGCGTTGACTGTGTGCAGTCATTCCCTCCTCCATCTCCACTGTGAGCATGGTAACGTTACATTGACCAAGAATAAAACTCTAACCGGCTGCCGGTCACAATATTGGATAGCGGTCCGGTGGTCATTCTTATGCTGATCATGATGAGGACCTTAGACTCTTGTGAGGAATTTATTGAAACATGATCAAGTGTGGTGACGTTGAATGCAACCCTGGTTATTGACAAGCTTTCTGACCTCATTGCCGTAATTGTGGTTCTACATGGCCTATAATTTCAAGTGTACCTCTGAAGTTATCGTCTGCCCGTTTGTTGCTGTATTACACGTCGAACATCTAAGCAAGCAGATAGCATTGTGAAGAAACTTTTGGTTCAACTAATTGTGCATTCATTTAGGTTATGGAGTAAGGATCCTAAATGTGACTATTGTCGATACAATAAAAACGAAATGGTATTCTAAAGATTTTGAATATTTGTCATGGGATCAATGATCTCCTCATCCCACATCATCTTGTCACGTTGTGCATGACCTTCCAATGTTTCAGCAGGCCACGGAAGGTTGCTTTACACAGCCATGTACAACCAGGGTGATCCCCAGTAGTGTGACAGCGCAGCCTCAGAAACAACATTACCCCATGCTTTTTGTTCACGTTCAGGAGACCAATAGCTTGCCCCCTGCACCACAGACCCAACAGAATTGGTGGAAGGGCAGTTGGGCGGTGCTGCTTACGCTCTCTATCCCACACCATCGCTTCATGGACCCAAAGGAAGCATTGGTCGGAAGGAGTGGGGTCTCGTACCACCACCCAGCAAGATCCCCGACTGTCCCAGGTCTGTAAACAGCCTAAAAAAGCAGAGGATGTATAGCCCTACTCTGATGCATATCTTAAGTTCTGATCGAGCCACTGCAGGCAGCTCTGCTGGAGAGGATGGTGGTGGCTGTTCTTGCTCTGTCAGACCATAGAGTCGGCAGGCGCCGACTGGTCTATATGGCAATAGGCCCATGGCTACCAAGAATGCAAAACGCTGGTGTGGGCCAGTTCTTTGGGTCAAAGTGGGCCACTTTTTTGGCCAAGGTGGGTCAGTTTGATGAGTTACTTCACTATGTGACTAGTATGCTGAAAAACTCCCCAGTGGGTACTATTCAAACAGTGTCACAAAAGGAATGAATAGCCATTTGCAACTGTGGGCCACTTTTTCATTGGTGCCCGAGACAAGTTTTTGGTCCAGTCCAACCCTGAGAATCGGAGTGTAGTGTTTAGGGAGGAGTTGGGGCTGGCCACGCGGAGGGGGAAAGATGGAGATAGTTAAACCACACCACTATTAACTTTCACTAAGCCCTTTTACCAGGAACTGGTAAAAACAGGGACACATCTCTTGCAGGGGAAAAAGAAAACCTGACATGACAATAGCAGAGAATCAGTGATTATAGAACATTGCCTGGACCCCCGTACATAGGAAAAAAAGCAAACCAGTGGGTATGGGAGTTCCCCACTGGATTTTTGCCTCATGAATGAGGAGACATCCCAAAGCAGGAGATTAGTTGTGGGTCTAGAGGTCCACCTCTTAGATAAGGGAATCTAAATTATTAGAAAATGCAATGGTGCATAGTACATGCAGCCTCAAAACAAGGGACCAGACGAACAGTTTCTAAACCCTGGAGAAGAAGCATTACAGTATCTGGATTGGGAGTAAGATAGCAGTACAATTGAAACAAAGTTTCAATACAAGGGAAGTTGAGGGACAAGTACACCCCTAATCAAGGGAGAAACGGAAGAAAAATGTTTGCTAACAGGTGACTTGAGCATTATAGAACTTGCTCTTGCTCTGCATAGTAGCAGGACTTTTTAAAATACCCACAAGAACCCATCATACATGCCCAGATAACATGTATTTCGATGCCATAATGATTGCGCACTCTTTGTCTGTTTGTTTATTTGATAATGCGCACCAAGCCATTGGACAGCTGGGCGCAGCAATACAGGAATTCTCGAAGCTTAGTTACAGTGACAGTTACAATTAGTACATACATGTAGGTACACTGTGAGATACATAAGATAGTACATAGAACGGTAACATCATTTGTTATAATGTGGATATAGTGAGTGAGTTGGGGATAAGTAGGGATAACCGCCTCCTACTTTTCTTTTAGATTGGCAGCACATCACTGTCTCCCTAGTGACAGTACCCGCTGATAGGGACAGTGTCTGCTTCTGCTTAGGACAGTGTTAGTGGCTCTATGAGTAACTCTGGCTTGAACCGTTACCTACTAGAGAGCATTCCATGACTCGTTCTTGTGTGTTAAACAATGTGTATGTGTTCCACTGCATCAGGCAGAAGTCAGCGATGTTCCTTGAATTGCATACATATTCAAGGCCTTTACCTGCAGTACTCTTCGCAGGAGGATGAGGCGTGGGCAGTTCAGCCATAATAGCAACTTTGCAAGGAGACAGGTGCCACACCACAAGCCTTAATATGTGAGTTCGCCCACAGTTGTATGTCGCTTCTTTGCAGTTTTTAATTCCTGTTTTTCCGTGAATGTCAGTGTTATTCCTTGAAGCTAACCTTCTTCTCGGCCTCCGGCAGTCCGGTTTCCGTCTAGGATACGGTACCGAAACTGCATTGTTAGACCTTAAAAATCAAATGGACCACTTCAGCGATGCAGACAAACCTGCGCTCCTTCTGCTCCTTGATTTATCTGCAGCGCTAGACATGGTGGATCATAAGACACTCTCTCCTCTGTGGTGAACTTCTCCACGAAGGCCTGAGCTTGGATCACCTTGTTTCTTCAGGTAAGGGTTATGAAAGTCTTCTCTTACTCAACCTGTGCCCACCCAAGTGACATAAAATGTGGAGTCCCACAGGGATCCTGCATCTCGCCTACCCTATATAACCTATTTACGAGGCCACTGTTCAACATTATGGATGCGCTGGGCATCTCATACACTAATTATGCTGATGACACGCAGGTGCTTATCCCCCTTACTGGTGATTACAAGTCCGATATGAACACCCTCAACTAGATATACTCAACTATCCAAACCTGGATGGCAGAAAACTGGCTGTGCCTTAATAGTGAGAAAACCAAACTTTTGTTGATTGGATCACGTGTCACCCTTAGAAAATTGGACAAACAATACAGCTCCTTCATGATTAACAACATACCAATCACTTTATCCCAGGCTGTCAAGACCTTGGGGGTATTTTTGGACTACAACCTTACTAGGAGTAGGCAGGTCAATGCCATTGCTTCTACCTCAGCATACCATTCTAAACTGCTCAATGCAGCCAGACCCTTTCTGTCGGAACAGAACTGCCTCACCACTGCTAGAGCAATAATTGGATCACGATTGGACTACTGCAATGCCCTCTTTGTAGGGACCTCCAGCAAAAATATCTCCAACCTCCAAACGGCACAAAATAATGCCCTCAACGCTGCCACCGGTATTTCCCAGAGGGACCATTTCTCTGAGACCAGGAAGTAGGTTCACTGGCTCCCCGTTAAAGAGCGGATCGTCTTTAAAACTCTCGCCCTTATGCATAAATGTGTCCATAACCTGGCACCTCTCTACCTGGTTCAAAGAATAGCCAAGCCAATCTCAATCACACACATCAGATCGGCCTACACCAATCGAATCACCACTCCTAAGACCAAGAGAGTTCGAGCAGGAGGTACTAGCTTCCATACTATCACCACGACCCATTGGAACACTCCACCCCCCTCCACATTAGAAGGATTGATTTGCACTTGGCCTTCCGCAAAGCGATAAAAACTATGCTATTTGTATAGCATAGTAGTACTTGTGCCATTTCTGAACTATTGGCACCCATTTAGGCTGTACGGTATTACTAGTTATGATGAAACCCTTACTGTGACCGTATGATACTCTAAACTTGTAACCACCTATGTATGTACTCTTCTTTATTCATCATTAGGTTAAACGTACAATGTAACTATGAGCTATGCTTTTCTCTTGAACCACCTGTGTATGTATCCTAAGAAATTCCTACTGTTGGGCTGCACATTCGATGTAACCCTGAGCCAAGCCTTCTTAAGTATAACCAAGACAATTTCATGCAACAGCGCCTCGATGCCTTCGGACTGTAGAGCGCTTTACAAATCCAATAAATAAAGAAAGAAATAAATCTGTGTTTCGAATGGTATTGTTACATGTGAATGTCGCAAACTACTGTACGACCGTACAGGCAACACATGAATTAGGCACAGTGTCAGGACAGCTGGTATTTATTCAAACAAATTTGAAGGAAGGAGAGGAACTGGGGGAGGGTTGAAATAATGTAAGTATTTAAAAAAAAAACAATTGATTATAAAAGATCACCTGGATTGATTAGAGCCACACCCTGTCCTGTATAGGCTGTTTTCCCATCATCCCCCTTAGGCCTGAAAACATACTCTTAATTAGCAACATATTTATTTATTCACCTTATTAATTATGCTAGTGTTATATTTGTAAATAGTATTACTGTATATAGTTCTGTAATAGCTGTGGTATTCTTGTACATAGAGTGTGGGGATAGAGTTTGTTCAAAGAGTGGGCCGCTGGGAAAGATAGTGCTGAAAGAGTGGGAGGAGGATGGAGATGGGCTGCTGCTATAGTGTAACCTGAAAGGAAATAAAGTTACCTGTCCAATCTCTCGTGTGCATGGTCAGCTATCTAATACTGACGATGAGGATCTGTGTCAGCAGCAGCTCTGGTCCCTTCGTGGCTGCCTCACTGCCTAGTCTGCGACGCCTGCTGGTTAGAGATGGTCACAGTGGGGGACTCCAGATTCTGCGCAGTAGTCTGTGCAGTGGCCGAGATATCCTGCCCACGCCTGTGGGGTGCAGAGTCAGAGTCTGTGCCCTTTGAGGAGGCAATCAGCCTTTGGGGCTCAGAGCACGAGCGGCCTTCGGTGCATCTGAAGAGATTGGGGCCGCAGCAACGCTCTGTGCAACACGCTGCAGAGCAACAAGCCATCGTCCCTAGCAACTAGTGGTGTTGAAGCATTGAAACCGGCACTCCATACAACCCACTGCGGTGGAGCACGTGAGGCTCTGTGGTAAGCAGCAATGGCCCAGCGTCCTAGGGAACTAATTGAACCGGATTGAAGGAGCCTCATACTTTATCGGTGAGCTAAACAGCATATGGTGATAATACTGGCAGAACGCGCATATTCTCAGTTACGGGGCAGTTTGTGTTGACAGTGGCATACGTATAAGAGATTGGTTGAGACACTCCTGTGGAATATATGTGGGAGTTGTAACACAGTTGGAAAAGACAAAGGGCCTCATTACATGTTAGGCAGTAAGGGTTTACCGGCACTGGTAAGGGCACTGGTACCGGTAAACCCTTACCGCCTTACTAGGAGTTCCCTTTGCGGGACCCGACCTTAACGGCTGGTTTTACCATCCGTTAAAGTAGAGTGCCGCAAAGGGACCTCGGTGCTAATTACGGTACCGCAATCATTGGCACATCGCCAAATGTTGCAGACATTGGCCAAGTGGAGAAAAGGCTGTGTACGATGTGGCAGCGTCTATGGGAGCAACAGCATCATATGTGAGGGATGAAGATGAAATAAGTGTAGTTAATGCCGTTAATGCACAAACAAGCGGAATAAGTCGCATGCAATGATCTATATGATCAGGGTGGGGGGGTCAACATTTTGATTGACAGTGGGGCAGATTATACACTTATAAGTGTGGGGACATGGAGAGAGAAGGAATTGCTGCTTATTAATGGAGAGTATTGTGGCTGCACATGAATATGGTAAGGCACTGATAGAGATTGTGGGGGAATTTGAAGCTGAGTTGACATTGAAAGTTAAGAAAGAGAAGGGGTGTATACAAGTGACAAAGAATGGGGGGAAGTTTGTTGTTGTGTAACGTGCAAGCGGACCTAAGAATGAAATTGGATCTGCGTCATCCAGGTCAGGTGTTTAAGGTGGAGTGTGCAGATTAACAAGGGGGGTCCTGGGAGTCCCTCTGCCAGACATTAGTCCTGGTTACGAGAGACTTACCCAGAGTCTTTAGCTCACTATCTTTCACAGAGAAGAAATATCCCAAACATATCAGTGTTTGTCCTGCCCTGGGGCAGTCCAGCACCGAAATGATAGGCAATTCTCCTCTGAACAAGAGTACCAACAGAAACCCCAGAAACGTGTTTCGGTCTGGTTGGACCTCATCAGTAGGGTGGATCTTGTAACCAGGACTCATGTCTGGCAGAGAGTCTCCCAGGACCCCCCTTGTTATCTGCATATTTCAAGTAACTTTGGGTTTCACCCTAAGTTACTAGGGAAATCCAGACGTGGACCCCTTGCTCACTATTCTTAGAGAGGCACAGCTACACCCTACTGATGAGGTTCAACCAGACCGAAACACGTGTCTCGGGTTGCTGTTGGTACTCTTGTTCAGAGGAGAATTGCCCAGCATTTCGGTGCTGGACTGCCCCAGGGCAGGACAAAGACTGATATGCTTGGGATATTTCTTCTCTGTGAAAGATAGCGAGCTAAAGACTCTGGGTAAGGCTCTTGTAACCAGGACTCATGTCTGGCAGAGGGACTCCCAGGACCCCCTTGTTAAGGTGGAGTGTGCTCCTGTGGGAGAGAGGTTGAAGATTAGTTTCCTGAAGTGTTCAGAAAAGGCAAAGAGTGTCTGAAGGGATTTGTGCATAGGATCAGGGTGAGGAAAGATGCCATACCGGTGAGAGGGAAGGTGAGAGTGGTGCAACTTGCATTCAGAGCTGAGATGAAGGAGGAGGTGAGACAGTTGGAGAAGGAAGGAATAATAGAGGCAGATTCGGCGAGTCCGGTGGTGATTGTAAGGAAGAGCAGTGGTGAGGTGAGGTTGTGTGGACTTTGAATAGGAATGTGGTACCGGATAGGTTCCCATTGCCTAAGATAAATGGTTTGATTGTGGATGTGTCTGGTGCAGGCATGTTTTCTATCATTGATCTAAAATCGGCGTATCATCAAGTTAAGATACATGAGGCATCTGTGTAAGTGACTATGTTTATCACACCGATTGGGTTGTATCTGTAGAGGAGCATCTGCATACCTCTGTAGGAAACCCTGCCCCCCTTCCTCCCATATGTTGGAGACCTGAGATCGTGCCGTGTTTGACACTAGCAGTGGTGTTAATACTGCAGCGTGTGTTGGAAAGAAGATACCCATTAAGACAACCGTACCGAATGTATCCCCAAAGGGATGACAACCTAAGGGAGGAACTCTCTGTAGGAATATGAAAAAGAGCAAAGAAAGAAGCTAGTGATGTCACAAGAGACATATACAACGTCTCAAGATACTGGCTGAAAAAGATGTATGGATCCTACAGAAACTAATGACGAAGTAATGGTTCAAGTGAACTTTTAAATACGAAGAAGATTCAACATGCACAAAGTGCTGCAGAGAATCAACCATTCAATAATTGTACAATTGCTGAAACGCAAGCAGACTAAGTCACCATAGAAGCTGACTATATGAAGTAAATAGAATGAAGGCGAAGCAGCCATAGAAGCTGGACATCAGTATCATGAATTAAGTAAGCCAGGACACATGAGGAGGGAAGGGAAACTGTGTCCCAGCAAGAAAAAGCAGAATCGTGGAGCTGCATGGCGAGGTTATCTGGCCTGGAGTCAAGACTGAAGCAGCCAAAGACAGCTATCAATTCTGGAAAGGAGCGAACGTGCGAAGGATGAATCATTCCTTGTTAAGGTGTAAAGGAAGAACACCAAGAATGCCAAGTTTAATTCATTTAACGTATTTAAAACCTGCAAAATTGACCAAATTGTAGTCTATTGTCACGTGGGCCAAGGATGAAAATAGAGTTCGAACTTAGAGTCCGAGAGCATGATAGTGAGTGCTCTCACTCGCATGGATTCTAAAGACAAGGATACTTTTCAAGGCCACATTCAAAGACAATCTTCATGGCAGAAGGCATGGATGATGAGAGATGCTGGGCTAATTGGGTGGGGAAGTAGTGTCATGCCCCATCGCCTTGCACCAGGGCCTGGGCTACATGCTGCTAAGTGAACCGAATGTTCCAAACCTGGCACAAGTGTGCCAACCAATTATATTAGTCCATATCTCGAAGGACCATGTAGTATGAAAACCAATGAGAAACTGTGTATCTAATGTTCCTAATGATGACATGTTTTAGAGGTAGGCATATGTTGTACACCTGACAGTGGGCAGCCAATCACAATCCTAGTTCCTATAGAATGTGTACTTATATGTTCTCCTTAAGCCAATCCCGACCCTTGATAGATTTTTCATTATTTGTCATGTAGTATGATGTCATCTCTGATGTATTTTTTATATAAAAGCTATGATTTGTGTGAAAATCGCAGAGAGAACCTAAGCGTACGTCTGTTGATGTTTGTTGTAAACTCCCCATTTTAGATAATTGTTAATAAAACAGTACTTTGCCATCTTGGTTCTGTTATTTGGACTTGGAGTTATTCTGTGTAATCCCATCAATTACATGCACGTTCCTAATGTGCCCTAAGCTCAGATTTGTATAAACTGATGCCATTTGGACTGATTTCAGCCTCAAGTGTTTTTCAGAGGGTGATGGACAAATTAGTGAAATGTTTAAGTCGTGTGCACTGTTATCAGGACAATATTTTGGTGGTAAAAGATGATGGAGAACAAGACAGAAAATTGAAGGATGTGTTGGGGATTTTGTGTTCGGCAGGTCTCAAAATATCAATTGCAAAGTGCAAGTTTAGGAAGGACAAGGTGAATTACTTGGGGTACAAATTGTCAGTAGAAGGGGTTTGACCTAAGTTGGAGGCTGTGAAGGCGGTGAAGAGGATGTTGGCTGCAAGGAATAGAGGGAAGTTGTCTTCATTCCTTGAACTGGTGGAGTATTATGGTACTTTTATCAGGAATCTTGCAGATAAGACCAAACATAGGAGATATCTCACAAAGAAAAGTGTGAGGTTTGTATGGGATGAAAAATGTGAAGCAGAATTTAGTATGATAAAAAACAGAATTTGTAGAAAGCCCCTGTTTTGAAGGTATTCAACAACAAAACACAGGTTTATATTTTTACTGATGCAAGTGAGAATGATGTAGGGTGTGTTTTGATGCAACCTGAAGGTGTTGAAATTAATAAAATGGCATTTGCATTAAGGGCTTTGAGGGAGGCAGAGAAGAAGTATTATGTATTGAGATGGGGCAATGTCATGTGTGTGTGTGGGCTGTTGAGAAATTTTGGCCTCTATTGTGGGGTTGGCCATTTACAATTGTTATGGATCATAAACCGCTTTTTGCAATTTTGAGTAGAAAGGGTTTAGATGGAGTGGCAAGGAGTATTGTAAGGTGGATACCTTGTTTGCAAGGATTGGATTTTGTGGTTAAGCATATTGATGGTAAGAGGAATGTGGTAGCGGATGCTTCGTTGAGGAATGTGGTTTGTGGAATGATGGTGGGGAACGTTCAGAGGGAGTGTGAGGAGAAGAGGAAGGGGAGGATTTTGTGAATTCAGGGGTGGTGCAACAGGGGGTATGGAAAGACATTTGTGATGCAGATGAGACGTATGGCAATTTTGTGGAGTGCGCCTATTAGGGGTGGCCAAATTAGGAGGTTGGTGACGACATTAAGGGATATTGTAGCGTAAGAAGTGAATGCGGAATGGAAGGGGAACTTTTGTTGAGAGGGCACGGGTTAGTGTTGCTGGAGAACAGGAGGGAGAGGCTTATGGTGATTGCGCACGCGGGGCATTTGAGTCTGGGGAAGACCAAAGCTTCGATTAGGCGGCATTACTGATGGAATGGGATGAATGACAACATTGAAAAGTTGTCGAAGGAATGTCAGGAATTTATGGTATTGATAGGGTGTCGATTGTCAGGACACTTCCGATCGAGGTTCCGCCTGTTTCGGAGGTTGTGTGTGATGTGGTGGCGGTGATTATTGTGGCACCGTTGGCTATGAAGGGAACACAAGGAAGTTATGTGAAAGTGTTAATGGACATGCTGTCTAAGTGGCCAGAAGTGTGTGTGTTGAGGGAGGTTAGTCTCAGGATGATAATCCAGTGTATGGAGTTGGTGTTCTGGCATGAGGGATTTTCGCATAAGATTGTGTCAGATAATGAGCCTCAGATTGTGGGGAGAGAGTTTGGACAATTTTTGAAAGCGCATGAGAGTAAACATGCTAAAACAGCGTTACATCATCCCAAAGGAAATTAGGTTGTAGAAAGGTTCAATAGGATGTTGATGGATGCTGTGATGATGGCATTAGCACAGGGGGGAGTGGGTGCATGCAGCGATGGAAAGAGTGTTTCAATGTACGCTGGCACCCCATGGTTCCACGGGGGTGTCACTGTTGGAGAATCTGGGGAGAAGAAAGCTTAATACGAGTTTGTGTCCTGGGTGGATGAGGTGGGAGAGACCCGTGGCGGTGGATGATGGGTAGGTGAGGAGAAGGATGAAGGAGAAGGGAGGAAGATCAAATGAGAGGTACGATAGAATGTGTTGTGTGAAGGAGGTTCTCATGAGGTCAGGGTCAATAGTTAAAGACAAGTTAGGTAGGCATGTGCAAAAAGGAATGTCGTGGTATTCAAAGCCCCTGGTGGTGATCGATGATTTGGGGAATTTGTTTAGAATGGAGAATGGGGAGGTGTGGAGTAAGGAGAGAGTGGCGAGAGTGGTGGCGATGTCATAGATGATGGAGGTGGGCATTGGTGTGGAGTAGGGAGGGAAAGAGGTGTGTTACATTTGTAAATAGTATTATTATTATATATAGGCCCTGATTCATGGAATTATCTACGTGGAAAATCGGGACATTGCGTACCATTCCACGTGCAAAGCCCCATTCGTCAATTCATGGAATCGACTGCGCTGGACTTTTCCAGTACATTTTAGGACTTCACGCTGGTCTGGCAGGCCTCTGCAAGCAGTTGAGCACCTTGGGCGAGACTCTTCGCATAGTGTAGGTGGGGCCTACGCAGAGTCCAAAATAGGGCGCGGAACATGCAAAATGAGGAAGAAGAAGGGAAAATGTTGACGTGCTGAGGGGCGACCTGCTGCGAGGAGATCACACACCCACAACTGCGCAGAGCAAATCGTATTCACAGAACTGACTGCGCAACCTCACATCGGGGAAATGACCACACAAAGCTCCCGATCTAACCGCCACCTGAAGGCATTGGAATCACTGCGCAGAGGTAAGATTGCATGTTGGATTTAGGGGTGCATGCATGCAGTCGGGGTTCCGATCGAACATAGGGGTGTGCTTAAGCAGTGTAGCGGGGTGCAGGCGCAGTTTACGGGAGTTTGCACGCAGACTGACTTGAATTGACTCAAGTTACGGAACATGGTGCGCATGTTGTTGTAGTGCTGTGAACAGGGGTCTTGGCTTCATAGCGCGGGTCCCCACACAGGATTACCGGGGTGCATGGGATCACACCCAGGGACCATGCATGGGTAGGTATTAGTGGCTACATTTTCTTTGTGGGGGGCATGTCAGGGGCGTTCCGGTTGCAACTTGCACATAGAGTTACTTAGCGGGAACAATTCCATGAATAAGCGGATCATGCACAGGTGCCTCAAGTGGGAGGGGGCACTCAAAGTCCTTCTAGCCGTGCGGACTTTGCAGGATCTATGCACACTTTTCTGTGAAGCGGGCCCATAGTTCTGTAATAGCTGTGGTATCCTTGTACATACATTCCATTGTGGGGTTTAGAGTGTGGGAATAGAGTGTTTATGTTCAAAGAGTGGGTCATTAGGAAAGATAGTGCTGAAGGAGTGGGCAGAGTATGGGAGATTCTGCTGCTGCTACGCCGTAACATGAAAGGGAAATGATACCTGTCCTACCTCTCGTGTGCGCGGTCAGCTACCTAATACTATGCAAATGCTCTTAAGGTAAACAATTGCCAGCACTTGTTTCAATGCTCCTGGCTCTTCTTCAGGGACTTCATTACCAGTGGTGTTAGTAATAGGGAACACACATAATACAAATCAGAATGTATAGTTTTCTATCATAATATATTTTCATCTTTTAGCCTAGTTCTCCACCGATATCCTTGGGTGCTGTCCTCATGTTGATGCATAGGCTGGTCAGCGACCTTCTCTTATCTATTGTATTCAAATTCAACAAATTAATCCGCTAGTTTTTAAAATCATCTCTCCATTCTGTGGTTCACATTTCACTGTTTATTTCTAAACATACTCCTCCAAACATCTGTGCATAGGAAGCACTCAGCCCGGAACATTAAAGAACTGGATTGGGGGACAGCAACTGAGGTAGAGGAGGTGGCAGGTTGCCAGACATGTTATCTTCTTTGTAAATCACAAATTGTCAATGACTCACTTCTATCCCACTACACAATAGATTTCGGTCACCTGAACCTTGATACTAGTCCCGTTTACAATTCTGAAGGTTATATTGGATTTATATTGATGCAACTATGCACCAGGCCCATTTACAATTCTGTAGGTTGTGTTGGATTGATGTTGCTACAGGTTGGCACTCGGCCCATTTACAAATCTGTAGGTTGCATTGGATTTATGTTGCTACAGGTTGGCACTAGGCCCATTTACAAATCTGTAGGTTGCATTGGATTTATGTTGCTACAGGTTGGCACTAGGCCCATTTACAAATCTGTAGGTTGCATTGGATTTATGTTGCTACAGGTTGGCACTAGGCCCATTTACAAATCTGTAGGTTGCATTGGATTTATGTTGCTACAGGTTGGCACTAGGCCCATTTACAAATCTGTAGGTTGCATTGGATTTATGCTGCTACAGGTTGGCACTAGGCCCATTTACAAATCTGTAGGTTGCATTGGATTTATGCTGCTACAGGTTGGCACTAGGCCCATTTACAAATCTGTAGGTTGCATTGGATTTATGTTGCTACAGGTTGGCACTAGGCCCATTTACAGTATTGGATTGATGGTGCTACATCTCGGCACCGGGCTCGTTTACAATTCTGTAGGTTGTATTGGATGTATGTTGCTTCAGTTTAGTACCAGGTCCATTTACAATTCTGTAGGTTGTATTGGATGTATGTTGCTACAGTTTAGTACCAGGTCCATTTACAATTTTGTGGGTTGTATTGGATTTACAATGCTGCAACTTGGCACCAAGTCCCTTTACAATTGAATAGGTTGGGTGGGATTTGTATTGTTGTAGCTCCGTAGATTATCACACATTCACTGAACGCTTGAAGAAAAATTATGTCCATCCCAATCCACTGTACACAATCCACTGTGCATCGCTACGCTGCCAACAATGCCTGCTGCCCTAGAGCCAAAGCTAAGCTTATCACCAACTTTTCAAACTTTCATACTTACCATCTAATTCCAGGAGTTCAAAACACATGCTGTTGTTGTCCTCATCAGTAATGCTGCACAGAAGAAACAGGTAAGCCAATATTAGTAAACACATCGTCATCATCTGAAATGGAACTTTCTAAACATGGTAGTGTTGGCAAAGGAAATACAACTTTATAAAACCTTTGTATGTACTCTGCCGTATTTCAATCACAAGTGTGATTTTAAGCAAGGGCCAAGTGCAATCGAGACACTCAGAAGGAATGAATGTTCAACCTAGCGGATGGTGCGCCCCGTGTGTACTATACGAGAGTCAAAAATAAGCATTGGCAATGCCAACAGTTTGGACTTTTGTATGGGCATGGGAAAGCCACTTGCCAAGCACTGCCATAGTGGTATTAACTGACCATTGCTGGTAGCATCCGCAAAATGTGCGAGTACCTGGGCACCTCACAGCAGTGCCTGGCAAATGCCTAATACTTATACATAAGACAAAACTGTTGGCTTTGCCAATTCTTGTTTTTAGCAGGACTTCAGTGAAGGACACGCATAGTGCTTATGAATCGAGTGGCTGAAGGCAGACCAGCTTAGACATATTTATTGCACCAGTAGAATACGTACTGCTCCAATTAACTCTCAGAAGACTGACTGCTTTGAAAAAACACTGTCAGGCAGTTTGAGTGTAAAGTTGTATGGTAAGGCTTGATTAAAGCGAGCTCAAAGCGTTCCCATGAGTAAATGTTCTGGGTGTGAAGGGTAGGAAATGGGTGGGAATGGCCATAGGGATTAGCATGACCATGGGCAGTCAATGGGTGGGCAAATAACCAAACAACACCTTCAAGCTTTGTGTCCCGCTTCATAAGCCAATTATCCACTATCTGTACTCTAATGAAATAGTTTTGGCTTAAAGGTGGCTATGCCAGCTAATAGTCCAAACTAATAAGCTACTGATAGGATATGACATGATATTTTATTCGTATTGTGTAACGTAAGGAGAGTCAAAGTAGGCACGTGCCAAAACCTGATGCCACCACAGCAAGTATCTTGATAATGGAATGAACGCCTTCTACTATTCAATGTGGGTTACTTGAGAGGATCCTCCCTTGTCACCCACAGGGACACTGAACAGTGCAGTTTCTAGGCAATTTGGTGCCCAGGGCAAGCCACGAAAATGTGCCCCCCCATAACATAACACTCAATATCAGCGGGCACTTATTGCCCCAGGTGCAAACATGGCAGCAGGAGGGTACTCCTCAGCTACAGGGCCGAAGAGAATCCTGCAGTCCGTTAAACTGCGTTGTGTAGTGCAGGATGATTTATTATTTATTCTGATATGTTTCAAGTTTTAACCAAGCAGAAAAGTGTTGGCATAGATTAATGTCGTGTCCTGTATGTAGTTCCTATGGCATGGAAAGACCTAATAGATTTTTTTTATAAACCAATTTTTATTGAGTTTTTTCCATATTCCAACATTATTCATCGTATTCAGAAAATGTTGCTACAAGCAATCCACATCTATCCTTCCCCTTTCCTCCTTCCCAACTCCCATTCTCCTCCTCCTTCTGCCTTTGCCCACTTCCCAGTAGCCCCCCACCCCTTCTGTGATGTTGTATTTTTGGAGTGCCTATCTATTCAAGAACCCATGTTCCATTTCGTCCATCGTCTCGGGAGGATAGCTTAGGGGCAACGTGCTCACCTTGGAAGCAAGACGACACAGGGCAACACAGGTTCGATACCTGGGTCCATGCTTAGAAACCTCTGGGTATTAAGTGCGTTATAAATAACCCATCATATCATATCTTCTGATACTTTATTGTGGAACCCCTATTCCTTTATGTGATATCCTCCACTCTATGACCATATTCCATTTCTTTATCCAATATTCCCACGGTAGGCATTCCCTGGGTTCCCCATTTAGCTGCTGTGTCCCTTTTTACCACCACCATCAATGTGATATGCATCAGTTTCTCCTCCCAACTCCCTCCCTCATATTCCCTTCTGATATGCAGTAACAGCATCTTGGGATCTTTCCAAATTGTCAGACCCATTAATCTCGAGAGCTTGGATATTACCTTTTCCAAGTGTGTCTTGACCTTCGGGCAATCCCACAGCAGGTGAAAGAATGTCCCCACATCCCTTATGCATTTGAGACACATGTCATCCATTACTCTACCCATTTTAAGAGGTCTGTCCCTGGAATAGTACGTTCTGTGCAAAATGTTGTACTGTATAAGTCTCATCCTGGAAGATATATTGACTTCTCTTGTGGCCAATAATTCTTCCATCCACTCTTCCTCCTCTTTCCTTCCAAGGTCTCCTTCCCATTTTGTTCTTAAGTGTGTCATGTGGGGGATACGCTATTATGTATAACTTGATATACTATTAATATCACTTTCCCTTCCATTGGTGTCGAAAACAGATTGATCTCTAGGGTGCGGGGGAAGGGTGTTTTGCGAAATCCAATTCACCTCCAAATTGAGCTTCTACAGCGTGCCTCTGTCTCATATATGTAAAGAAGTCCTAATCCGTGTTTCTCACTGTTGTTGGAATGGGATTACATCTGTATTGTCCACTATATCTTCCAGTCTGCATATTCCCCTTTCCACCCATTGTGGCTGCCTCCCTTACAGTTGCATCTCTTTGATGTTAGGGGTTTCCCCCATAATGGGAACTGTGTAGTAGCTTTCCTCTTCCATCCCATTGCATGTGTAACTTCCTTCCTAATCTGCACCAGTCTCTGTCCTGCTCGGGGGAGAGCACCCCTCCACAGACTTCCAAACAGTACCTTTAGGAGGTTTGGCCTTCCATTTGAGACAATTCCAATTTTGTGTGGGAAAGATCTCTCCCGCCAAATACCCATTCATTTGCCACCACCAGATGAGCTACCCAGTTGTTATTCTGGATATCCATCAGTCCCACCCTGCCTTCCCAAACAAATCTCATAAGTGTCCTCAGAGCCATACGAGGATGTTTGTATCCCCAGGATATCCTCTAATTATAGCCACAATCCTCATAAAATGGCAATGGGTAATCTCACCGGAGTATTCTGCAGGACATATAACAGTCTGGAAAGCTGACCCTTCCCAGAAGCTTTATTGGTAGCTTAACCCAGTGTTTGGAGTCTTCCTGCAATCTGCGAATTATAGGTTCCAAATTATTTTTAAGAAACATCGTTTTGTCCTTTTGCAGTGTAATACCGAGATATTTAAACCCCCCTTACTCCACCCGGAAGCCGCATTCTTCTGGGATTGCATCTTTTCCCCCCTGTACTAGCATAATAACTTATTTCTCCCAGTTAATCCTGAGTCCACAATAAATATCGAACTCCCTTAATGTGTACATTACCCAAGGGCATGTTCTTCGCGGTTCACCGAGATAAATCAGGAAGTCCTCTGCATTTAGAGAGATTATATTTTCCCAGGTCCCCGGTCATCAAAATCGTTGGATTGCTTGGTCAGACCTAATTCTCTCAGCTAGCGGTTTGATCGCAATGAGGAATAATACTAATGGACATCTCTGCCTCGTGCCACTTTGGAGCGGGAAGGTGTGGGATGTGTGCCCATTTACTCTGACTTTTACAAGTGGTTGTGCATATAATTATTTTTTCCATTTTATGATGTTGCCTCTGGTGCCATTATTTAGTGGGGACTCTTCAATGAGTCCGACATTGCTAGAGCATTATGTACCAGTCTCAGCTTTATCCTCGTTGCTCTTCCTCGGACAAAGATACAGTGATCTGAGTGTATTAGCCTGTTTATTACCCCCACTAACCTTGTTGCCAATATCTTTGCCAGGACCTTAGATTCTCCATTCAGCAGCGATATGGCGCAGTACGAGGCACAGTTATGTGACATCATGCTCATTTATCCCTCAGCACACACTCTTATGACATTATGGAATTCTCTTCGGCTTGATGTATGAGAATTGCACATGAACAGTTGAAGGAAAGACCTGAAGTAGGATGGGTGACTGGTGTCTGTATGCTATATCGTAGTGATTACCTATCATTGGTAAGATGACCTTTAATAACATTGCTGGAATAAACTAACTGCCTTACATGAAGAAGTGGCTCATGGTCATCACTGCATGCATCATTTTAAGGATATAATAATGTATCATTGGGTTTACCTTTTTTGTGTATGACCATTATTGTAGCCATTCTCACGTCCCATGGAGTGTACCTTGTCATGATTCTCTAGAAATATGTCCAAAATTGGCTTAACCACCTTGTCTCCCATGCATTTCCAAAATTCGGTCGGTATCCTATTCAGTCCTGGGGTTTTCCCAGGATGTACGTTTTTAATTGCCTCTTGTACGTCCTCCACTGTACTCTCTTTATCCTTATCTTCTCTCGTTTGCTCATTTACCTTTTGGCAAGTTTACCCCTTCTAAGTATCACCCAATTTCATTTTCAGAAGTGCCCAGTACCATGCTGTAAAGCCCCTGGTAAAGGTTTGCAAATGCATTGACTATTTTATTCCGTTCAGTATAGATTTCTCCCCCGTTCCTACGTATGCCCTTAATCCATCTGAACTCTTCCACCCTTTTCTCCAGCCATGCCAGCATCCTTCCACCTTTGTTCCCCAATTCATACACTCTCGCTTTCCTGGCCCAGTATGCCCTCATCCATTGCAACTACGTTGTATTGCCCTGCGGCTTTTAGCATCGCTCCTTTAGATTGTATTGTCTGTTTATTTACATGCATCTTTCCTGTCTTGCCCACCACTTCTTCTAGTACCTCGGGTTTTCCCTTCTTTCTTTCCTATGGTGTCCTGTTTCTGCCTCCGCCGCTCCCCTTGCCCCTCCCCTAATGACTGTTTGATATGCTTCCCAAAGGGTGCAACTGTTGTTCACCGTGCCCTTGTTTAATTCAAAG
Source organism: Ambystoma mexicanum (assembly GCF_040938575.1). Taxonomy (NCBI): domain Eukaryota; kingdom Metazoa; phylum Chordata; class Amphibia; order Caudata; family Ambystomatidae; genus Ambystoma; species Ambystoma mexicanum. Next base: position 476,454,806 of record NC_090924.1, on the reverse strand, counting down.
TACTCCTCTGTGCAGTCCTTCATTTCTTTCCGTATTGGCTCGATCTGTAGGTAGTATGTGTTTAGTCCCCACTCCTCTTAACCCTCCAGTCCTTCTCCTCCATTCCTTCCCCTCTGATCTTAATATATAAATAGGCACGATCTGAAATACCCCTTATGAGGTATCCTGCTTCTATTACCCTCCCAGTGGTGGTAACCAGATCCATGAAGAAGTCTAAGTGAGACATCGATGCGTGTGCCCCAGAATAATACGAGAAATGTTTTTCACCATGGTGCAACCCTCTCCAGATGTCCGGTAATCCTGTTGCCTCCAGAAACGTCATCAACATTGTGCGTACCTCCCCCCAGGGTATCTCCTCCTTCTGTGGACATCTGTCTAATCATCCGTGAAGGACGACATTTAAGTCTCCTCCCATTATAGTTAAATCAGCCACATGCGTTCCCAGTATTGCCTGTATATTATTAATTCATTCTGGTTGCAGCGGAGCAGGGGCATACATATTCAGTATGGTGATTGTCTCACCCCATAGCTCCCCTGTCACAACCACATAGCGTCCCTCTCTAGCTCTCTCCTCTTGAGCCAACTTGAATGGAATGGTCCTGTTGATGAGGATCTCCACCCCCCTAGAACTCTTACAGTATCCCGCGTATTCTACTACCATATACGGATCCCTGCCCAGAAGCCTAAACTCAGAGCCCATTAGGTGTGTCTCCTTGAGTAGTATTATAAGCACTTTCTGCCTAGTCAGATATTTTGCCACAAGTTCCGAAAAAGTTCAAAGTTGAGCTGAAAATAATAAGGGAACTCCAGAGAACCAAATTGAAAAGGAAGACAAGCTATTAGGGCACCAATCTGAAACTTATCGGAATATACGAAAATGGGGCGAAAATACGGAAATGTTTGTCAATTGAAAAAGACTGAGTATTCTGGACAAAATCTGATCACCTTTTCGTTTTTGGACGGTTTTGCAGTTAGGTGTGCAAAATATCAACCAAAACGGGGTCGTGAAATGTTTTGACCAACTAAATGGCATCATATTCTCATGCATAAGGATAAAAAACAACCAACAATGTCATTTTTCCAAAGAAAATGGTGGAAACAGGCTGAAATCTGCTCCACCATCGAAGCAGGGTATTAGTGGTATTTCACATGGTCACTTCGCTAATGAGCATTGCACCCACCCCGAGCCACCACCAAGTAGGTCAAATGCAACATATCCATGCAAATATCCACCCGCTTGTGGAGTACAAGGACTCTATATCCAGACTGGTGCGAGTATTCTTAGACTTCACTGTGCATTACACAAGCTCAAAGGGGCTCCATTGGAAGAGGTAAGCACCATAAAACAGAGGCACTTGACACTAGTAGGAAATAAGTTATCCAAACCGATGCCTCCTGCCATTAATTGTCCATGTCTATCCTTTTATAGTGTTTGCTTCCTTCCCTCTCCTATTCTCCCTTAGCCCCCTCCCTGTTCTCGATTTCCTGTCTCATTTTTATTCACTACTTCGACCTTTCTAGCCTTTACCTACACTCTCCATTTTCATTTCCCTTTCACCATTCTCACTTTTCCCCCTCACACCTTATGGAACTTCTCTTGCCATCCACTTCACCTTCCTTAAATGTGTGCACATAGTGGGCCTCATCACGAGTTGGGTGGTAGCCCGAAAGAGGTATTACCGCCATATTTAAGGGTTGGCCCGTTCACGAGTATGGCCACGTACACCTCTAGCTTCCAGCTGGAGGTGAATGCACCGGCGGAGATTTACTGCCTTAATGCTATTCGTGATCCATCTCTAATAGCGCCCGACCGAGTAGTGGTACTGCTATTTGCGTTGGCGGTATCCCGACACAGTTACCGCCGGGATACCACCACCTTATGTTGAGGCCCATTATCTCCCTGTCACTGTCTCTAACAATCCTGTCTCATGCATAACCATCTACATCACCATCACCAAGCTTTCTCTTGAACCTAGCACTCTCACATAACCGGTCACCAGCTCCCTCAACTGTGTCTCCCAGATTCCCACTCACCATTGGCTCTCACTTCCATCTTTGCCTCTTTCCTACAAGGTCTCCTTTACACTTCTACCACATCTGTCGCTGTCTGCCTCTCACCTCTATCTGTTTCTTCCAGTTTTGTTGTTCTGACACCATTCCGCTCACAGCCATATTCCTCCCAGTTTCAGTATTGCACCTCCCACTCACTGTTTCCCACTTGCCTCTCATTCTCTTACCATAGCCTATATTTTGCACTCACCACTATAAGTCCATTTTCTCCACAACTTGATTCTTCCCCCTCTTCATTGTGTGTTTTCCACCACTCTTCCCATCTCTCTCCCTTGATTTCTATTCCAGTTTTTCCTTCTTCTGTTTGTCTTACCTGCCAGCGCAGAATTTACCCAATTTCTCCTCTTGTTTTGTTTTAGGCTACCCAGACATTCATTGTTCTGCATATTTTCTATTTTCTTCCCTTCATCTCCCTCTGTTTCTCTGTCTCCAGCCCCATTCTTTCCTGGCACCCATCTACTAAAATTATTTTATTTCCGTGAGCATTTTCTGCTTTTTTATTTTTCTTCATCCCCCTCTCCATGCCTTTTATTTTTCCTGTATTAACTTGCTTACCTTTGCTATTTCTAATCCCTTGCTCTTTTCTATGACACCTGCTATATGCTCTCTCTCGTTCATTGCCCATCTTTTCACAGAATTTCTTTCTTCTTTCACCCCTCTTTTCTTTCAGTCTCAAATTAACGTTCCTTTTGTTTTTTACTTTCATACCTTGTTTGATCTTCATGTTATTTGCCTTTCCTTTTCCTGTCACTACTTTCTCTCATTTTCTCAATAACCTCTTTTGTCCCTCATATCAACTCCTCTCCCACCTTACCAAGTCACGTTGCCTTTGTATTATATAATAATGTATTATTGGTTATTTATAACTTGCTTAATACCATGAGGTTTCGAAGTGCGGACCCGAAGATCGAACCAAGGCGCGCGTGTTGCCCCTGAGCTATGTTCCCGAGCTATCCTCTCGTTAGTCTTATTCGACCTTTGTTGTAAATGACCGTCTGGCTTTTTGGTTCCCCCTCAGTCTCACCCCTCAGACGTGGCAAGTCCCTCCCTGGGTATCTAATTGTCACACATTACACAAAGGTTCTAATGTTTATGATTGTGAAACTCACCAAGATGAACAAGGCTGTATTTTGTGAGCATGGCTCTGTGGGCCCTCTTTTAGGATGTCATCTTGGGACCCATGAACTGAAGGAGATGCCAGCGAGGGATGACGTGGGGATGGAATGTTGGGGAGGTGGATTATTTGGACCAGAGAAGTGTGCCATATTGATGACCATGTGGGAAACATCTATTTTGTGCATGCAGCTTGCTTTGACTTACATGGATGCCATGTCATAACTTATGCTGCCTGCGGGTGGGTGTGGGGTGGTGGCCAGAGCACCCGTGTGCTGATCTACTGCTAGAAATAATGGAGCTGGCTAATTTTTAAATAGTTGGGAGTTTATGTGCCATGCCCAACTTGAATCAAGCGTATCAGCATAGGGGTGAGACTTAAGGGTCGCCAGGGTACATTTCGAAAATAGGCTTCAATAGTAAATTTTAACGCACAATTTCCAGGAAATTAGTCATACATCCATAGGATTATGCCATTACTCAAGACCTGACCTACCCCGACCTAAGGAAATGGTTAAGGGATTTCAGGGTTAAGGGCGGCTGCTTGCATGTATCTAAGAGTCTTGTGACCACAGCGACATTAGTGAGTATCATTAAAATGGGTGATACTATTACCAGGGCGCTCAAGATTCCTATTGCCATGCATGGGAAAGTCACATAGTCCTGTTTTTTTCACTTTGGATTCTGGAACTTTTCTTTTCAATTTGAAAGTTGGAAAAATAATCACATGTTTCCGGATTCCAAGCAAAAATAGCACTGGGTGGCCTTTTCCTGCACTGACACGGAAACTTGAGATTTCTGTATTAACCAATGTCATTTTATGCATTTTGTTAATCTCCCTAAAGGAATGGCTCAGTTAATGCTGCAGGGAGCCAATCCGGCGGCCTGCAGATGGAGCACATATCACATCCCAGGGAACTATGATACCAGCTAAACATTGGTTAACCTGGTATTGATCTGATTGTACCTGTGATATTAATAAAGAGGGGCAATAGGCAAATTAAGTCTATATACAATGGGCCTCATTACGGGTTTGGCGGTAGCCATGCCGGTAAAACCGGCACGGCTGTCGCCAAACTTGTGAAAATACCGGCACCCGGCAATGGGCAATTATCAGCGTTTTACGACCCCACTGGACCCGGTAATTACCCATTGCCGGGTGCCTTCAATTGTCAGTCCCCATTCCCATTTAGCCCCGTAGCGCTCAATGGGAATGGGGAGCACAGTAGCACCGGCACTGTTAATAACGGTGCCGGTGCTACAATCAAGTTCTGCTCGCGGGTGCTGATATGGCCTCCAGGACAGATCTGGCGGGCGTAATGGCACCAGCGAGCAGTACTCGTAGTTTGCTGGTCCGGGAACTATGTTACCGGCAAGCTTGCCGGTACCGTAGTTCCCGGACCAGCAAACTTGTAATGACCCCCAATGCCTCACTGCTTTAATTAAATGAGGCCTATTTTGACAAAAAGGTAAAATAAGGGGCTATTTCTCTCCTTTAGGCTTACAAGCAAATTAAAGGCCCTCCCAAGCACAACTGTTATAAGAAAAAGGACAAAGCCCCTTTAGATAGAATTGCTTGCCACAGGACCATTATGTTTTTGCAATGCTCACCAGTCAACAAACGATAAGCTTACTGAAGATTCCCATGACATGTGTGAAGACAGCCAGTCCTGTTTCATTTTTAGTTCTGCGACTTAGTTACTGCAAGTCACAAGTCACACAATTCAAAGGAAAAATAGAGGACTGGATTGCCTTCTCAATAACAGGAGTGCTTTTGAGAGCGTAATAAGAACCTGCCTCTTTTGTGCCCTCTGCAATCGCCTGCCTGGCCCACCCCTAGAAACGGGTCTAACACTGAACCTTAATCTATTGCAATATTTATCTCTTAAACCTTTGGATATGACTAAACAGCTCTAAACTTTTTCAGTATTGTAATTAAAATGAAATGCTCATTTTTGTTTGAAAGAAGCACGTGGCCCCTTTAAAAAGTTAAGTGCTGCAGCACATTGAAATGTCTATGCAATCTAGCATGATTTGTCAGGGAGCGAGTTCTGCAGATGAGGGTACTGGTAGTGAAAGCACGGTCCTGGTTTGATGAAGAATGATTGAATTAATTAATTACATTTTTAAAAGGAGCAACACACCCGAAGGCCTCAGTGCGCTCGAAGAAGTGATAATAGGGAAAAATATATATATATTTTTTTAAGGTCAAATCACAGAATCAAAGCAGAGAACTACTCTTGGACTTCAAGAGAAAAGTGTTCATGGCTTTCTTGAAGTGACACAGGTCAGGAATATTTCTAAGATCAAGTGAAATCGAGTTCCAGATAAGCGGGGAACAAACATAAAAGCTAGTACCGGCAAAGTCTGTAGTTTATAATGCGGTTGAGAAAGCTTTTCCAAAACATTAGAGCGAAGGGCCCTAGTAACAGAAGCCCTCTGAATTATTTTCGCCAAATACCCGGGCGCTTGATTAGACAGGAATTTGACAGGCATTTTTATGTCAGAGATAACATTCTGTGGGTAATTCAGTATTTACTTGGAGCCAGTGTAAAGATCTGCGAGCCTGGGATATATGTTTGGTTCTAGCAATACCACAAACAGCTCTCACTGCGTTGTTTTGAACAACCTGCAGTGTCTTGATGTTGTTTTTGGAAGTACCAGCAAATAGGCTGTTGCACCATTCAATATGACAAGAGCTGTAGCCAGTGTGGCAACATTAGTATCAAACAAGTATGGTTTAGTCTGTCATATGAGCTTAGTAGTGTATGTGCAAGTAGCCTTAATGTGAGAGGCATGCTTTTTCATAGTGAGGTTGGCATCAAGAATGAGGCCCAAAGTTTTCACCGACGGGCTTGTTTTAATGACACAGACTGAGATGATAAATTTGTTGTATTCAGGAGTTTGGTAGTGCCCATCAACATGAGCTGTTTTGTTCCCATTTAACACAAGGGAGTTCCAATTCATCCACTGTTGTATATCGTAGGTCTGATCAACAACACGACAATCCCTTTCATAATCACCCATCAGTTTTAGGACCACCTGGGTGCCATCGGCATAATTTGTGTATATAATGCTGTGATCATCCAGGAGGTCGAAGATAGGGTGGGTGTCTAAATTAAAAAGGGTTGGCAAGAGGCTGGCTCCCTGCACAACTCCACAAAGAAGTGTCTATGGTTTGGGCTTACATTTTCCCACAACTACTCTTGCTGATATAGGTCATAAGAAGGAAGCCAGCCAAGAGAGAACAGGTTTCAAATAATTAGCTATTTTTTCTAATCAACCGAGAAGCAGGATGTGATCAACAAGATCAAAAGCCCCTGAGAGATGTAAGAGGATTCAATTCAACACTACAGCTAAGTCAACGCCTAGTCTATAATACTGAATGAAAACCCTTATTGATATATCTTTATGTCCAGTTCATGCGTTCTGGATGACTACCCCTATATAACACCCCTCTCTTGGAATCCTCCTGACCCCACTGAGCCAAGAAGTAGTTCTGTTTTGCAAGTTAAAAGGTTTATTTGATAATTTAAACAATAGATATAGATATCACGCTTTATAGTAAATTAATAATTGAATATCACACTTAATCTGATATGATAAATATTAACAACGGAGAATCTGGCACTAGCACACTTCTTTATAATCACTAATGAGTTGACATGAAATATGAAATGGATAAGATAGCACACTGGTAAATAGGAACAAAAGAAGAAGGTGGTAAAGAATGCTTTATGTAAGCTCAGGTGGATGCACTATTCAATGAATGCAGTACAGAAAATACTCAATATGATTTCAACCAAACAATGTAATCACTTTTCTCTGGCTATTCACTCCCCCCCCCTTTATGGGATGCAAGGAAATGGGAGGAAAGCACACAGTTCTCAGAAATGCAATCAATGTAATTCAGTTCAATCCCCCCCAAGCACGCTTAAAGAAAACAGATAGGAGTTTTGAAAACACAGGCCCAAATACTTTTATATGTGCTAGCAATGGATGAGAAATATGCTGGAAATGCTTTTAATTCCCTTTCAGAGGTTCAGGGTGAGTGATATCTAGTTAATATTAGCTCAGGCTCACTCTTGCAATGATTCAGGGATAGTTTTTATGAGGCAAACGATTTTCTGGCAAATGGAAGGCAAGCAGCCGCTGATTTTTACACGTGAAGAAATTTGCAAATCGCGGTAAAATTCGCAAATGCGCCGAGCGCTATTACAGAGGAACTACAAGGACTATCACTATCGTTTTGGGGTCCTAAGAAAGCCTAGGATCTCAGCTTCCAGATGTAAGTTACTGCAAGTCTCTAAGACAAACGGTCGCGGAAATATGAGCGATTTAGTAAAGGTCGTTTTTGGTTTTGCAAATTTTAAACGCAGCACTTTTTCAGTTTTAAAAATGATGGCAGGATAACACAATTGCTAAGCTGCAGTTCTACTTAGATTAAAAATGGATTGAATTATATGATTTTAACTAAGAGCTTTGGTTTGGTACAGTTTTACTATGTACTCACACTATATTCTTGAATTAAATGGGCCTCGTCACGGATCTGGTCAGGTTTTCTTCACTCGCCACGGACGGTCTCTCCGCACAGCGGTCTGGTCTCTGGAACTGCTAACATGGGTCTGGGTCAGCTCTGCTCTCTCTCTGGGTACAGCACTGCTTCTGGATTCTGGAGATTGAGGGATTTGAAGTCTGGATCTTTCTGCACAGCTTTCTCTGGAGATTGATGGAGGTAAAGTATGGATTTTCCCTGCAGAGCTTCCAGCTGCAAATGGATTTGAAGGTCTCTATCTGTCCTGTCTCTCTGCTTTTATGTGTTTTTAAAATGGGTGTGGGTGAGCAGCATCGCTAGCCAGCCCCTCTCCACTTATCATTGGCCAAGCTGTCATTTCTCCCCTGATTGGGGGAGCTAAGTTGTGTCAGAGTGATGTCAGCCATTTATGATCTCTTGAAAAAACTCCCCTGTCATCTGTGCACCCAAATCTATATATGATCAAAACACATATTTCACAGTTACACAGTTGTTTGAAATTACATACCCATGTCACATATCACATGAGGTATACTCTGTCCCAAATCTGCTGTTTCTAGGAGCTTGCATTCAGAAATGGCACATATTTCACTTTTTAACTGATTTTGCCATTTCTGACATTGACCCCACTTTACATACATGTGCGCAGGGAGTAGGGACATTAATTGATGAAGTTTCAGATTTTTAACATGCATACATTTAGAGTAATATCCACTTTTCCGCTAAAACCCCCCTGAACATACCACCGGTTCTAAAAACCTCTTAAACTGTGGGCAGAAAAATCACAAGAATTATGGTATCATTTATAAAATGTTCACATGTCCGCTCTATGAATGATCCATCTTTTTAAAGTTATGTTCTGGCTCCAAAGGGGTGTGGTTTACCCTCAGCACAAGGTTGAATTTCTGTTTTTTCCAGTTCTGCCAAGCCAGCTTGCTCTCACAGGCAGTGCTCCTCCCCTTTCCTTCAGGAGGAAGCCACTTTTTACGACCATTTATGACTCCTGCCATAAACCATCTGCCTGGGTGAAGGGGGTTACATTGTTCAGAGCTCCTGTATTCTGTAGGGGGCTCCCCTTAATTCAATTATCAGAGAGATGGTATATCCTTAGTGTGGCCAGCAAAAGGCAGATAGGCCTGGGAACACAGTTGTGACTCAAGTTTCACTCCTGATGGGGGTAGCTGTCAAGCAAAATCAAGTTCCTTAAGCCAGACTTTCAGCTAACTGTCATGTTTTTTTTGTTGCTTTTTAAATTAACTTGCAATTTTACACATGCAGCTAGAATGCTGATTCTAAGTGCAAAACTATGACATTTCAACAGTTACAAAGGCATGTGACACCAAACATAGGTCACTCATTTAATCTAAACATTTTCGATTTTAGTGTCTTTAAATCCAGTGCAACTTAAACTGCTGACTCCATAGCAGTTTTGTTATAAGCATTGTTTTGGGCTCTTCATTTCCCAGATTTTGTAGGCACACAACACTCCATTCTACCAAATGTCTGCTGGTGTCCAGTGAGTTTTTAGATGTGTTGCAATCTTTAAAATAGACATTTTGAGCCTGCCTTCAGAGAAACACAGGGTGGTTTTAAAGCGCTTTGAAGCTAACCGGCGCTACTGTTTTTCCTTTGGCAACCCATTTCCCTCATGGCAACCCAGCCTATCATTCTCGCACTGGTGGGTGGCAAGTGAGGCAACCATTTTGGTGTGCGCACAAACTGCGCAGCTTTCCTGGATTTCGGCGCACATGTGGGTTTTCCGCCATCTTGAATTTTCTAAGCCCACAGCACCAAATGTTGCAGCATGATAGCTTAAACGTGGGTCAGGACACCCAACAAGCCCCCCCACGCGACTGCACTTTGAATTTGAGTCGATGGGGAGTCGGGTGCACAAGGGTTTTGACCCACGCACCGGTCTGTCCGCATAATCTTCTTCCAATTCTGCAAATGGCACAGCTCAGCATCTTCTTCTCCATCCGGTACTGATCGATCGGTTCTCCCCGCCGGTCCTGATGGGAGTATTGGGCGGTACACAGGGCCCAGCGCGTCTCTGCTCCCGGTCTCCGGATCGTCCTCCTTGGCCCGTCTCCAGGTTTTCTTTCTCCTAGGACGACAAAGGAAGAGCGGCAATACCTACTCATAGACGTTTTTCCACCACTGTTGAGATAGTGGGGCAGCATATGCATTTCATCATCACGAAACATTACATTCTTATTTTGAAAAAAAAAACAGTATAACTAAGAGACAGTTTCATGCAAATCACAATATTTTAGAGACTAGATGTGGTATGTTTTATGATTGGAACTGAATTAGCCTGAGACAGTACCCGCTAGGATTCCAGAGGATTCCTCCAGTTGTTGCAGAGTGTGCCTGGGATGGCAACACTTTAGCTGGTTAATGTGGACCCACTTGTCTTCCCCCTCTGCCGAACCGCCTTTGGGGATGCGGATCTTGTAGGCCACAGGGGAGATCTTGTCGATGATCTCAAAGGGTCCTTTCCATGTAGGCAAAAATTTGCGCTGCTTGGCCTGGTTCCTTTGGAAGTTGTATAGATAGACCCGGTCTCCCACCTGATATTCCTTCCTGGAAGTTTTCAGGTCATAATGGGTCTTCATGCTATCAGCTGATCTTTCTAGATTCCGCTGAGCATAAGCAAAAGCATGTTGGAGGTGTTTCCTTAAATTCTCCACATACTCATGAGTAGTGGAGGCATTTATCAGTGTCTGCTCTTGGGTCCTGTAGAGCAAATGCTGAGGAAGCACCATCTTGCGCCCAGTCATCAACTCAAATGGTGACATTTTGGTTGCAGATGAAGGGGTAGATCTGATGGCCATTAGGACCAGAGGTAATCGGATATCCCAACTTGGCCCAGAATCTGCCACAAACTTCTTTAATATGCTCACAATGGTTCGGTTATATCTCTCTACTGCCCCAGAAGAAGCTGGTCTATAAGCAATATGCAGCTTTCTCTTGACCCCCAGTATCTCCCACATCTTTGTCATTACTTCACTGGTGAAGTGGCTACCTCTGTCTGACTCAATCCTTTGAGGTAGACCAAAACGGGAAAAGATGTGGTTAATCATCAAGGCAGCTGCAGTTTCTGCCTTGCAATTTGGGGCTGGGAGACATTCCACCCACTTGGTAAACAAGCATGTCACAGTCAACATGTACTTATTCCCCCTAGCAGAGCGAATCACAGGGCCTACGAAGTCGATTTGTAAATCTGACCATGGCAGGGTCATCCCCCACTTTTGGAGAGGCGCACGGTGCGTGAGGGATGATGGCTGAAATTGTGCACACACAAGACACCCCTTCAAGTATTGGTCGAGGTCCTGCCCCATGTGTGGCCAGTATGCAACCTCTCTTAAGATTTCCAATGTTGTGTGAAACCCCCTATGACCGGCAGTGGCCGCATCATGGGCGTGACTTAACATCAGGCTTCGGAATGAGGTAGGAACCACCCACTGATCGTGGCCAGCTTTGGATTTCCTTACCAACAAACCGTCTTGGATCCGGAACATTTTTGGACATTTCATCAACACTCTTAGGTCCTCTTTCCCAATATAATCGGTATCCGTCAGGGGAAAGTTCTCAGGGTCCTCAAGGTGCTGGTAAAATTTACCAATTATTGGATCCCCCTTCTGAGCAGTAATCAAATCAGCATCAGGGGTCTCCTTACTCCATTGTGCAATTGAAAGGTCGTTGTGAGCATTTGTCTGGGACCTAGTGATGGCAGTGACCTGGATTTCCCCCAACAGGGACTCAATCTCAATTAGATCCCCTTGGATGGCCCCGGTTTTGGCCAGCTGATCAGCTAAGTCATTTCCAGTTTTGTCTGGTCCCTCTACTTTGGAATGACCCTTGATCTTCTTCCAATAGATGGTCATTCCCTTCGAGGTGACCAGATCATCAATGTTTTGGATCAACTTCCCATGTTTCAAGGGTTTGTTGTTAGCACATAACATGCCTCTGGTTTTCCAATTAACCAGGTGCTCCACGAACCCGTTCCGTACATAATCCGAATCTGTGATTATGACCAGTTCGTGGAGTTGATGCTGGACAGCAGTGAGGATGGCCTGATGCACAGCCATCAATTCTGCCACCTGACTACTTCGGGGACCAATTTTGTATCCAGCGGAGGGTTCTGGGGACTCATTCACCCATGCATTCCCTACGCCGGCCACCAGTTCTTTCTCCCCGTTGTTGTCAACATGGTAAGAGCATCCATCCACATACACAGTGGGCATTCCCTCACACTTGTCTTCTTCAAAGACTTTGTGGGGGGAATTAAGGTATGCCTCCATGTTGTCCTTTATTTTTAGACTTTCGTCCTCGAGACAGTTTTCTCTGGCACAATCATGCAAGTCCGCCAGACCTTGCGCGAGGGGACTCTTCTTGTTTTGGCCATATCTGACCTCCACAGGAAAGCCTTGCATTGATAGAATCCAGGAAGTAATTCGGGAATTACTCACATTTCCGGCCCGGATTCTGTCACTTTGGAGATATTGCAGAGGCTGGTGTGGAGTCTCCAAAATGATGTGTTCCCCCTGGATAAACGGGCGGTAATTCTTCAATGCCCACACCGTTGCCAGGAGTGCCTTCTCACAATCGTTGAATTTTTCCTCCACAGAGGATAAAGTTTTGCTCGCATAGGAGATTACTTTATTGACCTTGTCATGCTTTTGGTATAATACGGCCGTCAAGCACGTATCAGAGAAGCCCGTCTCCAGGAAGAACTCCTTGCTTCTGACAGGGTAAGCTAGGCAAGGCGCTTGTGAGAGGCTTCTTTTGAGTTGTTTTACCGCCTCGGCTTGTTCTGGACCCCATTCCCACTTGACCCCCCCCTTCAGGAGATGAATCAGGGGTCTGGTGATCTCTGCGTAGCCCTCAATGAACTTTCTGCTGTAATTAGTCAGTCCAAGGAGGCTCCTTAGTTCTCGCAGAGTTGTGGGGTCTTTCAGTTTCTGAAGTGCTTCCACTTTCTTTTCTTGGGGACAGAGGCCCTGAGGAGTAATCTCATGCCCCAAGAAATTAACACGGGTTCTACACCACTGTGCTTTCTGAAAGGAAAGTTTTGCTCCGGCGGCCCTCAACTGTGTCAGAACATAACGGATCTCCGCTATGTGTTCCTCCACAGATGAACTTTTGATGAGGACATCATCTACATAAGCCAGGTTACCCCTTGCACCCAAGTCGGGCATGGCCTTGTGTAGAAAAATGTTGAATTCATTGCCGGAGTTGAGGTATCCGAAGGGAGTCCGGGTCCAGGTGTACTGCTGGCCCCCAAAGGTAAAAGCCAGCTTGTATTGGTCCTCCCTACTGACAGGCACAGTCCAGTATCCATTGGTCAGGTCTATTGCTGTGAATACCTGTGACCCCTGGATCTGGGCCAGCCCTTGGTCAATGTAGGGCAGAGGCCATCGGGAAGTATGGACCCGTTTGTTGAGCTCCCTGAGGTCAGCACAGAGTCTCCACTGGCCGTTCGGCTTCAATATTCCCAGCACCGGATTATTGAAGGTGCTGTGGACTGGACGAATTATTCCCCAGGACTCAAGGTTCTTAATTATTTCAGTAAGGGACTCCATGGATGCGAGAGGCAAGCGATATTGCTTCACAAACACTGGGGTCATGCCAGGGTCCGTGGGGATTGTTGTTGTGTGGATGTCAGTGCGACCACAGTCATATGAGTCTACCGCAAAGAGATCTTGGAAATCCAAGAAAACTTGTTTCAACTTTTGCTTTTGTTCCAGAGTCACACAGGCATCAGCTAAGTTGACTCTCTCTTCAACCATCTGCCTGAAGCCTGGAAAGACTTCTGGTTTGGCTATCTCCGCGGCCTCCTCCAGCTGGGTGGAGAAGTCCCTGGTCAGAGTGCTGATTTGGACCGGAGGCTTCAGGTGGGAAAGGCAGCCCTCATGGACCTGGAAAATCACCTCATCCCTCCTGAAATCACAAGTCACATCTTCCTTACCATAAGGGCAAGAAGTGTACACCAGGAAGTTCCCCCCATGCCGGGTAAAAATCCTGTCTGGTGTTGTATTGTCCTCACTGTCACTGTCAAAACAGTCCTTGGGGATTGGTCCTAACAGTTCGTTACCTAAATCAATGGAAAAATGTCGGTCATCAACCGCCATTCCAATAATGGTGCCTGCGGCTAGAGTAATACTCTTTAAGTCGCTGTTATCCACCTCTATTGGAATGGTGTCATGTTCTATGTTGACTAATGGAGTTGGGTTTACCCCCAACCCTTGCTGTTGGAGAGAAGCATTTAGATGTATGTAAGCATCAGGGTTTTTCAACTCTTGTCCCCTTTTAACTTTCACTTCCAGGGAGAATTGTCGGGTCCTTTCTGGGATGGTGACTTCCTCTTTAACCTGAATTTCAACTGCATAAGGGAGCAATTGAGCTGACCTAAATGCTTTTTCTGGATCATCAAAGCCCATGGGATTATCCGCTAATCGGGACCAAGCTTTGAAGTTTATTAGGTCCAAACTAATGGCAAAGCGATTGAGAATGTCACTGCCTAAGTAAAAGGCGGCAGGGACGTCTCGCAAGACCCAACAATTGTGGACTATGCTCTTGTTGCCAATGGAGATTTTGAGCATACACCTGCTTGGCAGGAGATGTTTGGAATTAGGTGCTTCCAGGTCCATTTCCCACTTGTCTATCAGTTTGAAGGTGGGAATGGCTGGATCTTTTGGGAGTTGGCGAAACATGGCTTCGCTGATGAAGCTCTTACCGTTGTTCACACACACTCGAGCGAGAACAGAGTCCTTCCCATCATTTAACTGAACAGGGATGAACAACTGCTCTCCAATTTGCTGAATATCAGCCAGGCTCTGAGCTGATTTCACATCTTTCTGGACTATAGGAGTGGGAGTTTCAGATTGTGGATTGGTATAGAATTTCAGAGTGTTTCCTTCCAGCGTGGAATACCACTTTAGACTGGAAGGAAGGCTGATTTTCCGAAATAGAGAGGACCCCCCATCACCAGTCTGTTGTCCTACTGCTATTACTGTCACGTCTGGAATCTGGTTGTTCTGGAAGCGAAATTCTACTTGGTCAGATTTTTGTTCAACCATGTGGCATGTGCCGTTTAAACTAACATGGTTGACACTCTGTTTTAATTTTATGGGTCGGCTAGTCTGGGTCCAGAGGACCTTGTTTACGCAATCTATTAGGGGTGACAACCTTCTCAGGAGGTCATTCCCTAGTAAACAAGGGGTGCCCTCTGGGGTCACAACTATGACCGGGTGTTTCAACTTGTGTCGCCCGATCTTAATGTCCAAGTCTGCAGTCCCCTCAACGGGAATTTCCTTCCCGTCAAAGTTCTGCAGTTGTCCCGGAAGAGAGGTGAGAGGAATTTGGTAATTCTCTCCCCTTCCTGCATTCAGTTCATCAAAGGCCCTTCTGGACAGAAGGGTAGCTTGAGATCCAGTGTCCACCAGTGCCAAAATTGTACCCTGCCCCTGTACTTGTACGGGGGCATAGTATCTTCCCTCCTTCTCCTCAAGGGGGCACAGATAATGCACATTTTTGGACAACTGGTGGGCTAATTTTCTGGTTTTGGACATTGCAAGAGAAGAAATTTGGGTAGAAGTCGGTGGAGAGCCTTGGGAATCTGAAAGAAAAATTTGGCAACTGGAGATCAGAGCCATTGTGGGTTCCCCTGGCTCCGGTTCTGGGCCGCCCCCCCCTTTTTGGAGGCAGTCACCAGGATGGGTTTGAACCAGGGGATTTTCTAGCTGTTGGTTCTGGGATGAGATGGTGGGCGGCGGTAGCTCAGTCTCCACATCTCCCCAGTCTGGATTTGCATCCCTAGGGACCCATTTTTCTTTGGGAGGAGTTCCCCCCTCCCTGAAGGAGAAGATCCTTTTCCCAGGATCCTCTGAGGATCCCTCTCCCTCAAATTGGAAGATCTGTACCTCCTCCTCAAACTGAGTCTGTTTGGGTCTTTTGTTTCTCCTACCCCCCCTCTGCTCCTTAGGAGACAGTCTTTCAGGGGCAAGAGATTTTGTTTCCGGTTCCTGGGTTTCCAGGGGCTGTTTACAAGTGAGGAAGGAAGCTTCCTCCAAGGCTTTACACCCCCCTTCCCTTTGTGCCTCCTCCCTGGGAACCGGTGAGTTATCGGGGTGCTGCCCCCGTCATTGTTCTGGAGCACCAGGTCCAGAGTTGGGTGCGTTCTGCGCCGGCATGCTGATCTGAGGGTTCTGCTGAGCCCTCAGTATGTGACCCATATCCCGCGCCATGTTTTGAACCTGGCGCTCTAACTGGGAAACCCGCTCAGGCTGATACGGGGCCCTGTTTTCTCCCCTGGGCTGATCCCGGGAAGGGTAGCTATCCCTTCTTTGGTAGTACCCCTGGTTGGGAAGATTTGGGTACCCCTCCACCCTTGGCCTCCCCTCTCCCGGATTCAGTGGTCTGGGCTCAGGGAATTGGGGAAAGAAGGATGGATGGTTTTGGGGCTGAAAGTCGGGTGGATATCTGGGGAAAAAGTTCTGCCCAGGGTTTGGTAAATTTCTGCCCTCCTGTGGGAAGTTTAGAGGGAAGTTCCCTGGGTTAGGTGCTTGGCTGGATCCCCCCCCTTGGGCTGGAGGAGTCCACACATAACCCAGGATGGTCGATTTCCCTTGTAACGGGGACTTACATAATCAGGAGAGCAAGGGACCCCATTTGTGGGGCTGCCTCCTTGGCCCCCTGTCTGTGACTGACCCGAGGACCTCCTGGGCCTAGCATTATTAGGTGCAGGTAGGTTTTTAGGCCCCCCCATCTCCAAATCCAAAACGGGGGTGACCTTTACCTCTGCCACCTTGGCAGCAGCAGGGGTGCTGTTGGCTTTGGGGTTTTTCTGGGCATTACTTTTGCTATCTATCGGTTTCTGCACCTCATAGATCCGGGTAGCCTGTTCAATGACCCAGTCTAAAGATCTTTTCTCGTGAAAATCCCTCACGAGCTGGGTCATGATATATTTGGGCAAGGCATGGAAAAACGTATTAATAGATTCTCTGCTATCCGTGCGCACCCTTCTTGTGGTCTGTGCAAAAGCACGCTTTAACTCCTGCACAAATTCTTGTGGGGCCTGATCCTCCCCACATTGCAAATTGTAGGCTGCCTTGCGAGCCTCTTGAGGATTTCTGTGAACAGAAAAATGTTTCAAGATGGCCGCCTTATAGGTGGACCATCTTAAATGATTTTGGTCCTCCAGCCCCGCAAAGAAACTGGAGTATTCCGGGGAGAAGGTCCACTTTACATATTGAATACAGCTTTGGCTGTCCTTCAAATGGAAAGTCTCCATCATTTGTTCAAACAACTCTAAGTGCTCCCAAACAGAATACTTAGCGTTCTTATGGTAAGGCGTGATGACGCTCCTGATCGCCTTAATCTGCTTTAAGGGGTCCTTAAGCAAGGCCCTTTTTGCCTTATTGGCCTTTTTGGTTTGGGTAACCCTTGTCCATTCGTCCTCGGACTCAGAGGCACTGCTCCCAGAGGTTCCCGTCTGTTCTTCCAGGTTTTCCCGGATTCTGCGAGCCTGGGAATGGCTGGCAGAATGTGGGGACCTGGTCTCCTGTGTCCTGCGCAGTTCAGAGGAGTCTTCAGATTCCTCCTTGCTGCCAGGATTTGATGGGTACCCCCTCCACTGACCTAACTGGGCAGAGGTTTTCAGGATGCCCTTAATGGGCCTACTCTCCTGGGGTTCCCCATTGAACTGTACTGTACTTGGGTGCCCATACCCGGATGCCCACCCCTCCATTCCTGAGTGGTACTGGCCTATGAGCCCCATACTCTTAACTGGATAGTAATCTGCCATCCCTGTGGCCCTGTGCTCATGTGCGCCAGGGGACATGGGGGTGGTAGAGACCAGGGACTGGGGGAGATGAAGGCCCCTGGTGTTAGGGCTCCTGCGGTTATGGTCAGGAATCTCTCTTTCCCAGCGGACCTCATCTCTATCCGCCCCTGCTCCCTGTTGCAATGCAAGAGCCTGCATTTGTGCTTTCAGTTCCTCTGTTAAGGCCTTACTCGACTCTATCAGTTTCTCCTGCATCGCTACCTGTTGCTGGAGCCTCTCATTGTGCTGGCAGAGAGCCTCATTTTCCCTCTGTGCTTCCTGGTTGGTCCTGGAGAACTGGGCCAGTCTTTGCTGCAGGAGGGTTACCTCCTGAGCTGTGTCCCTATTGGCCTGTTCCTTTCTTGCCAGAGCATCCTCCACCCTCCTGGTGTGCTCTAGCAGGTTCTGGTGTTCTTTTTGGAGGTCACCCAGTCCCTGGTGGGCCAGGTGATTTTCTTCCATTTTTCTTTTTAAGTGGCAGACTTCCTGGCCTAAGGTGTCCCTTTCCTGACTAAGAGTCTGCATCTGTACCGTCAGGTCGTCCCTTTGCCTTTGGAAGGCACCCGCTTTCTGGCGCTCCTGATCAAACTCTGCCTGGGTATCCAGGTCTTTCAGAATCAGTTTATTGCTCTCTGCCTTCTCCCTATCTAGGTGGCTTTGCAGGGTGACTACATGCTCAGCACATGCCCTATTGAAGTCTAGCTGTTGCTCCAGCTTTTTCTGGCTTTGCAGTAGGGAGTCCAAACCTTCTTGGTGTTCCTTCTGCAAGGCCAGAAATCTGGTATCCTGTTCTGACTTTTCCTTTTGCAGCACATCCATATCCTCCTTTATTTTAGTGATGTACTGTCTGGTCTCATTTTCTGACTCCTGGCTTCTGTGAAGCCTTTGCTCAGAAGAGTCCAGATCAGATTGGGCCTTCTCTAACACCATCTGTTGCCTTTTTGCCAGATCATGGCCTTCAGCACATTTATTCTGTATGGCTCCCATATATAAATATAAATATGCCGCTATCCTAACGATCTTGTCGTGTTCATCTTTGGCCTTAGGAGCCATATATAGTTCACTCAGGGCCACATGTAATGGACCCTGATCTCTCCATAAGTCTGACCCTGTTTCAGTGACCTGTCGCGTGATGGCCTGCAACCAGGCATCCTGCCCCTGCTCAGCCCGTTCACCTCTCACAAATAGTTTATGTAAGAAGTGCTCTCTGGCTATTTTCATATCTACCAAGGTCGTCATTCTAGAGATTGGTCTCTGTCCTGACTTACAGAAGTTAGTATTTTATTTTTGCAGAACAGAACTTTTCTTGGAGTGTCTCTTTTGAGGAATGCTTCACAGCGTAATGCAGCGTGGTGATCCGACTGGATGTATTTATCCCGTCAGTTAGCACACTGTATTAAGCCGCACAAGTGGTATTCTAACCCAGAATCCCGGACGAGCCCCCAATTTGTAAGAGGATTCAATTCAACACTACAGCTAAGTCAACGCCTAGTCTATAATACTGAATGAAAACCCTTATTGATATATCTCTATGTCCAGTTCATGCGTTCTGGATGACTACCCCTATATAACACCCCTCTCTTGGAATCCTCCTGACCCCACTGAGCCAAGAAGTAGTTCTGTTTTGCAAGTTAAAAGGTTCATTTGATAATTTAAACAATAGATATAGATATCACGCTTTATAGTAAATTAATAATTGAATATCACACTTAATCTGATATGATAAATATTAACAACGGAGAATCTGGCACTAGCACACTTCTTTATAATCACTAATGAGTTGACATGAAATGGATAAGATAGCACACTGGTAAATAGGAACAAAAGAAGAAGGTGGTAAAGAATGCTTTATGTAAGCTCAGGTGGATGCACTATTCAATGAATGCAGTACAGAAAATACTCAATATGATTTCAACCAAACAATGTAAACACTTTTCTCTGGCTATTCACTCCCCCCCCTTTATGGGATGCAAGGAAATGGGAGGAAAGCACACAGTTCTCAGAAATGCAATCAATGTAATTCAGTTCAATCCCCCCCAAGCACGCTTAAAGAAAACAGATAGGAGTTTTGAAAACACAGGCCCAAATACTTTTATATGTGCTAGCAATGGATGAGAAATATGCTGGAAATGCTTTTAATTCCCTTTCAGAGGTTCAGGGTGAGTGATATCTAGTTAATATTAGCTCAGGCTCACTCTTGCAATGATTCAGGGATAGTTTTTATGAGGCAAATGATTTTCTGGCAAATGGAAGGCAAGCAGCAGCTGATTTTTACACGTGAAGAAATTTGCAAATCGCGGTAAAATTCGCGAATGCGCCGAGCGCTATTACAGAGGAACTACAAGGACTATCACTATTGTTTTGGGGTCCTAAGAAAGCCTAGGATCTCAGCTTCCAGATGTAAGTTACTGCAAGTCTCTAAGACAAACGGTCGCGGAAATATGAGCGATTTAGTAAAGGTCGTTTTTGGTTTTGCAAATTTTAAACGCAGCACTTTTTCAGTTTTAAAAATGATGGCAGGATAACACAAGCTGCAGTTCTACTTAGATTAAAAATGGATTGAATTATATGATTTTAACTAAGAGCTTTGGTTTGGTACAGTTTTACTATGTACTCACACTATATTCTTGAATTAAATGGGCCTCGTCACGGATCTGGTCAGGTTTTCTTCACTCGCCACGGACGGTCTCTCCGCACAGCGGTCTGGTCTCTGGAACTGCTAACATGGGTCTGGGTCAGCTCTGCTCTCTCTCTGGGTACAGCACTGCTTCTGGATTCTGGAGATTGAGGGATTTGAAGTCTGGATCTTTCTGCACAGCTTTCTCTGGAGATTGATGGAGGTAAAGTATGGATTTTCCCGGCAGAGCTTCCAGCTGCAAATGGATTTGAAGGTCTCTATCTGTCCTGTCTCTCTGCTTTTATGTGTTTTTAAAATGGGTGTGGGTGAGCAGCATCGCTAGCCAGCCCCTCTCCACTTATCATTGGACAAGCTGTCATTTCTCCCCTGATTGGGGGAGCTAAGTTGTGTCAGAGTGATGTCAGCCATTTATGATCTCTTGAAAAAACTCCCCTGTCATCTGTGCACCCAAATCTATATATGATCAAAACACATATTTCACAGTTACACAGTTGTTTGAAATTACATACCCATGTCACATATCACATGAGGTATACTCTGTCCCAAATCTGCTGTTTCTAGGAGCTTGCATTCAGAAATGGCACATATTTCACTTTTTAACTGATTTTGCCATTTCTGACATTGACCCCACTTTACATACATGTGCGCAGGGAGTAGGGACATTAATTGATGAAGTTTCAGATTTTTAACATGCATACATTTAGAGTAATATCCACTTTTCCGCTAAAACCCCCCTGAACATACCACCGGTTCTAAAAACCTCTTAAACTGTGGGCAGAAACATCACAAGAATTATGGTATCATTTATAAAATTTTCACATGTCCGCTCTATGAATGATCCATCTTTTTAAAGTTATGTTCTGGCTCCAAAGGGGTGTGGTTTACCCTCAGCACAAGGTTGAATTTCTGGTTTTTCCAGTTCTGCCAAGCCAGCTTGCTCTCACAGGCAGTGCTCCTCCCCTTTCCTTCAGGAGGAAGCCACTTTTTACGACCATTTACGACTCCTGCCATAAACCATCTGCCTGGGTGAAGGGGGTTACATTGTTCAGAGTTCCTGTATTCTGTAGGGGGCTCCCCTTAATTCAATTATCAGAGAGATGGTATATCCTTAGTGTGGCCAGCAAAAGGCAGATAGGCCTGGGAACACAGTTGTGACTCAAGTTTCACTCCTGATGGGGGTAGCTGTCAAGCAAAATCAAGTTCCTTAAGCCAGACTTTCAGCTAACTGTCATGTTTTTTTGTTGCTTTTTAAATTAACTTGCAATTTTACACATGCAGCTAGAATGCTGATTCTAAGTGCAAAACTATGACATTTCAACAGTTACAAAGGCATGTGACACCAAACATAGGTCACTCATTTAATCTAAACATTTTCGATTTTAGTGTCTTTAAATCCAGTGCAACTTAAACTGCTGACTCCATAGCAGTTTTGTTATAAGCATTGTTTTGGGCTCTTCATTTCCCAGATTTTGTAGGCACACAACACTCCATTCTACCAAATGTCTGCTGGTGTCCAGTGAGTTTTTAGATGTGTTGCAATCTTTAAAATAGACATTTTGAGCCTGCCTTCAGAGAAACACAGAGTGGTTTTAAAGCGCTTTGAAGCTAACCGGCGCTACTGTTTTTCCTTTGGCAACCCATTTCCCTCATGGCAACCCGGCCTATCATTCTCGCACTGGTGGGTGGCAAGTGAGGCAACCATTTTGGTGTGCGCACAAACTGCGCAGCTTTCCTGGATTTCGGCGCACATGTGGGTTTTCCGCCATCTTGAATTTTCTAAGCCCACAGCACCAAATGTTGCAGCATGATAGCTTAAACGTGGGTCAGGACACCCAACAGAGATCAAGCAGCATAAGTTGAGCTATCCGTCCTGAATCCACAATATGGGTTAGATTAGCTTTGAGGTCTAACGTGGCAGTCTCGGTACCATGTTTGCCATGACATCCTGACTGATGGGGACCTCAACATAGTTCTGAAACTGCAAATATGCCGCTATATCTAAGATCTTCAACAATAAAGGAACTTTTGTAATGAGAAGAAAATTATTCACAATACTCAGATCTAATGTTTCTTTTTTTAAGATTGGGGTGATCTATACATTTTTGAGAGAGGATGGAACCACTGACAACAAGAAGGAAAGATTAACAGTTTTTGTGATGAAGGGAGCCAGACAATGAATGGCATGTTTTATTGTACTGGCTGGACATTACCCAAGCAACATGATGGTTTGAGGTCGCTAACCAACTTTATAAGGTCTTTTTCATTGATTTCACTGAAATAGAACTCATCAGACTTAAAGGATGAAACTAAGCATGGCCTCTCAGAATTACTATTATCCACAACCATTATGGTCAGATCAGAACCATGAGCTATAATTTTGGCTCAGTGTGAGTTAGGTTTTAAAGCAAAGCCTTGTTGGATTTTCAGACACCAGGAGTCACTTTCTTTAACAGCGGGATACATACCGATTTTACCCTCAAACTCCTTAAGGATGGAGAAAAGTTCTTTCTGACGTGATTGGCAGAACTAATTCTTTCTTCAAAGTGAGCATTTTTAGCAGAGACAATAGAGTTCTTATAATTGCGAGCTGCCATACGTTATGCTGAGAGAGTCGGCTGGCAGAGCGAGTTGCGCCAAGCTCTTTCAGCTTGCCTTTTTGTTTTTCTCAGTTCAACGATAGTATCAGTAAACTGAGCTTTACCTACAGTTTCCAGTTTACTCAATTTTGTCACAACTAGAGCTAAGGCATGAATAGCTCGAGTCGTGATGTCCAAAAATTGATTGGTGAGGGAACAAACCTCATCTGAGTAAGTAAAATTATCATTCAAGTAGTGAATGGTATTACTGAAGGTTTAAGAGGAGATCTTATAAATATTTCTAACTTTCGTAGAAATTCTCACAGTGGTATTAATGTTGGCTAGCTCACCAGGAGGTACAAGCAAAAAGGAGATCAAGAAGTGATCAGACCAGGGGCAAGCTGAAATATCTGGTAAAATAATATTCAGGTTAAAGGTAAGAACCCAGTCCGGCATGTGTCCTTCCTTGCGGGTAGGAGCTTTAATCCATTGGGTAAGTCCAATGGCTACCAAGGAGTCAAGAAGAGAACCGGCCACATGGTCATCATCATGATAAGTCCAATGGTTCGAATCACCACTTAGTATAAGGTGAGAAGAGGGTTTCATAAAATCTCCAATAAGCGACGACAGCTGTTCTTCAAATAGGGGCATGGACATAGGAGGTCTATATGAGGTAAGTATTCCTATCGTTTTGTTGCAATTAACTTTTATTTTGATGAATGCATATTGAAATTTATCCAAGGGTGATGTAGTTTGAGTAAATTTGTCAAAAGGTATCATTGAGGATAATGGCTGTAACCCCTCATTTCCCGTGTTGGAGGTCGGTCCTAAAAGATCTAAAACCTGAAGGTACAGTCAAAGAAGTAGCATAATTGGGAGCATCTTAAAAACAAGTTTCTGTAAGGCAAATGATGTCAAGATGTTGGTTCACAATAAGATTGGCTATTTCTGTGCCATGTTTACCAAGAGATTGTGTATTAAGCAGAGCAATATTCAAAGGGCATTGGGTAGAGAGCATAGTGTTATTCTCCGCTACCAGTTTCTTTACTATCTGTATAATCTCTATAGGTTTAGGGCTAATATTTTCCACAACAGGGAGACTAATGAATACAGGGATTGCCCCGGCATTGGGTGATCGTAACACGGGGGACATATTTATGGGTGTAGGAATGAGGCGTTTTAAAGTCTCTGTATACTTGGAGTGCCTCAGGAGTATTCTAACATCAGGTGTATTCTTAGCAATTTGGCTTCATGTAAGTTCAATTGCTTTCAATGGATGCATGTTGCTAAGGGAGAATTCCTCAAATCAGCTGACACGCAGGATTGAAAGACAGTATGGAGCACAGTAGCATAGATGCCACAGACGAGCACAGACCGGCTCCTCCATCGGGTGCTGGCGCTTACGCGCCTGGTCAGCAAATAAGTACTGCCCAGACCTACAAAGAGATGGGAATTGTAGTTCCCACCAGAGTTGGTAAACAAGATAGAAAATAAAGCAGTGAGTGGCAATTAAAACTGTCTGAACAAGGAGAGTTGAGCACCTGTCAGAGTAGAATGCTAAAGGTTTGATTTGTGGAGTGGACGGTGCGTCCCTAAAGTGGTGTTTTACCCTGTGCCACGTGATCTGGGAAGCTTCACGTGAATGCACCTGTGTGGCAGGCAGAGGGTTTGGAAATTCATGCTACAGCTTGCCCATCCTGCTTTCTATTACCTTGGACATGACATTACATTATTTATATGACCTGAAGTGACTTTCTCTAGTCATTATTTCACAGTCTGAGGGCCATTATGAGGTGGCAAAAGGCTCCGGCCTTTAACAATTGGTCAATGGATGTTTCTAGATAGTAATTTCCGAAGGAGGGGGGCATTATTGTTATACAACACTCTGCCCAACGAGGGTAGAATACTCTGTTTAAAATTAGGAAATACAAAGGAGAACAACTGGGGTGTTCGGACAAAGAAAATACCAGTCATATATGCCATTTGTCTTCAATGGAACTGCCAACATTCTAAAATTCCGCTCTGCTGACCCTGCCGGTAATGGCCCACTGGCCAAGTTACTTCATGCATGGGCTACAACACACAAGGAGCAATGAAAGATGAGGCAACAGAGAACATGAAAGATGAGGCAACAGAGAACAACTACTCAGACAATCAAAGGTTACATGGATTTTCAAAATGCAGTCCATTGAAGGTGGACTTAATGCTTTGAATGAGCTGGTGGCATTCCTCTAATCTACAACTAGGAAGTTGTGTTTATGATGGAGCTAGCCCGAATTCGTCAAATAATGTAATCTGCCAACAGGTGCACTGTCTCTCTAAAATGACCAGTGACCCTATCCATCATGTGCAATTTCACATTGTAACGCAAAGGATGGATTTACAGTGCAATACTTGCAAACTAGCCTGCCAGTGGAAAGCAATATTACTAAGCCTTGTCAAATGAGGCTAGACCAATGTGCTATTTATAGCACCTAGTCCATCGATAATGGACCAGTTTATCAATATGGCTTCAATGTATTGTGTTTGAAATTATAAAAAAAACAATACCTTTAAATAAATTGATACTGGCACTGATCAATGTTTCAAGGCTATGTGACGTCTGATTGAACATTCACAGTAATCATGAGCCTACAATCTACAGTTACTTATTACATTCCAAAATAATGCACCATAATCAGTCGCAGCTCTCAAGAACTTGTCATCAGTCTTCATGGAATTACCCCAACACGCCGACTACAAACATGTCATCGATTTTAATGACCGCACTAATCAATCCAGTAATTTCATTCATATTAGCAGACAATTATGGATATAATTCTCCCATTTGAAAGAATGACCATCCATCTACATCTAGCCACAGCAGTGCCAAACTTTTGTTTTTAGTTTACCCAATTGACTGATCGTAGGAGAGAACACGCTTCACATTTCCCCACAGTGAACATGGGGATCTTATGCTGTATAAGGTGAGCATCAAGCCACCGTCATTTTCAGCAAAACCATTCTTTTTTCTTTTCACCTTAATTTTTATTGGCATTTCAAAAAAGACAGCAAAACCATTCTTAAACAATAGCTAATACATGTCATTTCAGCGTTCATGAAGCCACTTAGAAAGTATAACCAGTTGCAGGAAAATACAAACCAGCATGATTGGATTACAAGAAAATGTCACCCGAGGGACTAACTTGCTGGTGTTATTCCCTTATGAATTATGCCCCAAAACTTTTCTGATCAAATGAATAACCCCAGAACATACATTTTCTTCTAATTACTGCTAGAATTATTCTTATACAAGTCAACACGCGTTAAAAATAGTGCACTAGGTGAGTCCATTTTCACGGATATTATGTGGCAATTAACCACACTCTAAATCACTAAGCCTTACCAAAAATCAGAAATATTGGTATTGTTTTTTCAAATTGCAGTTGTATCCCAGCAAAAAAAAGCAGCGAGTGAGAAGTATTTGCATTTGTATTTGTATTTTTGTATTTGTAATGCGCACAGCACAGAATAAACCGTGTAGCGGCGCAGGTGACGATAAGAATAGATAGGGAGTATAGAGTATAGATGGAAACATACGGAAAACCCCAAAATAAAGAGGGTTTGAAATCACAAACACTAACAAATGATGGTAGGACAATTAACAAATGATTGGTAGCACATGGATGGAAGCAAGATCTTTCAGCATTGTAGCTTTTCCACTATGTTTGACTGGCATGATAAGGTGAATGTACAGAATGCATAATTCGTTGTTAAGCAAACTTATGAAAAGGACCTCATGAAATTGACATGTGTTATGTAGAAGTATAGCAATTGTGTTCATGGTCCGTAGCACTATAGTTTGTGAAACCTTTCAGAAAAAGGAGTTGTGACTAAATATTAGAAAAGAGAATATGTTAATGAATTGATAATGCCAGAGTTAGAAAACGTAGACATTTTTAAAAACCTAACAAGACTGCACACAGTCCCCAGTTTGTTTATTTGTATATGTATTGTTCACTTGTTAGGCGCTTATATAGGAAGCAAATACTGTTTCAAAGTGCCCAGAGGGGGACAGAGGATGATAGACAATGCAATTACAGCAATGTTAAATAATTAAATACAACAAGTAGGAAGAGACAATGGGGAGGGGAAGACGAATCTACTATGCCTTGTGAGTGTTCAGAAGGTGCAAGTGGAGAAGGGAGAGGGGTATGAGATAGGTGCTGTGGTGCTCATTAAGAGCAGCAGGTGAAGTGCTATGATGAAAGGTAAGTGCAACCTCCTGTGGTGGAGGGGGAGCCGAGGCAGGCGCAGAGGATAGATAGCAGCTGGGATGATAAGATTTGGGAGATCAGGGCCCACAGGATGCATAAGGGCCCTGCACACCAGTGAAGCTACTGTGCGATTAGCAGGGGAGAGTGGGAGGGAAGGAAGAGGTAAAGAGGAAGGTCTTGAGGCTTTTCTGGAACTTAAGGAGGTCCTGCTCAAGACGAAGAGGGAGGGGACGCTGTTCCAAAGAAGGAAGCCCGCAGAGGAAAGCAATTGACCACCAGGTCTCTGTTTAGCAAATTGCTTCATACGCAAGGAGGAACGGAGGTGTCTATGTTAGACGAGAAATATATTGTGCCTTCCTTATTGTATATATTGGCCTAAGCCCAGTCGCTCTGCGAAGAAATCTGCGCTGCAAGGTTCTGACTTTAGGTCGATTTATCTGCCATTTTAGGTTCAGCCACCATTTTGATTCCCACTCCAAAGTCACCCTGTGTTCTAAAATGGTGGACAGTATCCTTCTGTTTGTAACTTGGCCGTCTTGACCTCCACAGACAAGTTCATGCCTAAATTGGCCGTAGGCCAAATGTTAGGGTCATGTAATGAGACCCTGTCCTACGTTGACCTGTAGATCGAGGATTACCTGTACCAACGATACTGATCCACAAGCATATATTAAGCACAATACTGTTTAAATACTGAATGTGAGCACTTGTTAACTACATTGTACAAAACATGTATGAAGGCTTAATGTTGGATCCAAAGACACACTGTTGCCATTGTAACGTTATTGGAGTATGAACTAAGAATAATCCATATGCATATAGATGTATAAATTAGAAACAAACTCAGCATGAACCCCTAGCCCGAGGAATGGTTAACCCGTAAATGGGCTGGACATCATGGTAAGAATCATATAAAAGAGCGAACATTCTGATGTACAGTCCCACTGACTTCACACACCTAAAGGGCTGGTATTCGCTGTGTTGTACTGAGGGCCGGATAGGTATCTGATACTTTGTCCTTTGAAAACTGTTCAGTTGTAGAATAAAGATTTGTGTATCTTTGTAAGCCCGTGTTGGTGTATTTCCTTTTGGGGTACTCAGCCTCAATATTTACCTTTGCTTTTACATCTAGAGGGGAGTATTTGGTCAGAAAGAGTTGCAGATAGAGTGGTCCCCGTCCACAGAGAGCCTTGTTGATGTTGCAGAGGGATTTAAATTTAATCTGTGCTGCGATCGGGACCCAGTCAAGACTTTGTAGGGCAGGAGAGATGCAGTCCCTGGGCTTGAGGCCAAGGAAATCTCCTGCTGGCCTATTCTGGATTAGCTGTAGGGGTTGCAAAGTGGACAAAGGTAGATTAAGGAGGAGGCTATTGCAATAGTCAAGCCTCGGGAGAACCAGAGCTGGGATAACATTAAGTTTCTGGGGGGAGGTGAGGAAAGGCAGAATTTCTTTCAGAAGTTAAAGCTGAAAGTTTGACTTCTTGGCAATGTCCTGAGTATGAAGGAGGAAGGAGAGAGAGAGGAGTCGAATGTTTTTGGCTTCCGAAGAGGGAGCAGGGGGAGAGCCCATGGAAGAGGAGTGAGGAGAAGAAGTTGGGTGCCGGGGTCCCAATAGGGAGGATCTCTGTTTTGCTGGTGTTGAGGCAACAATCATTAGAAGTAGGCCGGGATGGCTGAGAGGCAGCCAGGGATGAAGGAGGGTGCAAGGGCATCTGCAGGAAGTTTGAAGAAAAGTTGTGTGTCATCATCATAGCACTGGAAGTTGGGGGAGATGGAGAAAATGAGGTGTGCCTGCAGAGTTAAAGAGCCTAGGTGAAAGAATGGAGCCCCAGGGGACACCACAGGTGGATTTGGAAGTAAGGGAGGAGAAGGTGCCCAGAATGACTTTAGAAGAGAGGTCAGTGAGCATGGAGGTGAGCAGGTCCAGTGCCCGCTCGGAGATACCAAGGGTGCATAGAGCCTTTTTATGAGAATGGAGTGGTTCACTGTGTCAAATGAAGAAGAGAGATCAAGAAGGATGAGGACAGCAGGGGAGTTGGAATCAAGGGATGCGAGCAGTTCTTCACGGGTGCTCAGAAGAGCAGTTTCCATGCCTTTGGCTGCTCGAAATCCAGACTGATGCTCATAAAGACCGCCAACAAGTTCACTGTGGGAGTAGAGTTGGGCAAGGGACAACTTCTCAAGCAGTTTCCCCAGGAAAGGGGTTATGGAGATGGAGCGATAGTTGGCTGGGCAGGAAGGGTCTGCTGAGGGTTTTTTAAGGAGGGGCGCACAAGGGAGTGCTTGAGGGAGGATGGAAAAGAACCAGGAGCAAAGGAGTGGTTACGAAGATCAGCGAGAGAAAGGGTGAGAGAGGAAATGTTGCCCTTGATGCTTCTGGATGAGCAAGGGGCAACCTGTTTGGAAGAGGCCTTCATGGAGTTGACAACTCTGGTGGCTTAGAGACAGAGGTGAAGGAGGAAAAGGAGGCAGTAGGAGGTTGGGTGGACAAAGGGGGAAAAGGGGAAAGGGGGGAGCGATGGGTTAGAAGGGTGCCTGACAAAGCTGTTCAGTAGGTCCTGGGTTTCGGAGGTGAAGTGAGTGCCGAGTGCATTGCAAAGGGCCTGGGAAAGAGTAGGGGCAGAAGATACAGCGGATGGGTTGGCAAGTTCTGGTTTCTGTATCAATTACTGCCCTTTGTGCAATAGTCTCCTTCCCACTGCCAATCCCTTTGTTGTATGCCACCTGGCCCAGGATTGCCCTCACTTCAGTTATGACTCGTTGTGTACGTGTTTCCAATTGAAATACCTTCTTACCCTCAATAAATAAATACAAATACAAAACTGTTACATGAGTACAACGAGATTATATCATAAATAACGGTTAACAACATTGCACTGCTTGTTTTCTCATTTTTATTTCAAATTCTATTGCATTTGCAAATGACACTCCTGAATTTATGAACATTTTGCTTTCCACTATGTGCTTCTATTTTCAGATGATTGCATCAAATATGGCGTTATCATCTCAATCAGCCTCGAGTGCGCGCAAAACATGTCAGCTAGATTAGGGTACATCTAGATAGATACATGCTTTTCAAGTGCAATGACTTCCAATTGAGTGGTCTATTTAGAATTAATAAAAGATCACCAAAACAACAATCAGGGCCTGATTATGAGTGTGTCGTATTAGCTGCGGTAATACACCAAACTCCTTTACCATAACCACATGAGATATATGCCAGGTACCCTGTAAAGCCTGCAAGATTCGTGCAGTCTTGCAGATGTTCATATTATTCCCTATTCCAGAGTCCCATACGACTCCCATGGGAGTGCAGTATTGACTGCACGTGGTAATGACTGAAAGCAGTAATGCTTTTGTGTGGAGATAATTACCTGCACACAGAAGCAGATGTTAAACAACAGTTTCAGTAATGAAACTCGTAATTTGGCAGGGCTGTAAAACACTTGATAATGATAATATGAAGTAAGTGATGTGATTAATGCAATCAAATAGAAACAAGAATGAGTGGTTTATTGACATGACACAAAATAAAGTTAATTGTGGTGGGGATAAATAAGGTGTGTCATCTCTGTACATTCATGTTTCATGCTGAATCTCAGATAGGGAGGGAAATTTAAACTGACTCGAATCACAAGTGAGTTTGTACACAAGTACACTATTTCATGATGGAGACATGTAACCCCTCGTCGGGGGGGAAAAAAAAGAAAGGAACCCTGGTGCGTGAAGCCACAGCGGGGATCCTGATTTGAAAAAAGGAAATTGTTAGAGTAAAGGACCCACATGAGTGGTAACGCAAGGGTCCCTTTACTTTGAAAAGAAAAAAAAACATTGGGGCACGAGCAGAGCATTGGCTGGGATAATGGAAAACCCTTCTAGAGGTTTAGAGGTGCTCCGCTCAGCTCCTGTCACGGCCAGGGCCCAGGCCTTCCTACTGACACTCCCCTGACTAGCAGGGGAGGGCTTGTAAGCACTGTCACCCCTCTAGGTGGCACACAGTAACAGTGCTTCCCACCGCAGGGGAGCACCAAATATTTCCAGCACCCTTGGGCCCAATTTGCATATAGAGGCCACCTCCCCCTTGACAGGTGGCCCACTGAGCCCTGGGCCACATCTGGCAGTCATGGCCCAGGTGTGCAAATGTCCTGAAGGGCACCCCACACTGACTCTGATGGTTGGGCTGCATCTTGCATATGCAGCCCCGCCCATGTAAGACTTTGGGAACACCCATCGGCTGTTTCTGCTGCTGTCTGCCGCAAACTGCCAGCCTGATCCGCTATCAAGAGACTGTGTCAGGACCCAGAAAACATCAGGGAAGAGCAGCAGCAGAGACCTTGAGACAGCGGTTAGGTGGTCTCAGAAGTAAGGTTGTTTTATATATAGTTAAAAATTCTTCCTGTGTATAGGCATCTTAACTTTACCCAATGTTTGCCAGCTCTATTTTACCTCCTTTCGGCTGACTCTCCTTATGCAACTTGGGCTCTTCTACGTTTTTTAAGGAGGGCCTTGTTTGTTAAGAAAGCTACAATTGGTAATCTATTGTACAATGAATGTATGCGTTGGCTGTGATTTATATTTGTTTTAATTTGATTCTAATTGTATTCTATGTATTGTATGTATTCAGCCGGTCAAGTGGCACAGCGAGTAGAGCGCTTGCTAACGCATGTTTGAATCCCGGCGGGGCCAAACTCAGCCTTTCATCCTTCCGAGATCGATAAATGAGCACCACACACCATGTGTAATAATAAGCAGGAGTTCATAGTGCTATATAAATGCAATATTATTATTATAATTATGTGTTTTTATATCATGGGACAAATTATTTGTAATTACTATGTTATGTGAATGCTGCATTTTTATTTGTGTGTATGTTTAATGGATACTTATCCTAATAAACATTATGATGATATATAATTTATTATACAGTGCACTGTGTGGACTTTGTATATATTTTTTAAAGACTCTTATATTTTTTACTATTTAAAGGATTTTTTATATATTGTTGGTTAGATACGCAGCTGCTAGGTTTAGTTTAATGTGTATACTGTGTCTTGTGGTTTCCCCTTTTTGTACAGAAACTCCCAAAATCCTGCTGGTGTACTGGAAGAGGAAAAGTGTGCAGATAGCAACTTAAAAGAACTGTACACCAGCATTCCGTTGTCCTTTCTTTTTGTGTGCCAGTTAATTTAACCTTGTATCTTTTTCGTTAGGGCTATTTGGTAAATCCCTGGGCTAACCTCCAGATGTCTCCTACCTTCACCAGATTCCCAGCAGGGCTTTCTGGGGTGGTCTCTCGAGCCCAGGGTAGCAGGGCTTGGAGACAGGTAAGAGGCGAATCAGGTTATAAGTTAAGGCATAAGCTGTATAGTGTGTACCTGCCTACACCTGTCTCCCAATAAGGTGCGCAACACGATCACCCCATTACAGAAGCACACCCTAAAATGTAGGCTGCAAGAGGTCGATCTTTGCCTCCTCATATCCTTGCCCACAGTGTCCTCTTAAGTTCATCTCCCTTTGCATGGTGCGTGATGTGCATGCTTCATTAAACACTTCTGAGTGCCCATGAGGCTGGAAAGCACACCTGGGGTTGTTTCTGGTCCAGTGCAGGGGAGACATGGCCTACCATTTAGGGCTCATTAGTTCCTTCGAGGGTGAGGTCAAGAAAGATATAAGAAACACCAAAAATCACCTAATATTTATGAAATAATTAAAAACCTGGCTCTTCGACACCACAGACTCAAACAGCAAACCGAAACAGAAAGGAAAAGTGATGAATAAACTGGAGTGGACACTGACAACCCCCAGTACAGACTGTGGACATCTCCCTATGTGAAGAAGCTCCCACGGCACCTGGATGAAGGACGCTGGTCAGAGGGGAACACAGGCGACACCCAAACTGAGATGGAGTCAACATCCCACCCTAATCTCACCCAACACCCACACTCGCCCCATAGTTGTCACCAGGTACCACAGTATATTGGAATTATCGGGATATTAGCAATCACCACACTATCTAAGCTGTGGACATGGGCAGGTGCACTAGCCGTATGAGTGGGAAGGGAAGACTGGGGGAAGAGGAGGCCAGATGTGAAAGGGACCTCGAAGGTCGGGCGGACCCAGATCAGGACAGAGGCACAGGGGTGCTCCCGAGCCCCACCGGGGAGATTGTAGAGGCCCAGCGCCTCAATTCCGGATAATGATGCCAACTAACCAATTGTACTAACAATTTCCCCCTCTGCATACACCTCTCAAACTCCAAACCAAACACAACCACAAACTTACAGCACAACAAACCGCAAAAACTTCACTACATTGAAACAACAAAACAAAAACACACATATACCTGCACAACAGTACACGACGACTACTGGCCGCAAATCACCCCAGGCCCAGCCAACTGATCCACCGGCGTGAGGCCTCCAACAGCACATCACTGCTCTCTTGCACTTTTCCAGCTTCTTCCCACTAACCACCCCTCCCTTCCTCTTTCAGAGCCGCCAGAGCGCCAGGGGACCACTCCGGTGGTAACAGTGTGCGGTACAAATGTCCTTTAACATTAACACTAACATTAACACATAAGTAGTCCCCTAAAGCATATCCACACAAAAAGGTATTAAATCAATGGAATGGAATGTTGCCCAGAGGGATCCCAGCACTCAAGGAGTGTTGGCTCAATAATTTCCCCCTGCACTTTTTGCTTCCCCCAAAGGTCCTTCCCCCAACTGTGTCCTTCAAATGTCATACTCCTTCGATGACCATGGCGTAACAGTCAAGAATGACTTTTAATGTCTCTTTATGAACATTTAAAAAGACTGCAACATTTACAGTATATTAATTTAGGCTGGGCACAGTGCTCACCTGCAGCAGTTTTCTCCTGAAGATAGATTATTACAAGGAATGTACGTGTACTAATAGCCATACCGCCGACATTTCAGGGTAGGTGACATGCTGCTCTCCAGATGATTTGGAATACGACTCCCTGGGAGCCGTAGGCGAACACAAGCTGGAATACCTCTGATTGATTACTTCTGCTTTAGAGCATTGCCCCCCTCCCTTTGTACCACAGAGTCAGTCACTTTGCCATAAGTGATTGTTATGTTCCAACCAAGATGATTAAATGACTTATTACACATGGTCTGTGATGTGGGGAAACCCTCTGCACCTTACAGATCACATGCTAGAGGAATAACTGTGATCACTGTGCTATATCCAAAGTCACTTACCTGCATACAGGCGTGTAATCCTTGTGACGTCGAACAATTGAATCATTTCCTGGAGGTTCTGGATTTGTAGACCGAACACTGAAACTTCTTCTCGACTGCTGGAAATAAAAAGAGGACCATGCATTGAGAATGTGTATCCTTACTTCTAGGTGTCTGATGTAAAGAGACATGTTTGAAGCATCCAGTTTCACTATAGGACGAAGAGTCAGACTTGGGTCTGAAGAAGCAAATGTGAAATTGACAAATCCCACTTGCAGCACAAACTGCAACAAGAAATACATGTTCCAGGTCAGGATGCTTCTTCGGCAGAAAGCAACAATGCAGTTACCAACCAGTCCGCTAACATCTCCCCAGCCCTTGAGCCCTTGGTGCTTGTTAATAGGGGGAGGAAGGGCTACGTGTTTACACGATGCAGGCCAGAGCCTGGGCTTGAAAGGGGTTTGGTACCATCTGTTTTAGTCAACCAAAAGATGTCCGATTTGGTATTACCCAAATTGTTCGTTTACAATTGTTTGAATGAACAATTGACCGAATTTAAAGGGTCACAATTGACCTTTTCACAATTGACCGCATATATATATATATATATATCGCTTTAGTAATATATATATAAATATATATATATATATATATATATATATATATATATATATATATATATGGGGTTTTGGGCGGGGTTGGGTTGGGTGGGGCGTTGCGGGGGGTTTCCCCCCGCATATATGTTACAATTGACCTTCACAATTCGGTCAATTGTGAAAAGGTCAATTGTCATTCGAACAGTTGTAATACGAACAATTTGTATGCAACCGTCCGATTTTGCAAGAGGAGATGCCACCTTGCTCTGGTGATTTTGGTGTTCAGTCGTGATGTGCCCCCTCTCTGCGCCAATGTAAATAGAGTTTGGACCCCCACTCAATCTCTGTTTACATAGAGATACAAAGGGGGCACAACATAAATGGCTGCAAACCTCACCTCATCAAAGTGCGGTGGCACCACCTTTTGAAAATTGGATATTGTTTTCACACATGCGAGGGCACCAACATGAATGGTCAATCCCGTGATGAATGGTCAAGCGATGACGTGGTGATACAGTTGCTGCCCAAAGACTGCACCCATTTAGATTACATGCATGTGGGCACCTGAAGAATTAAAGGAAATCCTTTAAAATATATGGTATGTCACTATTTCCTATTCAGCACTCTAAACCTTCTCATCTTTACCTTCTACTAGACATAACCCCTATCCTAAACTATCCCTCTTATTGCCAGTTGGACAGCCCCGTAAGTCATCAATAACACACGAGGAAATGCAAGAGGGCAGAGTGGATGGCTGTTGAAGCAGATAACATTTTGTTTTTAAATGCTTTTAATTTTTTCGAGCATCTTACAGTAAAGAAAGATTAATAAGAAATATATGAATACAGGCATTTAATGTTATATCATGCTGTAGCATTGGAGAAGCAGACAGGGTTCAGGACCAGTTCCTTCTAGGGTGGCATCTGAGGTCACTGGAGAAGTGGGCAGTTTTCCTAATAAGCCATTATAATGAGGTTCCAGGCAAGACTTGAGCTCATCGATTGCCCCCAGTGTTGGTTACAACAGAGTTAGGAGTGAGGTAAACAGACTAATCAATGGTCGTGTCAATGATCACAACAAAGATGACCTAAGTCTGGGGTGGAGTGTCATTGCTCAAACCTTGCCTTGCCAATCATTTGCCCTGTAAACACTTTGCACTATCTGGGTAGCCTTGCACAGAATTTGATCGATAGTCTGTCGGAGTCTCTTCTCTATGTCAATGCTCTCCATATTAACGCACGAGAGAACAGCCCCTGAGTCCAATTGACTCGGCGCGTTTGGCTGGAGGCAGAGAATACATTAATTGAAAGGTCACTTACACACTTGCTGGCATCACAGCTGCTGACAGAGGTCAGAGAATTATTGACGGGCACTGTGTTGGAGGAGTTGGCTTCGGTTCGGCTGCTGCTGGCTTCGACCCTGTCGCCTTCATGTTCCTTGACACCTTCTATCACAAGAAAGAGAGAAAAGATTTTGTGTTTTCTAAAGTCTTGTAATATGAATGTTTCTCACCACTGAGTACCAAGTAGACAGTTCAATGACAGTAATGCACAGGAATGGAGACTTGTGGATGACCACTTTAGGCTCGTTAGGGAGTACATTTGCATTGAATATATAGAAGAAGGGATGCAGAGAGACATAGGGGTGCAAAAAGGTGGAACGGAGTGCAAGCAGACGGTCAGTTGTGAAACAAAAGGGTGTACCCTAAAGAGCAGCAGATCGCAGCCAGCAGAAAATCACTAGGAAGTGCCAATTTTGCCGGCCAAAATATAACGTAAATATGGGATGACGTAAGTCCTTCTAATGGGTCTTCTGAAGAATTAAATGCAATATAATGGTGGCTGTTGAATATTTTACTTGAATTTCCCATGTATATGCAGGAGCAGCCGGGCGTAGCAAGGGCGGTTTTCGGCCTGAGAACATTTTAAAAATAATGGATTCCAGAGGCACATTTTAGAGCATACTTTCTGTCAACAATTAAGTAAAACAGAACACAGTTTACAACCGTGTTTGTAGGGTAAGACATGAAAGAATCCATTAGATGCCAAGTCACCAACACTGCACAGCATTTTCAACACATTTTCCTGATGCCTTTGCCCACTATATGTTAGTATTCTGCCAGTGTTAAAAAATTGTTTCATGCTGACTGTCCCCATACATGTCCATGTTGGTTACACCAATAAATGTCAGTTTTGCCACATAAGAACATACTAATGATTGCTTTGGCAGTAACCTCATTAATGATATTGTTTTCCCAATTAGTCCATCACTTCTCATCAGTAGGCCATAAGCCAAAGTCTTCCTTTTGTGATTGACCTTGTTGACTGCTCACTGGCCTGGAATATTCCAGGGAGTGTGAGCACACAGCTATCTTTGTCTGGGGCTTAACAAATAGCCCTTGTTCTCTGATTAAAAATCACGTGTTAGCAGACCACAAATGTGTCAATTTCAGCCTTCTATTTCCTGCAATTTGATTTACTTGTGCTGGGCGCACTTACTCCTCTTGGCCTCTAGAGACGTGCTCACTCTATCTATCTATCTCATATGAACTTTGGACACTTTTAATTGACCAAAAGTTGGCTCTTGCAGATGTTTTCGTCTTCTTCAATATATGAGGAATGCCCCATATTCAGAGCTTAGCCATATAACTCTCTTTGTGCTCTGTGCTCTTTGTGCTCTGTGCTTATTCCTTAAATGGGAAGCATCCATTATTCTGTCCCACCTTGACGCATTGTCTGTTCTGCACACAGAAGTATTTTTCTGCGTCTCCTGATCATACAGCCTTAGTCTGCTTCTGAGGTAGCTTAGATGTATCATACACAAATCGGTAACCATTTTCCTATCATGGCCGTCCTAGCGACTTTATATATTTCTTTGTAGCAAGCTTCAATATGTTTCCTTTCTACCTTGCGTTACTGTGTATTTACAGTTATTGATCAGTAAGTAACTTCATCTTCTTTATAGTCATGATTAATTTAGCTTTAGGTACATGTTTCTCTTCGTGCTTCAGTTACTGTGTTACTCTTAAGTATTTTCATATTGTTTCGATATGTTTATTTATTCATTTATTGTTTGATTGCTAGGTGCTTATACAGGAAGTAAATACTGTTTGAAAGTGCCCACAGGGCATCAGGGAGGGGATAAGGGGATGAGAAACATTTAAAATACATACAAAAATATTAAATACAGTGGGGGGAGGACAAACCTACTATGCCTTGTGAGTGTTCAGAACGTGCAAGTGCAGAAGGGAGGGGGAATGGGATAGGTGATGGGGTGCTCATGGAAGACCAATCGGTGAAGTGCAATGTAGTGTGAGCCTCTCCGGGGTGGAGGGTGAGCCAAGGCAAGTGCTGAGGATAGACAGAAGCTGGGGAGCGATTTGGTGTTGGAGGTCAGGGCTCTGAGGATGCATAAGGGACATGAACACCAAACAAGCAACTGTTAGATTAGCAGAGGAGAGAGAGAGAGAGAGAGAGGGGGAATGAGGAGGTAAAGAGGAAAGTCTTGAGGAGCTTCCCAGAATTTAAGATAGTCCGGCTCAAGACGGAGCGGGAGGGGGAGGCTGTTCCAAAGAAGGGAGCCAGCTGAGGAAAGCAATCAACCTCCTGCCCTCTGTTTCGCGAAATGCGTTATACACAAAGAGTTGGTGCTATTGGAGCACAGAGGTCTAAAGGCCGAATACTTAGTAAGAGAGAGTTGCAGATAGTGTGGCCCCAGCCACACACAGCCTTGTGGATGATACAGTGGGATGTTAATTTAATCAGTGAATCAACTGAGCTTGTGAAGACTTATTTGGGAAGGAGAATTGTGGTCCCTGGGCTTGAGGTCAACGATAAGTCGCACTGCCCTATTCTGGATTAGCTTGAGGGGTCGCAGAAAGAAGGAAGATTCAGGAGGAAGCTATTGCAATAGTCAAGCCTTGAGAGAACCAGAGCTCGAGCAACATTGAGCTTCTGGGGGAAGGTGAGAAAAGGTAGAATTCCTTTGAGAAGGAAGAGCTGAATGTGGGACTTCTTGGAAATGTCCTGAATGTGAGGGAGAAGAGAAGGGAGAGCAAGGAGTCGAAGAAGAGGGAGCTGGGGGAGAGCCCATGGAAGAAGGCCAAAGTGTGGGGAAGAAGTAAGGAACAGCGGTCCCAGTGGGAAGGATCTCTGTTTTGCTGGCATTGAGGCAGAGATCATTGGAAGTGCACCAGGCCTGAATGGCAGAAAGACAGTCAGGGATGATGGAAGGTGCAAGAGGGTCTGCAGTAACTTTGAAGAAGAGTTTTGTGTTGTCAGCATAACACTGGAAGTTGGGGGAGAAGATGAGTGCCAGCTGAGTATGGTGGATGTTAAAGAGTCAAGGGGAGAGGATAGATGGCTGGGGGACAGCACAGGTGGAAAAGGAAGTCAGAGTCGAGAAGGTGCCCAGGATGACTTGCGAGGAGCAGTCAGTTAGGAAGGAGCACAGCCTCCAGTGCCCACTCCGAAATACCAAGGGTGTCATGGAGCCTTTGTATGAGGATGGAGTGGTTGCCCATGTCAAATGCCGAGGAGAGATCAAGAAGGATGAGGACAGCAGGGTAGCTTACTCATATATCTTCCTTATGACATCACTGTACCCCCATCAGATTTCACATAACGCTCCATGATGTCCACAGGTGCATGCTGACATCCTTCCATACAGTTTCCTTCCACTGACTCAATGCAATAGTACATTTTGTATGGCTGTCTGAGTGCATAACATCTCTCGTACACTCGATGTGGTATGGGAACAACACCAGGGGGTACTATTTACTGCTCTTCTCTGACCATTCCAGTATGACGGTGTTGAGGGGGCAAGAACTAGTGAGAAAGCGGCTACCTGCTCCTCTACAATATTATAAGAAAACATCTTGACTCTGGCTCTTTGAATATGTGCCATTATCCGCAACTAAGAATATACACTTGTTGGCTTAGACATTAATGCCAGAAAATAATGCCATGCCTTGCTAAGCTGCATGAATACAGGCCAGTATGGCCAAGCAAGAACACTTATCATTTTGACTTAACTCTTGATGCTAGTACAATACCATACCACAGTTACAAAAGCTGTCCAGACAGGCTGCACCTATGTAGGCCAGTATGTTCAAGTAAGAATACTCATGCTGGCTTGTCCTTTGATGACAGTAAAACATACCCTACTATAGTAAGAACATCTGTCCAGGCTAGTTGCACCAATACATCGCAGCATGGCTGTGTAAAATAAAAATACTGATTATTTTGACTTTGCTCTTAATGGCAGGAAAAATGCCATGCTACAGTACAAAAACATGTCCTTTCTGGCTGCACAAATGCCCTTGCCCCCAAATATAAGCACACTCAACATGTTGGATTACCCCTCAACACCAGTATGAAATTGGATGCCATAGTAAGGAAACATGTCATGACATGTGTTGTCTGCACAAATGGGCCTCCCTGTAAAAGAAACTCATCACGATTACTTTGCCCCACGCACCAGTGTAAAATGGCAAGCCACAGAAAACATGTCCTTGCTGTCTGTGTGCCTCAATGTCTATCCCCAGCTTCAGGCACACACACACATTCACACACACACTTTCTTTCAATTCCATATTTACCAACATTCATTCATTCAGATATTCACCAATCATGCACATTCATTCACTTGCACATTTAAAAGGATTCATACATTTTCACATCCACCAGATCCACCGCACATGGCCCACATATAAATAAATACTGCACTCACAAAGAAGTATATACATCCACAAACACACAATATAGTTTCTTAATGATTAAGATGCTTACCTTCTTATCAGCTCATCTCCAAACTCTCCCTCCCTCCACGGCTGCCCCGAAAGTTCCGCCCTGGGCACCCTTCAGGCAGGAAGCAAGGTGAGGTGTCAATCAAATACCTATCCCTTATTCCTAGTTCATGTGCAGTGAGGTGGAATGTTAGGGACTGGCCGCAACGCACCCTTTTTAACCCATAGGGAGGTGCGGGAGTGCTCCCTGGGAACTTTCAAGGTGGAGTTCCCAAGCCAGTGTTTCCAGTGGGCCAAGCAGAAGATCCCAGTCTTGCAAGGCTCATTGGCCATGTGAATCTGGATTACCTCACTTGTTTCCCCAAATCATAGGCGACCGAAGAGTGCTCCCTAAGCAACTGGCTGCAGCTGACAAAGCTACTTTACTGGACTGGTGTCATCATGTCCATAATGGATGGTGAGTCGGTGCCACATCACCCATCTATTTCCCTCTCTAGTGCAAAGTTGCTGTCCACTGTGATTCTCAGGTTCCTCACAGTTGAAGGTGGCAGTGGGCACAGGTCCATTACTCCTTACCAGGGGATTTCTGTGAGGTTAGGTGCTGTCAGGCCACACATAATGAGCTCTGTTTTGGTTGAGGTTGATCTTAAGTCCCTTTGAAGTCAGCCAAGGCCAGGTGTGTTACCTGCTGGGTCATTTGTGAGTTTGTAAAAGATTTAAATATGGCCGGCATAGTTGAAGCATGCAATGCCTGTGGTCTTAATGTCCACATTACTGACAATAACTTAGTCCTATCAACTATTTTCCTAACACAGGCAAAGTACACTCCACCACACATTCAACTAGTAAAAGCCAGGCCAGAATTAAGCAATAAGCCCTGAGCCGTGGGGGCATTACCGAGTCAGGTAATGCCGCAGGGCCCATAGTTACAGGTGCAAGTGAAGCGAGGGCCTTAACGAAGGACCTGGGGCATTACCTTACTCGGTACTACCCCCGCAGTGAGGGGCTTATTGCTATTAGTACCCCGGCCCATAAGACCGGGGAGATAAAAGCTTTTTTTTCTGTTCCGAAACACTATGGTGTTTCGGAACAGAAAAATAAATGTTAAAAAATGCCTGCCAGGGAAGGGAAAACGAAGTCTGTTTTCACTTTCCATGGCGGGTTTTCATTTTCCATGGCGGCCATTGAAACAAATAGAAAAAAAGTAAACAAATAAAAATGACCGCCATGGAAAAGCGAGAAGGGACTACATGTAGTCCATTCTCTCTTTCCAGGGCTCCCATTAAAAAAGTAAACAAACAAAATGGCCACCATGGAAAGGAGAGAAGGGACTATGTGTAGTCTCATCTTCCTTTCCATGACGGCCTGTCGCAGATTGGGAGCAGACGTGCTGGGGACAGAAGTGTTTCCAGCGCATCCGCTCCCGAAATGGACGTCAGCGAAGATAAGTGGGGTTGGGGGGTAGGGTGGAATTCTGTGGATCGGAAAGGAAGGAGGGACACCACTTGCCTCATTCTCTGGCGGGGGAAGATGGTGGCTTCCAGCCGTGAGGATGCTCAGAGCGGGGGGATTACTGCTTGTAATGTCCCCGTTCCGAGCCTCCTCATTGGCTGAGAGGCTGCCACCCCACCCGCCGGGTACTAATGCCTGAAAGATCCTGCACTTATCCTAGCCATGAAGAAGAGCCACCTGGCCGACCCTACCCCTTTCAGAGAGCATCTCCTGTATTACAAATTGTCCCTCTGATACATATCACCTATTGAGCATATAGCCACAGATGGGATACAAGCAGAGCTAGATTTAAACAACCCACAGTGTAAACATAGGCGTATAAGAAGAATATGTGTATGTTTTTAAATATCTTATTGCATGTTAAAACCGTACAGCAGACTGGTGCTAACTTGCCATTTTCCAGGACATACCTATCAGGAAGAGAAACTAGAGTATTTGGAGACCGATTTGGGGTTGCTTGCGACCTGTGGGAAACGAGACCCATCCTCGCTTCAATATACTGCCAAATAATAGAGCTTTATATCAGAGGGTGCCTCTTCCCCCACACAGCAAGGTGGTATCGTAGCAACGAGGAGTGGCTAGATGACACAGGAGATTAATCAAGAGCCAGTATAATCTCTTAAAAGCCCCCTGCCCAGGCCAAACAAAACAATTCTGAAAATAACACAATAGCTCAGAAAGAATTGTCTTTTTCAAGATCAAGATCTACCTTTGGAGCAAGAGGGGTAGGCACGCCCAAGGTTCAAGGTCTCTTAGTAGAGGTAATGATTAGGCTCCAGCAATATGCAGACACATGCTCCCACGCTGGGTACAGGTCCAGTTTCGAGGATTTATATCCTCAGACTCCATAATAGGCTATGGATTACACAGAGGGCTCCCAATTTAAAAATTGATGTCACTGGCATATAGCAGTATGATGGCCCTGTGGATGACCAACGTAAGCCATCGGTGAGAGTGGAGAGCCATCTGACAGTGTCAGCTGGAGCCTGCACAGACAAGTACGTTTACTAGACCACTAGGGACTTTTCTAACTCTTAAACAAAAGCCTCCAAAAAGGCCTTTACACCACTAACCCATCAGGTTCCATGTTATAAAGGGGCTAAACACAATAGCAGTGTCAGCATGGTAGTTCATCTGTCTAATAACATCACAATAATTGTGCTACAGTCTCCAGTCCAAATGATATATGTGCCCAGAAAATCTCTGACATCCAATCGTGAGCTGTACAATACATTCTGGATTGTCACTATTGTGTTGCCCTGGCACAAAGCGCTGCTTTGGGGGGTGGAGTGGCTTCATGTTGTCCCCTAAGGGAAGTATAGAAATGAAGAAATGGATAGGTAGTAGGAATAAATCACTTTATTCAGTATAAGTGTGTATTATTTGTGTTTGATGTTTACTGTACTGGACTGAGCAATCCAGTCCACCAA
The DNA here is from genome assembly GCF_040938575.1 of Ambystoma mexicanum. Lineage (NCBI taxonomy): Eukaryota > Metazoa > Chordata > Amphibia > Caudata > Ambystomatidae > Ambystoma > Ambystoma mexicanum. Next base: position 476,411,307 of record NC_090924.1, on the reverse strand, counting down.
GACACTGGACTGTCGACTCTCTGCGGGCTGTGGCCTTGCGGCAGACCAGCATTACCATGTACCTGGGCTCTACGTCCGGAGAATCCTGGGCTTGCATGGGTTGTGGTGGCCGTTTTTCTATCCGGGGACCAGACTGAATGGGCCCAAGCATCAAAACCTCCCAGGCCGTATGTGTGAGGCGACCAGGGCATGGGGAGAAGAAGATGCCTCGCTGTCCAATTCACATGGGCTGTGCAGCCCAAACAGAGTGTGGCAATGCCCACTGTCGGCACGCCCCAGGAGCCGTCGGGGCAAGCCTGGAAGAGGAAAGCTCTCCTGGGATGGGTACGCCACAGCAGCCCGGGAGGTGAAGAGCGAGAAGGAGGAAGTGCACCCTGTCCTTCGTGGGCAGGGCAATGAGGTGAAGCCCTGTGCCACTGGAGTGGTCCCAGTGAAGAAAAGCACTGGGCCGCAGGAGCGCCCCCAGTGAGGGAAAGCGCTGGACTGCTGGAGCGGCCCAGAAGAAGAGAAATCCTGGGCCGCTCCTTCATGGCTGCCAAGCTGAAGACAAGTCCCTGGCCGCTTTGTTGTTGCGGCCCATGGAAGATGTGGACTCTGGCACATGGTCTGGAGTTCAGGGAGTATGCGGATCGTCCCCTGTGTCCCTCCGATGCAACCAAGAGTGAGGGCCTGGCTACAATTGTGTGCTGATTGTGGACGGCCCCCCAAGACATGGGGCCACCCAGAACAGGTGGTCAACAGAGCCCACCCAAAAGAACAGGCTGGGGAACAGCCCCATTTCCATCAGGGGTAAACCAGCAACAGACAGCACACTAGGATATTAGAAAGGGGTGACTGACCCCAGCAGTCATAATTAAAAGTAACCTCAAAGTTGCAGGGAAGAGCTACTCCTAAAAACCACAAGGAGAACTGGCCACTGCCCGATTGCGTCAGTAGAAGCCAGACTCACTCGAGAGCTCAATCCACACGCGCTAACCTGCAAACTTTAAAATAGTCAACCTAAGCAAATAAAATGTTCCATTACATTCTAAATGAATACCACCCAGAATAGGGAATGCACCAGTTGGACTTGAATACAGCAGAAAAAGGAAACAGATAGTGTTGCTATACTTTGGGGCATTATATAAGCATGGGGAACCACAGAGCCAGGGGACCTCAGCCCTTACATTCTTGCCCTCATTTTCATGAGACAGAAACCAACAGCAGACTTGATCTAGCTAGCAACAATCTTGATAACAATGTCCCACTGACGTGTATCTATACCCGGAACCCCTAAAGCAGCCCCCAAGGATCAACTCCACCCTGACCCAACACCGCCACCTGTCTAATGTATAGCAAACAAAAAGAAAATTCACAGTAACACAGTATGAAATAACAGCCAAACTGCAATATCATATTTTTCATATCATTCAGTTTATGCCTGCTAAAATCAACATATGTAGGTTGAAAAAGCAAATGTAGGATTATAATACAGGAGCAAAGCACTCAAGCAATGGGTGGGTGCTAAACCCTCAGATTGATCCGGTTTCTCAGGGCAGGGAAATATTGCTAGTAGTATTTCAAGAAAAGCAGAAGCTTTCTCTGGGTTTGAGAAGAAATGTGTCTTGTCCCTGTACATGATATTACGGTCACGGCATAGAGGGTTTGAGATTCTGGCCACAAGGTTTCTGCTTGACACACAGAAAGGTACTGTGTGCCGCCTGCACAGAGGCGTGAAATCAGGATATGTTGAGATTTGTTGAGTCATTATTTTGGAGGCCTCCCAATTTCCTAGTCCATAACATCAAATTGTGATTGCAATAGTTGAGGAGCCATGTAATTATGGGTTGCGGTGGTTGGCCTGGTTTCAGAAGTGATGCCAACGATCAGTGTGCCATCGCAACAAGAGAGTGTAGTTAAAAGGAGGAGTTTGGAAAACCTCTTTCAAGAAGGATTCAATAAAGATTTCCATACTGGATATCGAGGTTGACTCGAGGATCCAAGATTATGCGCATTATTCCTTGATGAGTGGGATTTAGGCTTGGCCTGTACAGTTTTCACGTCATGCACCAATTTCTCTATTTATAAGCGATTTGCCCTAAATTCATCCGCAGCGGCTCCTATCCTGTTCTCAGCTTCTGTTATCCAACCACTCCCTTTGTCATGTTTAGCCCAGCAGAGTATCCAACGTTAATGCTGTTTTTAGGTACACCCAGTCAAAATTAGCTTTCATCCAGATGAGGAAAACTGACATGTCAAACACTGAAGAGGAGCTACCAGACACAAAAAAGGGTGGATATAAGTCTGGGAGAGGAACAAGTGATGAATTCATGCTGTTTTTGGTGACATGCAATTGCTCCTGTTTCCTACACCTCCCTGCCAGATAGGTAAGATGTAAGAAAACAAATGTGCAGGAGAAAGACTGGTGATGTGGTGAAATGCAACAAGTGCAGATGGTATCCCTTGTGCGGTCTGCCACCGGTCCATTGCATGGATTTTCACTGGAGATTCATAGCGAAAAAGAGATTCGGTCGGGCGAAGGAGTAGCAAAAAATGGGCACATCTAGCCGCAGCATGGGTCTCTGGCTATGAAGCCCCGAGGCAAGAGCACAAGGTGAAGAAACACACCCCAAAGGGTAAGAATAACCAAGTAGGCCATCACAGCAGTATCAATGTTAGCCCAGCCAGAGATCTCCAATACAAAGGTGATACGTCTGGCCCCCAATCACCCAGACCTCGCTGCTAACAGGATGAAATCCAGATATTGCAGGCAGTTGAGAAAGTGAGAAGTGAATCCCTCAGACTCCACACCATCATCACTCTTTGCCCTCATGGTAGTCCTCATTCTTACACACTTCCGGTGTGCTGAATCACTCAGCACACTGGTGCAGTAAGAGAAGTTATGTTAACAGTCCAAAAAGACACTCTGCCCATCTGCATCAGTCTGTTATTGGTTGCGATGAGGATCTCCAATAGACAGATGAAGAGAGACTGAGGGGACAGGAGCAATGATGTCTCACCCAATATTCACACCCAGTCAATTCACCCACCTCAGTGTTCCAGGGACACCCCAGGCCTGCACAAGGACTGCAAGAAAGCAGCACAGGAGTCGGCAGGGGCATAGAGTTGGTAAAGGCCAAGATGCAGCTGTGCACAAGGGCAGTTTCTGCTTCTGCCGCAAAGAAGACATCAGAGCCATGTGAAGGATTCTAACCGGGCGTCACACACTGGATCAGGACTCTTGCCCTAGGATGTAGCGCTCAATTAGAATACCTTTTCTTTATTTTCAACAAATTCGAAATGAGCCGATACCCAAACCGTTCCACACCCCCTTTTACAAATACCTCGGGTCACAATGGACCATGAACTAGGCCGGTAAGTGGCAATACAATATTTATTTATTTTAATTTCAAAGGAAATCACACATTTTTTATGTTGGGCAGCAATCACCAATGGGGTGATAATTACAAGGAAAACCACTGAAATACACTGGGGTAACCTTCTACAAGAGCATATCCAAAGCACATATGAAATAGGAGTACTTTTTCAATTAGGACAGATAGCACTCAAGTTAAGGTTTCCCCCTGGAATGTTCCCTCAACTCACAATTACTAAAATTATGGATAGAAAGAAGCAGCAGGTAGTCGGGGATATGAGGCAGAAAACAGAAACAAAATCCGACCTTCCCTCACAAAATAAAAGGCAAAAACACGGAATTGCAATGCAGTTTTTATGCTGGGTGATAAATACACATCACAGGGACAATATAGAAGTGAAAGGGTGGATATAACTGAATAAGTGAATGAGACTTTAGGAAAATAGAACAGTTAAAAAGAGAAAATCGTTTTGGAAAGAAAGTTAAAGTTTTACTTAAGCTAGATTATCAATAAAATGACGCTACCCATGAAACAGGTTAAGCGGCCGCATTAACCCCCTCATGCCGGGTGTATCTTTGTGTGGAAGTTAATTAAATTATTCAAAATGTGACTAAGGATTTATGAAATACAGAAAGAAATGAAGAATTGTGCTAACACTAGAAAACCAAGGACAGGGTGCATAGAGAATTCTAACGGTCTTAAACAAGATTCCAAGGCAAGGATAGGATTATTTAGAAAGTAGAACAAAGAAACAGTATCAAGATGAGGTTGGCTATGTGTGGCTATGGGATGGGAAAATACTCACAATCTGCACTTCAATTTGGGGATTTGGGCAGCCAACCGGATTCTGGACTCAGAAGATTCTGGTCACAGGAAGGCGGCTCTCCTAACAGCAAACAGCTGGGCAAATCTGGTCACTGGATGATGGCAAGGATATAGCGGGCATGCAGGGAGTGGGCAACAAGCCAGTCTGGTCCCAGGATGCTTCCCAAAAGGGTACCACAGCTTTTCCCCTTGGTTATTGGGATGTTATTGTAATTTCTGGATCAATGACCTTGCTGGGATAGAATCAGCTATCCTTTAGCCTTGCAGTAGAGTCTGGAATCTTGCAAGGGTGGATCTCGAATGTCAGGATATGCAGGCGCTGGAAATTCAGGAGAGAGTGTGTCTAGAGTTATGTCAGTCTCTCTTATTTATAAGGCATGGTGACATCATAGGATTATATGATGGGGCAGGTTTAGGCTAGGTATGCCTCTAACGACTGGATTGGTCAGGGGTGATTGTTACCACTTTGCTGTCAGCCAGTTGGGTTTCAGGGGCATGATGTCAGATTTATGATGTGTGCTTTACAATGCATAGGATTATCCCACAGTTACTTTTGCTAAAATCAGTCTTTAACATAAATTACACATGTGTACAGTTGTGGCATTTTAACAAATTACATAGGCAGATTACATATTTCACGCATAACATTGCAGTTCAACTCTCCCGTTTGTAGGACTTTGTTTTGTCCCTCTAAAATATTTTTGCGGTATTTCAATGAAATTACTTTGCCTAACGTTCTATAACATTATACATGTGTATATATAGTCATAAGGCATTTGAATATTGAGTTTCAAAGTGGCATCATATACACTTTCCTCAGAATGTCCAAATCTCTGCCGTTTCTGTCCACAATATGCCAGTAAAGTCTAACATGTCTTGTCTAAAAGCCACAAAAATGACACTTAAAATGTACAACTTTTACATTTCTGCACTGTTCGGTTACAGAATTAACAGTCTGAAAAGTTTATTCCTCAAATAGTATTTTGAGACAGATGGGGCTGCCTTTGTCCTCCAAATATGGTCATGTCTTTCCAGACTACCACCACTGTCAGTTCAGCCAAGGGTGGTGTAAAGACCAGAGGGGGGTATCTGTACTTCTGCTCTCTATATGGTAGAGGAGAGGCACAGAGGACCCCAGCCAAGATTCTCTATTGTGGTAGCAATGGATGAGTAATCAAGGCCTAGCTTATCAGGAGGTGATGTGGGCTGGTTCTTAAATACAGTGTAGTCCCCAAGCACCCACAAAGGAATGTCCACACACTGTATTAGTTAAAACACAGTCTTTATATAATTAATATTCAAGGTTATGTACAATAACACGATAACTCACTTTGTACTTGGTTGTCTATAATGGCAAATCTACACAGTTCTACGTGGTACCAACATTACTAGTCGATCTCTTTAAAGTGCATCAACTGAACGGTTAAATGTCACACAAATCAGTTTGTAAAGGAAACCAACAATTTATATAAGAGGAAAGCAGTAGGTGAGAACAATTGGCAGAATACTGGCCCCGTTTACCTAGAAACAGTTCTGTGTGGAGATCCCCCCACCTGGGCAACCTGTAGAATAAAGATATATCACAAGACCAGTCCATATATTGTTCACAAGAGTCTTTCCAATAGTTCAGTAACCCCAAAGTACCTGGTGTTGAAGCTTTCCTCGTCGGGGAATCGACAGCCCTTCTTGAGTGCCCTCCCTTTAAGGCAGGAGTCACGGGTCGTCGAACGTCCGGCGAAGAACAGGGTGAACTACGGCGGTGAAGTGGCAGCTTCTTTTCTAGTGGTGCTCGTCGACGGGGAAGCGTAAATGTCCTGCAAGGAAGAGGCATGCGGGGCACCTCGATGTTGATAGTTTTGGACCACAAGGAGTATGAAGAACTGTGGCCCAGCAAGTGTGTCGAATCGTCACCGTCTCTGTGGTCTTTGGGTGGCAGGAAACCCACCGGCGGATGCTCCTCAGCGCATCGATGACCTGGCCTTCTCTGACTGGATAAGGTGGGCGGCTATGCGTATTAGCATGTCCGTGAATCGGATGTTCTTAGGCAACGAGAGCACGGCAGCTCTGGTCAGCGACAGCACTTCTCTTTGGTATTCTGCAGCAGTCCCAGTCTCTGGTCGGCAGCCTTTCGTAGGTCTGTCTACTAGGGAGCTTTGGCAAAGATCAGCTGGTGCACGATGGTCCCTCTTAGCTCGGGAAGAGGGCGCCTTACCAGGTCCTCTCTGGGGCAGTCCTTGGAGACACAGCAGCTTTCAGCTTGATGAAGACAAGCAACAACAATTCTTCTCTTCCAACAGGGCTTCAATGTCAGGCTTCAGTTTCACTCCAGTTACTCTTCGTAGTTTGGACTTACGCTCTTGAACACGATTCCTAGCAGTGAGAGGTCCCCAGATATACTGGTGATCTCCCTTTCATTCTGCTGGGTCACACTCAAGCATCCAATCACTTTGAAGGGCATCCAGCAGTCAGTCAGCCAAGCAGGCACATGGTGCATTCAGGCCATTCTTCTCTATCCGGACACTCACAACACAGAATGTGGATTCAGATAAGTACCATGTCATTCAACACTACGCACTGCATTCATACCAGTTTCGGGCAGGGCTGTCTCAGTCATTGTGTCAAACACCAGATACCAGACATCCACAGCAAGAAGTGTAGATTCGTCACACACTCCATTCATCCAGGTCTACCCACAGGTGTACCCACAACATACGGTCATTGGGAAGGCTCCAGCCAGTCTGGTCGGCACTTCCACACACTACCATAAATGGAACTTCCACCCAACAGCCAGTCATGGGGAAGGGCCAAAGCGAGGGCTTCCCGGGACTTCGGGAAATCAAGGTAACAGGCGATGGAAGGCAAGAGGCCATGGGGGCCATCTTGTCTCCAACAGGAATCTACCGATTCCATTGACAGAGCCTGGGCATCCCAAAATGAGGACGCTCAGGGCACCAGTCAATTCAGCACGCAGCTGCCACCAGCCCATACCCTGCTCTGTGGGCCACACATAGGTGCGCAAAAACATACAAGAGGGGCACAGGGTTGTACTCCCCACCCATGGGTGCCGTAAGGGCATCCCTTGGGTCTGTACACCAAACCAAAAGAGAGAGCTGCACCGCCAGGAGTTCCACATGGACTCCTGTGTGGAAAACTCAACAGAACAAATGATAAAAACCAGTAAAGGACAAGGATACGGAGGCCCTGTCCCTCCAATGCATTTCCAGCATTACAGTTGGCACTGAGGGTTTCCTAGTTTGATTGAAGGTTTGTTGTCACTTCCCCCACTTCACACATGGGTGTCCCAGATCCATTGTCTCAAGCTGAAGCCCAGACAAATGTCTGACGAGCGTGTGATATTTCTTTCTCTTGGTCCATTCAAAGTTTTCAAAGGTGGAAATTAACATGCATGTGTCCCAGAAATGTATGATGGCTCCTTTTGGGGGAAGGCCTCAGTTTAGCCAGCAGAAAAACCTGTTCTGGAGCTTCCACAGTCCAGCCACTGCATTTAATTCTTTATTTTATGTTATTTTATTTGGTTCTGAATCAGAAGCAAAACTATTGAAATAAAACATCCCATGTTTGTTTCGCAGCAAAACACCCTTGACATTGCTAGGCCAAGAGAGGGCCTTCTTTCAACATTGCGCTTTTAAAACAGGCATTTTTCCTTATTTGCAAAAGCGCATTTTAACCCATGGTGAAGTCTGCTGGGCTGACCATTACAAAAGATTTGTTCTTCCTTCTGACTTCCCAACATTGTTTTACCGTAGTTAGTTTCACTTATACAGCACTCTGTTCAGAACACATGCCCACTGAAATTGACATATGCTCTTAGAGCTAGGGTTTCTTTTGAAGCAGTGATTTTTGTCATTTTGTAGCCCAGAAGTCAAGCATTTTGCTGTGCAGCTGAAAGTCAAGCTTCTGTTGATTTCCAGACTTGGTCTGACACAGCCTGCCATTCAGGAATAATGCTCTCCCCTGCTGGGGCACAATCTGAATATGGATGTGCATGGCAGGGCCTCACAGATAAAAGCAGAGTAATGTAGAACAGATGAAAAGAGCTTCAGAGCGGCATCATTTTAAATGTAAATGTTTTCCCTTTTTCACTGGGAACTTTGGGCTAGCAGCAAAGCAGTGCAGTTTCTCACTTTGCTCCTTTAGTACACACAAGAACACACCCTGGCAGCCTTTCTCAGGGTGTTCCCTGTTTCAACTTGCCCAATGGTGTTTGGCAAAACAGTGCAGCCACCCGTTTGTAGCTGCAAAACACAGTTTTGATACAAGGCAGTGGTGCTCAAAGGAGCAAGCGCAGCCATTTTGCTGGTTCTGCTGATGTGCAGCTTGGTTACGGATGGGAATTCTGCTGAGTGGGTCAATGTATCCCACAGCCAAGGCAGGTAATCTTCATCCCAAAGACAACCCAGCAACAGCAGCCAGGCTTTCAGGATGTGCAAGGAGCCGTTGTTCCCGAGCTCCCCAGTGACGTCTATGTCCAGGGGTTAGCCACTACTCTCCAGAGCAATGCCAAATAAATTGACGGAGTTGGTCACCAAAAACAGCAAATTGGTATGGAGCTATGCTGGCGGCTCTGTGGTTGAGCAACAGAGATTCCTCAGCAAGCTGCCATTTATGGGATGGTTCTCTCGTGTCCTTATGGTGGTCATTTTTTGTACATTCTTAGTTGGTTGTTCATACCTTTGGCCATCTCATTAAACTAATTTATGAAGCAATTCTCAGCGGCAAAGAGGATGCCAAGTCTCCAGTCCTTTTCCACAGCATTAATGGCAAGGTAAATGGGAGAATCTATTTGTAGCTGTTGCCAATTAACATATATTCCGTTTTGGATTTGGAACTGCACCCAAGCCCTCAGAGATGATGGTCTTACTCGCCTGTTCATCCTCTTCTCTAAGATGAATCTATGTATGATCTTTCCTAAGGCCATTTGAAGTTCTTGTTGCTATTTTTCAGTCTGTTCAATGTGGCCTGGATGTCCTAGCCTTTACAGTGGCCTGCTTGCCAAGTTCAAAGCTAATCATATTTTCTCTTTACTGGGATTGCTGTTAACACAATTGCAATATGTAGAGTGTGACATTGTTAGGACAGAAACAGTTTGCCCTTGATGATAAATGATTGTGAACGTGGTTATTGCTTCGAGACTGGATAACATTCTGCTTCATGTGTGATGAATCAACTTCCGGGGCACCAGTGATCCAGGGATGAATATCGGTTTCTAAACCATCAATCAACCCCACAACTCTAGTACACCAGAAGGGATCCAAACAGATTGGAATACAAGTAAATTATAAGACCTCCTTATTCAATTTTGGTAATGTGAACGGAACGTCAGGCTGATCTCTGCAAGGTCATGGATGGTTGGTTAGTTGCAACACAGTGAAAATACAATTATTACCCTATGATAAAAGGGACTATCCAGTCAAGGTTGTATAAAATATCTACTTTATTATTACTACAACAGACAGTTCTAGCACACTACAATTACAACCCACACTGTAAAGGAACACAGAGGACAGAAAGTTTCACGAAGGAAAGGGATACACTCTGGATACTGACAGGAGGGTAGTTGATAAAGTAATCAGTCTTATAGTTCAAGATTATTTGGTTTCAACACCAAAGGGGCAACGGGTCATAACTGTCTCTAGGGGCCTTCAGAGAAAGAACAGGGGGCAGAACCACAATGTACCTGGTGCTGAAGAAGTTCTTGGTGCTCGACAGCGTTGAGGCAGTTCCAGGGCACTTCCTAGTCTGGGAAACAGAGTGAGTGGCGGGAGACAGCTGCGGGTGCCAGGCAGGAGGCAGTTCGGCAAGCAAGGCTGGACGGATGACTGCAGGCTGTCTGGCGTGGCGGTGTGGGGCCAAGAATCATTGTCTCTGTGCTGGTTGGCAGATCTGGAATGCTGGTCACAGTGTCTCAGACGGCTCTGGTGACTGCGGCGTGACAACATTCAGCGGTGCAGCCAGATGTGGTTCGAGGACTCGACTGTCTCGAAATTGTCCTTAAAAAGATGGATGCTGGATGATGCTTGTGTGGCAGTCCTCTTAGCTTCTTCGCAGAGCTTGTGTGCTTTCAAGTCAGATGGTCCAAAGCTCAGTGGGTGTTAGCAGGCAACAGCCTTGTCCTTTGTTCAGAGACTCTCCAGCACTTCCCACCTAGGAAGCTTGCTGTGAGAACCTAGCAGGGCACGCTTTGTGCTGGCTGAGTACCAGTTCTGGAGCTGCTGGGCTTCCCTCTTGGAACTCCTAGCCTTCCTTCACTGGAGGAAGATGTAAGGTAGACTGTACCTTCAGCTTGGTTCCAAATGAGTCCTTCTTGTTACTCCTTGTGAAGTCTTAAGATGATCTGATCAGTGAGGAGCTCAGCCCTCTTTTAAACCCAAACGGGCCCCAGTGATTGGTGCAGGTAAGTCCATCTTAATGAACCAATCATGGGTCCTCACCAACAATCTGCAGTGATGCTTCAGGTCAGAATCAGAGCACTTGGCAACAGACACGAGAAGGATGACAACATATACTTCAAAGTCCCACCCATCTTCCTGCCAGCTGTACATCAAACTGTCTCACTAATTAACTGAGCCCCATGCGGCACTTGGTCACAACATGGGCCTCCTTTGAAGTAGGGGTTTGCAGGCAGACTTTTGTCTCCTACAATTCACATACTTCCCTGCTCTGAAAGGAGTGGTTCCAGACAAGACATCCACTGCCCTTTCATACCAAGGAAGGGTATTAGTACCAAGTTTATTTATTTATTTATTTATTCACATTTTTAAAGCGCATATCAGCCAAGGGCATCGTGGCGCTGTTACAAGATATACATTGCTGGTTGCAGGGAACAGGAAATGCATGGTATTACATGAGACAGTTACATTACAGATTCCATTTAGAGTTATATAAGTTTAAACTTTACAGAATATTTGAGTGACCTTGTGCCTGGACTGAGGGCTAGACCTCGCAAAGGTGTGGTGAGCTTATGTGAATAGTGTGGTTTTGGGCAATTTGCGAAAGGCAAGCAGGGAGGGTTCTGCTGTGAGTGCATTCGGGAGGGCATTCCAGAGTTTAGGTGCAATGTGAGGGAATCTTATTCCGCTAGCATTAGCTCTTTTTATGAGTGGTACCCGGAGTTGGTTAGCATGGTGGCTTCTCGTGGGGTGGGCAGAGGTGTATTTCGATAAGGTTTCTGATAGGTAAGATGGAGCGTAGAGGTTCATGTATTTGTGCGTCAAGGTGAGTATTTTGAAATTGATCCTTTCCTTAATAGGGAACCAGTGGGCACCCGTCTGATCTGGGATATGTGGTCCCTTTTAGGAACGTCTAGGGCTGTGCAGAGCACATTGTTTTGTACTATTTGGAGGCTGTTAATGTTATTTGTGGACATGCCTGCCAGGAGGGCGTTGCAGTAGTCAAGTCTGGCTCCTATTGTGCCTCTTGCCATGGATAGGCAGTTTTCAGTGGTTAGAAAAGGTTTTATAGCAGTTATAAGTTTGATGGTGTGAGCGTAGGCGATGGTGCTGACTTGACGTTTCATTGAGAGTGTGGAATCTAGGTACACACCAAGGGTCTTTACCGATGATGAGGCTGTTATCTTAGTGTGGTCAATGGTGAATTGAGAGTATTTAGTGTTCAGTTTAGAGAGAGTTTCCTGGAAGCCAAGGATGATGATCTTGGTTTTATTCCTGTTTAGGCAGAGACCATTGATTGCCATCCAGGTTTGGATCCTGGCATAGATCTGGAGGAGTGCTGTCACGTTGTGGTCGTAATCTCCGAGAGGACTTGTGTGTCTTCGGCATAGTTTGTGTATGTTATGCCGAGAGCAGCCAGGAAGTCACAGAGTGGTTTGGTGAACAGGTTGTAGACATTGCATTAAAAAGAGATGTTTGTCTATGGTCTCTGTTGTCACTTCCTGCACCCATCCCTTCCCTGAGGCCTGCTAATTAACATTCTTCAGTATTCGCCATCATCAGCAAGGTGTAACACTGGAGATGCAAATCCATGGGGCCTTGAAATGCTAATCAGGCTGCCCACGGCCAGAGGCTTTTGATCTACCCACAGCTGTCAGGTGTCAGCTACACGTGACAGGGGAGGGCGGCGCTGGTAAGATGTGTCCTCCCAGAGTACATGATTATTTTTCTGCTTTGTGGTGAACGTGGAAAATATGTGCGGGAATGGCTCACATATTTTCTGAGGTTAACCTCCCACCATTCATTCTTTTTAAATAAACCAAAAATCAAATAGGCCAGGTCAGTGCACTCTCCCTGTGCGGATGGTCGAATTCCTCACATCATGATTCCACAGATCTCACTTTTACAAATGAGAAAGATTGATTCAGTATTTCACGCTTAAGATAGTGCTTCTTCAGGATTGACAATATCAATATTAATTGTGGGGCAAATGGGCAAATGCTGTAGGAAAATAATTCATTTGTCTTGCTTAAAATTGTGCATTAGGAGATTTAGCAATATCTATTATGATCCTGTAATGGTATTCGATTCTTGAACTCATATGAACGTGGGATACTTTATGTCTGTTACACCATAGGGCAATCTTGGAGCAACATTCTGCCCTGAATGCCAAGAGCCCGCCATTGTCTACAATGCAGCACAAGCAGTGTCTGTAATACATAGAAGAGGCACTGGCCCACCACAGCCCTAATAACTGCAATGCTTGCAATACTGTTAGTTTGGAAGGAAAAGAAAACAAAAAAAAACTTTAGGAGACTGGATGAATGATATGTGCAAAATATGAAATAAAAGTGTCTTTGAGAAGAAGAATTCAATATGTTTTTGGTAGAATTTGATCGGGCTTCCTAAATCATTGTGGTTGGATGTATCGGGTGCTGTCAAGGGTACACCTGTTGGCATTAGTATTTATTACCCACCACATTTTTGTTTCTTAGCTTTGATATCTTATTGTCCAGTTTGTATAATACGTAAACACCTTTAACCGGGTACCATACAAAGTATCACAGTGCTATGATTTTACTAGCTGTTAACCGTGACAACCTTTGCTGCACTTTGATCTCAATTCATATGGTTTGACTAAAATGTGTGCGCCTCATAGAACAAATACACTGATATAGACTATTGACAAAATCCTCTTTTAATCGAACGGAAGTCTCAAGTACACAATGGGCATAGCAGGTGGCACGGCTAGATCCTTTAGAACCCAATAATGATGGGGAATTGTACAGAATCAGAGTCGACTAGTATAATTTCTTGTTTTCTGCCAGAAGAGCAATATGCTTGAGGCCAAGAGTAACCCACACACTGCCAAAACTGCAGGAGAATATCTTGATCCAGGATGTCAAAGACAGCAGAAGGATATACTAAAATTAAGACTGCTGGGTATCCCTGAGTGAGGTTCCTCACCAAAATATCCACAGAGAGAAGCCAACACCACTTCAACTTTCTGCAATGTTCGGAACCCAGACAGATGCACACCTAGGAGATAGATACATTCTCGGTGTCTGAAAAAGGTCAGTGAGTAACTAGCTCTTTGAATTTGATTTACAAAACATGACATTTTAGTTAGGTCCAATAGTTTTACAGCTCCAGGCAATCAACTGTGGGTATATCATTGTTCCATAAATTACAAAATAACCGGTTAAGAGAAGACATTGCCTTGGTCCTATTTCAAAGACATTACTGTGGCATTCAACCCCTCAGCAGGGTGCTGACATGGCCGATAACATCCCGTCAGCCCTTGCCAAGGTAGGCACGAATGAAGCAAAGACCTTGGCAAGTGCTATGGGCCGTTACCGGCCATGTCAGCCCCCCGCCAAGGCGGTGAAAGCCATTTGCATCCCAGGATGCAAATGGTTTTCTTTGTTTTTCTCTGTCGGGAGATGAGCTCAGCACAGAGTGTGCAAGCCCACCTCCCCATAGAAAAAAAGAGAAGGTGAAAATAGTAGCCCCTGCCATTAAAATGGAAAAGAGACTAGGTCCCTTTTTGGATGACGGTGGCCATAAAAACATGCTAAAAAATGCCTGCCATCATCTGAATAGTGACAAAGGGCCTTTTCTATTTCATGCCGCGGCCAGTGATTATAGAATCCTGCCTGGGAAAGACAGATTGTGATGGGCCATCTGTCTTTCCTGGGTTGCGAATGCTGTATATAGCATGATATCGGTCAGTATTGAATGAAGTATGGCATGATAGGTAATGTATGAAGCATGATATGGATTGGTGATACATGATGCACGGCACGGCCACTCGGAAATTCAACATGGTCAATAAAGTAGGAAGAATAGCATAAGCCAATGATGTATAAAGCAATTCTTCTATGGTGATATATGAAGCATAACCCAGTGAATTACATCTAAAGCATGGCCTTTTCACCAATCTGTGACACATGCCTTTGATCAGTAAGCTATGAAGCATGGCACGGTGTGTAAAGAATGAAAAACTCCTTGATCCCCAATTAAAGAAGCATGGCATGGTAAGTAATAGATGGAGCATGGTATGAAAAACAATAGACCTTAAATGGCATGGCCAGTAATCGTGGGATTGTCATTAATAACTGAAGCATGACTGGCAGGTAACAGGTAAAGTATCCAACATTTTTACTCTTGGGGAGGGGATAAATAGGGGCTGAAATTTGACAGATATTATGAATAGATGTTCCCAAGTTTCCATTGGTTACTGTGAGCAGTGTGCCAACAAATCCTCTCCGGAAGAGAGATGAATCACATTAGCCACACGGCACTGAGCAGGGATCTATTTAATAAGCCCAGGAGGAGGTTAAGAATTAATGTATAGACCATTTAGTAAGCCTGACATCTATGAGAGACTGGATGTGGCTTGCCCGGGGAGGAATAGAATGAGATCAGCAGGGCTTACAATCTCAGAGTTTGAGCTATAATGACTTCTGCACAGTGCCGTATTCTTAGAATCGGTGTGAGACTGTAAAACTGTTAAAGAATGGTACTTAACAGGGCGGAACTGTCTGCGTGCACTGCTACGTGCACCGATGTGTTATGCGCATTGCATTGATTTGCTGCCAATTGAACAAGGCAATAATAAAGGTAGCAGATGCCAGATAACTATTTGGAAGACTTTGCTAACACCTGCGAGGACCCCTGAGTTCCTTATTAGTCTTTGTGGTCTTGGTGGCAGCATGCAACAATTGAATCTAGGGGAGACTTACCTACGGTGTGTTCTAAAGGTAGGCTGTGAAATGGAGAGAGATGGTTTGAGTAATGAATAACACTAGGGCGTGTTGCCCTTCTTGTGATTACTATGCACGATCATGGGGGTAGTTTTTGGCCATAGATTTCACATGCACTATCGATTCTGGTTGTAACCAAACAATGATTTTTGCTACCACCACTCCATAGAGAGTTTAATAATTCCTGGTGACCAGGAGATCTTGGATAATTTTCGGCATGCTTTTTGTTGGTACTTTTAAACTTTGTGAATACAGGGAGCACTCAATTACCCATGCACATGTGACAGGGCTCCAGCTTGTGCAGAAAATCGATGCTCAAATATACTGGCTGTGTCATGCATTGGACATCAGCGGACTCGCCATGGATCCTAGAGCTCTGCACGGCCTAGGGTCTGTGTCTGTGAACACTTTGTTTGTTTCAAGTTTATTTGTTCAGGACTGAGGCCATCACAAAAGACAAACTAATGAATGCTCCCATAAAGATAAAATAGTAAAATATGATAAAGTATAATACATTCAAGGGCAAAATATGCCCCTCCATAAAATCACCAAAACTAAATGAAGAAAAATCAGCTGTTTGTTCAATCATGCACTTCCTGGGTAGAGCAGCAGCAGGTCCAGAATAGCCCTACTCGAGGCAAGCAGGTGCTCACGCTGCATAAAATGGCCGCCTGCAGACATTTTCAGCGTGTCATCTTTGGACATCTGAAGAAGAAGGATTTCATTTGGAACCCCGTTGGGTGTAAAGTCTGCTTCAAAGCACTCTGCCATAGAGGTGAAGATATGGACCTCAAACAAAAGTGCAAGCCTTTTCCATTAACCATCCATGAGGGACATTTACAATGATCATCTGGCTGGACAAGGCATATTGCAGCTGACACCCAGCAACCTGCTCATTTGAGGTGAAACAACCCTCAACTGCTCTCTAGGATCTACCTAGCTGGGAAGTGCATATGAAAGGCCTTGCCTTACCCCGAAACCCTGGACAGGGACCCCCAGCAAATAAAGTATCCAGCAAGTGACCACTGGCTCCCCCAGATCTCTGGACCCCTTTAATACCAGTTTGAACACCTTTAACACCATCTTAAATGCTGCAAGGGAACCACCAGAGTAATTTTTTAACTAAATGCTCAACTGCCTCATGCATCTACGGGTGTATGCTTCATGCTGAAGCTCTGCTGTCTCTGCATCTGAGACCCACCAAGTCTTCTGTTGTTCCCAACTGAATACCAGCTGCCTATTTACCAGATTCTTTGTCCCTAAGCCATCACTGCTTCACTACCACAATGCTCATCGCCGAAGGCAAGACTTTGCTTCTCCACTTCCGGGACAGCTGGGTCTTGGAGGGCAGCCGAGCTGGCACCACCTGCTTCGACCTACAAGCTGTCACTGGTCACTGCTGCCGTTGCATCCCATCAATGCTACTCCCCTTCTCGACCCCAGCTTGACACAGAAAGGACCCATACTTACAGTTCGATCCTGATAAGCCTGCAAAGCAAAAATTAAGGTACTGCTAGTGGTTCTGACCCCATGCCTTTTTTAAAGGGCCCAGTGACATTTAAGACCCAAATCCTTACTATTTTAAGACAACACCTTGAAATGGAACATTTACTGCACAAATTGTTTACCTGGCTACCCCTGTCTTCAAACACATAGGGCTTCATTCCGAGTAAGGCGCAAAGGGATACCAGGCACCGTTAAGGACATTGGTGCTGGTAATCCCTTTGTGCCCTATTCCGAGGTCCCTTTGCGGGTCCCGCTAAGGCCGCCTGGTTTTACTAGGCGGCCTTAGCGGGAGCCGCAAAGGGTGCAGGGAGCAAATAACGGTACCGCAAATTAATAACGGTACCGCAAATTGCGGTACCGTTATTCACACCTTGCCCATTCCCATTGAGACCTATGGGGGCTCAAATGTGAATGGGGAATGGTATTTTCAATGGGGACTTACCGGTCCCGCAAAGGTCTGACTAGACCGGTAAGTCCCCATTGAATGAGGGTGGACTCGGTACTGTTATTCGAGGAAGCCATGGCGCTATTAGCGCCATGGCAACCCCAATCTCGGCAAGAGGCCCATAGTGTCCCTTTATTCCAAAACCTGCTTTCTCTGTGTTTTCCCTTACAGGAATCATCATTAGTGTTTTTATTAGCTGTTCTTGTTGTTAGTTTACAGTATCCTATTTTTACAGAACCTTGGTTGGACAGTTTTTTTTTTTATTTTGGTACTGTGGTATTTTTGTTGATTGGTATGCTTCTGTGCTAGCTTGAAGAGTATAGCCTACCCTCGATCTGTGCTACCTTAAAGTGCCAAAGGAGGTATACCTCTCGGGCTGTGCCTGTTTCATCTTTATATTTAGCCAAACTGCTGGTTTACTATTAGTGCGGGGCTGAGTAGGAGTTTTATTCACCACTTATCCCTGCACACCATGCAGAGCAGCAGTCATTTCGTGATGGCGTGACAATTAAATTCTAGTTTAGCAAACAACATTTGTTCTTAATTTCTTGGCAATTGGATTTTAATGGTGTTTTGAAAATGTACTTTAACAGATTGCCTTTGTTGCTGTACTTTTCCAGTGCGTTCATGAAGAATAATGTGCGGTCTGGCTTATTATTAGAGTCATTTTAATAAAAGAGCCTTTCGGAGATTACTATTTACCTTTAGGTTTTGATTTACATGTTCAATTAAAAAAAGCAGGTATAGATGTGGATGTATTGTTATTTCTTTTACACAATGCATTAATCGCCACATGGTTGGTGACATGCCAGAGGTGCCCTGGAGAAAAAACGTCAACAGTGATCTCAGTGGTGGCATTTATGAATAAGATCCTTCCAAGTGAAAAAACATAACTTCGAAGTGAAGTAAGGTACAATCTAGTCATACTCGAAGGAACGACGAACTTGAACCGATTATCGAGGATGTAGGAATTTCGAGCAATGAAGTCGCTAATCTCTACTCGACGAATGAACTTAAGTCTATATTAATTGCAAATCAAACTGCATAACCTGGAGGCTATTGAAATGTTTGATGCTTTTGTAAAAATTGTAAAGTAGAATGAAACCAACTAAAAAATAAAGAAAATGCCAGAGGTGCGCTATACAAATCCTGTGTAAGATAACATTTCTGGTGCTGCATGGAACATGCTCTATTTATAACATGAGGAAACACAGCTCTATTGTAAGCTAAGCATTTTTGTGTGGAAACCCAGTAGAGCATATGATGATGGACTCCTATTCTAGACTGCTTAATACAAGAGCATTAATGTTATATATTGTACACAATTAATTAGTGATGGTACGTGCACAGGGTGCTTAATTATTTTCTGACATTTGTATAGGTCACCTGCTTATGAAATATATCACTATGAAGGCGTTCGAGTGGCAAGCGTATTGTGGCAATGGGATGTTAACATACATATTTGTATTCAGTGAAGAAAGCCTTAGTTAAGAGATAGTTAAGTTTAAACTGTTCAATGCAACTAAACCCTAGAAATGTGGGAGGTATTGGAATTAATGCCAACTTAACTCCTATCTGTCTTGTTACGCAACCCATGAGCATAGTGATGACATCACTGATGACATGACAGATGACTTCACATACTACATCACTTATTACATCATCGATATACCAGTTACTAAATTCCAATGGATTGTTTAGTTAAATCATCCCCTTAATGACTCTTCAACTAACCTTTTTTTAATTGAATTTGAATATTTTGTTGCGTTGAACTGCTTCAACTTAACTGTTCTCAACTAAAGTTTTTTAACTGAATTTCAAGGGTGCTATTATGCTATTTCTCACCCCAACTTTAGTACAACACTTTATTCTTTTAGATTTTTCTAAGAGAAGCACTGTGGTATTATTATCTTTTACAAGACGTGGTCCACTGTCTACGGCCTTTCTAGGCTCTTTGCTATAATTAGGGACTGGGACCGAAATATATGCATCATTTGCACTGTTTTAGCAGCCATTTAAAAAATGTTTTTCTTTGTGTCCCCCTGGTCCTTCTTTTGACTTTGCAAGATTTTCTTGGAAGATTTTCTCAGAGAAAGACGTGCGGGAATGCAATGAATGGCTTTTCTGGTTATCACAAGTACGCAACTCTTGAGAATTGACCATTGCCAATGCAACACTCCCGGTGCAACAACTTCTGCCGAACATATATTTGATTCTTGGAAGAAGACAAGAAAATGAAGATATTTTCCCAATCCCCCTCAAACTTTAAATGTGCACAAACCCTTCTATTTTGCCTCGCAAGATCCATCTGGAGCCCAAAGTGTCCCCAGACCTCTCCTTATATTCTTTTCCTTTTCTATGTTGTTACTCCCGCGATGCACTTCAAAAAGTCAATACAATTCTCGTGGGGAAATCTAACTTTATTCGTGAAAAGCAAAAATGAATGGCAGGAAATAGTATTTCCTAGCCCTCCCCAAAGACTTAAATTCTTGCACCTGTTTCACCCATGTCTTATCCATCCTGACATTCCACTCACCTCCTCATAATATTTTTTAAGTCTGTTAGTTTTTCCGTTCTCGCAAGAATTCTTGCAAGAACACCTTTCATTGGTGAAAAAAATGGCGATGTTTAATTTCTGAAAGTACTCACTTGCTGCAATTCAGCATGGGAAAAATATGAAAGATTTTGGTGCCAGGAACTATGTTCTCTGCCACAATTTAAAAAAAACAAAAAACAACTGGCCAGTGTGAGGAAACTGAAGGCGTCCTCACTTCTTTTCTCCATATATCCTCCTCTCAGGTGGCCTGAGAAAGGCCATCCCTCTTGGATCCTGACCCTGGGGATGGAGATGCGAGGGAGGATCACCTGGGTGGAGTAGACTTGGGGGAGTGGGGAGGAGACATTCTTAGATGAGACATGGTATTCCCCTATTTCCCTTTCATAATGAATCCGCTATCCTTCAAGCCTTTATAGGCTATTGTCAGTCCTTTCCCTGTTGTTCCCTTAAAACATTTCCCAGGAAACACCAGTTTGGTACTGGGATGACGAAGAGACCAACTAGAGAAACACATTGACATGGAATGCTGTGTGTCAGAATGTTATGTCCTGAATGGGTTCTGTGAATGTCAGTTGAGAGGATGGGTTGACTGAGAGAGGATGCCGGTGGATGTCTGTCTTAGTAACTTACCTGATGTGGCCTAAATGTCTACCCGTACCCTATATCTGGAGCTGGGATATAACAAAGAGGCTTCCTGTTCCTACCACATTGTCATGTTTTGCTTGGCATGGGCCCAACTTAACAATGGCAACGAGGATGCTAGCTGTGCTGGGGGGACAGCACTTGGACAGAAGATGGACATCCACCGCCCCCCAAATTAGGTGAAGATCCTCCCTCAGGTACAAGTGCTGCAGGGTGCAGTGAGGGCAGTAATGTGAGGAGGCAGCACCAGGGAAAGGGTCAAGAAGCTTGCCAGTGGGCAGAGAGAGTAGCTGCTTGGGCTAAAGGCCAACAATTTTACAAGTAACTAAGAGGAAGATTTTGCTAGCACAGCTGCTAGTGGGCACAGAGAGATTGCCAGGCCCGAGGGCCAGCAAGTTTGCTTGTATTTGCCGGGGCGAAGGGCTAGCTTTTATAGTAAGGAGCAGTGTCAGGCCAGGGGTCTAACAGTCTGTGAGGGGCAGAGTCACAGAGACTGCTGCGAGGGGCACCCCTGCCAACATGATGATCTCCAAGAGTGTGATGGTCAGCCTTGCTGGTGAATTCTGAGGGACCTATTACAATATGTTGTGTCAGAGATAGCAAAATTGTGCAGAGAGGGACGAGGAGTTTCCTTACCAAGTTGGATGCTGTTTGCAGGAATGTGCTGTGTCGGGCGCACTGCTTGGAGCAGCATCTGGTAGTGAGAGGCGGCCTGGGGCCAAGTGGTTGAAGAGGAGCAGCGATTACAGAAATTAGTGCTTGTTGGGGTACGGTGGCCTCTGGGGAGCCGTGATGTCTCTGTTGCCAACAGGGCTGAGGATTGCTGGGCCATGGAGCTCCTTCCACCTCTGAGTGCAATACAAAATGATGACTCCACAGAACATTGGCATTCGGAGGCAACAGGCGTTTAGTAAACTGAACTTGGCCATGCCTGCTGGGTGCTCTTTTCAGATGTCTTCTGAGGAAGCCATGTCGCACAGTGACAAAAAAAAAGGAGGTCGGGACTTTCAGAAGGTACAACCGACCTATGAAGAGAGGGAGAATAATTATCGTGCCTGTGAGTGCTCATCTAAGAGGGAGAAGTTTGCTGAGGACGTGGTGGATCGCAACATCAATATGCGGTTCGGAGAAGCAGTGAGAGGTTTGATTGAGTCAGGTGTTCCCCGGAGATACTGTGAGGGATGAATCACTATTGTTAAGTTGGGCCCTTGCCAAGCAAAACACTCACACTGTGGTGGGACCAGGGAACTTCTTTATTAAGTCCCAGCTCCAGATACAGGGTACAGGTAGACAATTAGGGCACACAGGTAAACTGGTAGGTTACTAGTAGGACAGACATCCACTGGCATCCTCTCTGAGTCAACCCATCCACTCAATTGACATTCACAGAACCCATCCGCTACATAACATTCTCGCACACAGCATTCCATGTCAGTCACTCACAGTGTTCCATGCATACAGGACAAGGTGCAGGGAAAGAAAAGATACAACACAGATCCTCACTTTATTAACACACACACGTACAGACATCCATTGTGTACTGGGACAAGGAGAGAGACAGCAAGAGTAATGGAAGACTACCATTTCAACAGTGAATGGTCTAGTGCTTTTGTGTCCAATCACGGTGGCAGGAACTTTAATAGCAGGAATGATTGTGGAAATGGAGTCAGCTGTGGAGGCAGTGCTGTGGACTGCTGGGCGAAAGCAGACCTCTCCGGAGAAGCGGCGTGGCAAGCGGAGTGCCCGAGACCATTGGAAAGATACAGAGCATATGCAGTTTGAAGCAAAGCTGAAGGACACTGCAGGCCGGTAGCAGACCATGAGAGGGAAACTGGCATGATCCAGAAAAGCAGTCGTAGGAATCCCGAGATGCAGGAGAAGCTTCGCTGGGTGTACGAAGCCACAGAGAGCCACTGGGAGACTAACAAGGTGCCGCACGGTAAAGAGAGATCTTGTGGTGGCATGAGATCTCACGCGGAAGCCATAGGTTCCGACCTGTAAGTCTAACAAGCAAGGGGAGCACCGGGCTGGCAGGCGGGCATGCACAGCTAGCAATGAACATTGATTTAAATTAAAGCAAGTATTTCTTTGAATACCGATTTGAGTGAAAGCAAGTTTAAAGATTCTGAATACCAATCTGGGTGAAAGCAAGTTTGTTTAACCTCCTGATACAAGGAACTGTATGATATGAGAAAACAAACATTGGAAAGAGCCAGGAGAATATAAGAAAAGTGCCTGGTGGCAAACCAAGCCACGATATAAGGTCAAGAGGGTGTGACATATGTGAATGAATCAAGCATCACTGTCAAGTTGAAGCAGTGGGAATTTGTTGATGGAAAAGAAGCAAGAAGGTGTATCGGTTGCATGACCTGTAATGGGTGGACCATGTGGTCCGACAACCGGGTCTTGACCGAGTGCACCCCTATATGAAAAAGCCACTGAAAGCACCCACAAAGAAGCTTGTGTTTGAATCCTAAGGAACTTTTATGTGATTTGAAGTCAAGGAACTGAACTGCAATTGTGCTCTGGTAAACGGTAACCATATCAGAAGAACTGGAAAGTGTCTCTAAGAATTGTGTTATTTTTGGAACGTAGAAAGACTTGAACTCTTGGGGAAGGGAACCCCTGACCCTTGTGAACTATCTTGACCTTGGTGTTAGGGAACGCTGGTTACAAGCCAGGAGCTGGAAGAAGATTTGAACTCTTATTTGAACACTACTTATTTTGATGCTGATATCCCTACACATTGTCTACATTTAAATGTGAGGGAAAGTACAGGTTTTGGACACAAACAGACCTTTGCTTTGGACATCCTGACAGAGACTATCCTTAGTTTTCTTTAGGTAGGGAAATCCCATTTTAGCAAAGGGCAAGTTAGGCCTAATTCCATCCTACATTTTTAGTTAATAAAGGTTTGTGGATCAAACTTTAATCTGTTGTCTATGTATCATTCATGATGGCTTCACAAAGGATATACATCAAACCACCAAAGGGCAAATAACGTATTTCAAATTTAAAGCAAAGCCTTTTCAATTAATGCACATTGTCCACAATGAAAACAAATTCGAAAAGTTAAAAACATGCCTTTTGTTAATGCTTTATAACTTTTAAACCGTTGCATGAATGTACACCAAACTTTCCAAATTAGGTGCACTGATGAGGAAACATCTTTGGAAAATGTCTGACAAATATGTCAAATGAGACAAACGTTATTAGCAATAGAATTTTCTCACAGTTAATGGATCTTAGGTTGTGACCTGTGTCCCACTTGCCACCAAAAAGGCAACTAGCCATGCCCAATTACCCTGGCAATGTCATTCACCATGTCTCAGCCTGCCAGCCACCCCTAGACATGACACTAGACATGCCCTGTGGCCAGTTGCCATTGTGCCCCACAGAGTGACCAGTGGTTAAGAAAGCCTGAGGCCCCCTCTGCACTCTGCAAAAGTCTGCAGGCGACAGTGGCAGCCCCATCAAAACAATTGTCCCACTGTCCATGTCCCAGAATTCACTAGGCATGTCTAATTGGCCTGTTGGGTGGCTTGGTAGCCTGTGGGCAAAAAATAAAGTAACTGCAATGTCTACGAAGTGAGGAGTCTGGGTCAGAACTGAAGGCTCTGTCCTGGCAATAGAGCCCACCGGGCATGGCCAGAGGCAATGTCTGGTGGGTACTGTAGATATGCAAAACATGTTGAAATTCAGTGAAAACACTTTGTTTGAAGGTATGTTACTGTTGTGGTTCTCTTAAATTTCAATATCAGTGAAAAGTATTTCTTAAAGGGAGGTTACGTTTTCAGGATCAGAGAAAAACCCTAACAAATACCCCAGTTATGGTTCCTAAAGCAAACATAACTCTGTCACTTCCATTGTAAAACAACCATATCTTGGTTGCTGCCACTTATATATAGGATGTGTAAAGTGTAAACCAAACTGGGAAGCAATGTAACACCACACGTAAGTGACATACACAGGGGGTTTACAAGTAGAGTGGGGAATGGCATAGACCCTGGAATGGGTCGAGGGAGCAGGGAACTGAGACCTCCCAAGTTGGAGAAGTAGGCTTAAGTGGAGCCATCAGCATTTGGTGAGATGTTCTTTGAAGAGTATGGTCTTCAGGTTCTTCTTGCAGTGTGGAATGGAGTGGGGCAGTCTTATCTGCATTGATAACTTGCCAGGGAGCCACGGTGGATAGCATGAAAATGACTGTCTCCAGTTTCTCCCTCGTGCAGTTATTTGTTCCCAGTCTGGTGGTGCTGTGGCTTCAGGTGGTGCTATGGCATCCAGGCAGGATGGGGTTCTCAGTCAGGTAGAGTGGTGCTTTGGGAGCGGTACATATTGTCTTAAACATGATGCATGACGGGGTAGGCAGCGCAGCTTCTAGGGGGTGGGAGTGGTGTGGTTGAATTGTCTTAGTCTTGTGATTGGGTTTGCTGTGGATTTCTGGACAGCTTTCAAATGGGCAAGGCAATATCTGGGACTCCTGCAAGTAAGGTTTTGACAAGTCCAGGTCTGACATGTCCAAGGCCTCAAACTATTCTGGAACTCAGGGCAGGGATGAAAGTATGGACTTTGCGGAAGAGCTTAAGCTAGTACATTGCTAATTGGTTCTTCTTGCGATCTGTGTTTCGAATGAGAGGTCAAAATCGATGCACATACGCTGCTCATGACGCCACATGCGCCAATGCAAACAACATGCATCCAACCCAAATACCATCCTGACTTCAGCACTAAAACAGATAACATTAAAAACAGGAGCCATTCAAGTGGTGGCTAGTTCATTTATGGCACTGGGGCTGGAAACCTGCAGCCCTGAAGAGTCTATCACTGTGTTCTTGTGTTATTATATAGGGAATAATGTAATTAGCTTAACTTCCGAATGCAGAGTTAATTCTGTGCATGTGCATGAGTGCAACGTCAGCATGCCTCGCAGACCCATGGAGAGAGTACACTGTGCCATCAGAGTCGTGGTGCAGGACAGGGCCCATATGGGCATTGGGCACACTGAATCCAGCAGGCGCATAGGAGCCGGGCATTAAAAGGACCCACTCATTCCATGCAAAAACGAGCAAGACTTCCACCTCAAAATGAACCGTGTTGGTGAGGGGGCACTGGAGCAGCTGTAGTGGCTCCTGTGGTGTCATCCTTGAAAAAGAGGCTTACCAAAGTAAATGTGTTAAAAATGAGATTTAAGTCCCTTGTCTGCTAGGGCAGCTACTTCTCTTTTTATACAAGACCTTAGGTGAGAGTGATTGGAACATCTGGTGGAGGTCTGTTCTCTCTTTTTTTCTATACGGGCTGATAAAAATAATAGTCCCTGATATGGGTTGCATAACATGGTCCTGGGTGCTTCAAGGATGGCTTTAAGGTGCTTTGTTAAAGACCTCCTTCTGAGCCCCTGTTCCAGGCATTTTATGAATTCATGTATTTATTTATGGAGCCAATTGGGTATGGGTGTACACTAAATCTGGTAGGGGCTTCATGATAATCATCAATTGACCTAACCATTTCAAGTGAAGGATGTAGCCTCCTGGACGACAGGTATGTTTACTCACCCTCTGCACTCCATTTCACCTGGGCAGCACTGTAGCTGTGCCTGGGCTTGCTGGCCCTTCTGGATGTGTACCTTGGTTCCATTAGAGAAAGCCTAGCGGTCGCGGGTGCACCGGTATCTTCAGGCGTTGGGTTGTTGGGTCTGGACATTTTGCATTTTGGGCCGGATTCTAGATTCTGGGCAGCTGAACATTCAGGACTCACCAACTTTAGTATCACCACTTCGCCGACAAGCTTAGGGGATTCCCAGGGCATGACACAGGGGGTGAGCAGTGATGGCAACTTGAACAAAATAGTGAAAGATGACAATGGTGGTAAGAAAAGAAAAGCTGCAAGGCCCCCCTCTTCATGGTGCTGAGCTACAATCTCAGTCAGGGAAACTCTTATTTTATAAGCTGAGCACCTGCAGAGTACCAAGGCTCTAGCTGGGACAGCGACCATTGCAGCAAATTACACCAGGAAGACATCTGCCTAGCCCACGGGTTGTTTCCGGGACTGTTTTCAGCGCTTCCAGTGGCTAGATCTTTGAGAAGAGTTTGAGTCTGTTTCTTACCTCTGGGCCAGAGGTTGAAGCGCTGATGAAGGTCTTCTTGAGATCTGCAGAAAAACATGGCTTTTCTGGGCAAGTGAAGAAACGGCTGCTGGTGATTTTCCAATGATGAGCTCAGGATCTTCAGTGTACTTCTCTCATTTGTACGAGTCTTGGCTAAAGTGATGACCTGAAGAACTGGTGCAGGAGTCTTTTTAGCCCACTGCCAACCAATAGGAAGGATCTGCACCATTCAAACTGGCTGTGGCTGTCCAATCCTGGACAGTCTCTGGTGACTGCTTCTGCCCAGCAAAAGATACTCCTAGCAGAGATGTTGACTGGGTCCAGAAAGACCAAGTCCCCAACATCACGCTACACACACATACTGCTACTTTCCCCACAAAAGCTGTAGCTTTCCATGGTGAAGGGCTTATCATATATGAAAAATCTGACCACTGCAGGGAAAGAAGAAGGTCAAAAGACAAATGACCAAAGGACAGGCAAACATCTTGTGGTATGACCATGTTAGAGTATATGGTTCTTTCTATAGCACTAAGCAGTAATAGGGCACAAGACTACAAAAAAGAAATGAACGGAGCGAGCAGAATGCAGGCATCAGCCTACAACCTCCTAATAATTGGATTGCTACTAGCCAATGGCTCTACGAACCACCTGGAATTTGGCCTATGAACCTTACCAATTTGCCTTGAGAAGGACCCTCAGGGGTTGAAACACGTGTCGGCTGACCTTCACCCAATAGACAATGTGTCTAAACCTTATCACAACGCAAATACAAATGTTCATGTAACAACCACAGCAGAAAGGCTTGAGATCCTTCCATTAATAAGGGTCTGAATACTTATCCTGCAAGGTAACCAGGACACTTTCTCTGAGGTATTTTAAGAGGTATTGGGTTTGCCTCTTCCAACCTGTGACCTTGCAACAACAAATCAACTCCAAGAGAACTATACACAGAGCCTATCACAGGAGTGTTCATTACCTAGAACCCACTTTCGTACTCTATACAAAAAAGAAAGCACCGTAAAAGTATCCACTGCCACCAGCCCATCCTGGACACATCATGTACGTAAACACAAAGTAGCTAAAAACAAAGCTACAGGGACACAAAGTGTCCCTACAATACTTCACTGAAGGTGATGTGTGCAGGAAATATAAACAAAGATCTTTACAATGGTTAACAGAGTTCTCATGTGTTGATAGCCATTGGCTGTGAACAGTGCCCCCAAAACAGATAAGCTTAGCAAACTAAGTGGAGAAAGCTTAACTTAACCTTCAAAAGTCAGTAAAGGTACAAAACAATAGCAAAAAGACGAGATTCCTCGATGTCTTATGGTGTGAACGCGGCAAAAGGTAAAATCTTCCCTTGGGTATTGAAGGAGTGGTCTATCTTTAAAAAAAACTCATAGGTTAAAGGCTCTATGGGTGGAGGTTAAAAGCTCTATGGGTGGAGGTTGAGAAAGAGCTCAGGCAAGCTGGGCAAAACAATGGTAGAGGAGAAATGGTCTCGGGTTAGTTTACTACTGTCACACATCAAGTTTAGTTGCATCCAGTATTGGACTAGAAAGGTCAGCAGGTCGTGATCCACTGATGGATTTCAGAAGAAACGGTGCATTATCAGCAGACATGCAGGAGTCTATATTCAGTGCTTGATTGTGTGGGATAGGAGAATTCATATATGTATCGATGAAGATAAGTGGCTGGATAGGCCTTTGCAGATTTCCACATGGGAGAGGGGAACCACGCCGGCTCATTGCTTGTGCCTGTCCAGAGAATGCCCAGAGGCCAAGGCTGGTCCCGCTGCTGAAACCATCTGTGGAGACCTGGTAAGCCATCCATTTCCAAGCTCTCAACTTTTCCAATGCATACCCCACCTTGCATCAACTATTAACCCCGTCTACTTTAAGGCCAGAGAACGACGCCCCTACAACAGACAACAATCACAATTATCAAGGGCACCCTTTAAATGCCCACAAAGACTATCTACCTCCTGGCATTTTAGCCTTCCCTGCTAATCTTGATTGTACTTGTCTCCCGCTTAAGGGCTGCTCCTGCATATCGGCCACCTGTTTCTGCATTTGAGTCACCTGTGCCTATTTTGTATCTAGGTGCTGCCCCACTGCATTTGAGTGACCTGTGTCTATTTTGCAGCCATATCTTGCCCATTGCATTTGAGCCACCTGTGTCTATTTTGCACCCATGTGTCGCCCATTGCATTTGAGTCACCTGTGTCTACTTGAATCTAGGTGATGCCCCATAGTACTTGTGTCCCCTGTGTCTATTGTGCACCCATATCTTGCCCATTGCATTTGAGTCACTTGTGTCTATTTTGTATCTAGGTGCTGCCCCACTGCATTTGAGTCACCTGTGTCTATTTTGTGTCTAGGTGCTGCCCCATTGCATTTGAGTCACCTGTGTCTATTTTGCACCCATGTGTTGCCCATTGCATTTGAGTCACTTGTGTCTATTTTGTATCTAGGTGCTGCTCCACTGCATTTGAGTCACCTGTGTCTATTTTGCACCCATATCTTGCCCATTGCATTTGAGCCACCTGTGTCTATTTTGCACCTATATGTTGCCCATTGTATTTGAGTCAACTGTTTCTACTTGAACCTGTTCTACCTTGATAGACGGACCCACATAGCACTGCACTAGCCTGGATTGCCCACCCTACCCTACGACGCCGCAAGATGCAAACCTTATGAGTCTTACTATCCCTTCTCATACTAACATCAGTTCTATTCTGCACATTTAGGATCGTTCCAGCCCCTACCACTGACTACACTACCTCTCAACCCCTGCCCCCCCTCCCCACTATGACGCAGTTTAAACCCCAACCGCTGATTAGGCAGAATGACCAGGTTGAAGAACATCAACCGTACTCTGCATTTGAATCCAAACCGTGCAACACCATATCTAGAAATGCTAGACTCCGGGCCAGACTTGCAAAACTATATGAACGCTGACTACATCAAACCGTAGCAAGATCACACCCAACACGAGCACAGAAAATCGACACAACCTACACCTGAGGACACAGAATGCCTTCACGCACACCTCTGCCACGACCCAAGAAATCTCATGTGCACCTACTTCCACCACCCCCCACTTAAAAAGCGCTTTAATTAACGCTAGATCTATGATCGCTCATGCCATTGAGATGGCTGATTTTATCCAGACCGAAAACCTTGACTTCTTGGCCATCACGGAATCCTGGCTCCATGCCGCTGCAGGACCTGCCATCATGTTAGCTATCCCAAATGGTTACACCATCCTAAGATCAGATAGAAGCGAAGCCCATGGAGGCGGCATAGCCCTTATCGTCAAATCTAACTCATCTACCAGGCTAGCTCCATCTAATGATACTAAATCCTAAGCTAGTTATTAACAACTCTCAAACCCTCACCATCCACTTGATTTACAGACCTCCAGGCCCCATTGGAACCTTCGAGGAGGACATTTCTACTATTCTATCTCACAACCTAAAAAAATTCATCACAGGTTATCCTCTTAGGGGATGCCAACTTGGGTTTTAACGATCTAAATGACCTTCAGGCAAGCAGAGTGGCCAATCTACTCTCAGAACTAGGCTTCTCACAAAGAGTGTTTCACCCTACCCACAATAAAGGCAGGATACTCAATTGGGTGGCAGACCACAATTGCAACGCCTCCATCCTATCGATCTCCCCCAAATCTGGACAGACCACCACCTTATAACATTTGCTCTAGAAACCAATAGACCTACTCCCACTATCGACCAGTTAGCACCACCCATCCCGACAAGGAATAAGAAAAATATTACCCCGAATAATTTACTCCCACTTATCCTTCCCACACTCAATTCACTTCCAGACAACCTGGACCCTGAAACTCTAGTGAATGAGTACAACAAAAGTATGTCCTCTGCACTAGAGTCAATTGCACCACTTAAAATGAGACAAAGCAAACCTAAAGCCCACCTCAATTCATGGTACACCCCCCACTTGAAAATACTTCGTACCAAAAAAAGACAATGCAAAGTTGCATGGAAACTACAACCCTTGGAAGAAAATAAAAACATGCTAAGGGATATATCTACCCTCTATAAAAAGGAAATACTGTCGGCTAAACAGGAAATTTACAACAACAGAATAGCCCAAGCCAACTCCAGTATGAAGGAACTCTTCATCATCTTAAAGCAAATAGAATCTCCCATCCCAGTGCCAGACAACTGTGTCAAAGACAAGCTATGGTGCACCAATATTCAGCAAGCCCTGGCGAACAAAGTGACAACACTCCAATCCAAATTGCCAAGAAAAAATCCTCAATTAGTCTGGATACCATGCCTAAAATAGCTGTCACCTCTCCCAAAAATAACATTGACACTCCTTGTTTCAAGTTCTCTAAGGTATCCATTATTGAGACTGAAAAAATTATACTGTCACTCAAACCATCAAACTACCAGGGAGACCAATTCCCAGCCCAACTGATAAAGGACGCAGCCAGAGACCTGGCTCCTTTCATCTCAAAACTTATCAACCCCTCATTCGCAACAGGGTCTATACCAAATAACCTAAAAGAATCCTGGGTACTCCCACTGCTTAAAAACCAGACCCTAGACCCAGCCATACCCAGGAATTACCACCCAATCACCACAGTGCCATTCCTCTTAAATATTATAGATAAAGTGGCGTACTCACAAGTACAGAAACACTTAGAAACTAACCACCTGCTAGGAGTATGGCAGTCTGGCTTCCACCCCCAGCACGGTACTGAAACAGCCCTTTTAGACCTAAAGGCACAAATTTCAACGAGCTGAGGGATCAAGGGAAACCTGCCTTACTCCTCCTCCTGGACCTATCAGCTGTATTCGACCTTGTCGACTTCAAGGTCCTTTGTAGGCATCTGGACATGGCTGCACACTTCTCTGAAGAAGCCACAGCATGGATCCAATCCTTCCTCAATAACAGGACCATGAGAGTCTTCTCAACCTCAGCAGCAGCAGACTCCATCCCCATCACATGCGGCGTGCCCCAGGGATCTTGTGTTTCTCCTACACTCTACAACATCTTCACAAAGCCCCTTTTCGATGATCTGGACAATCTTGGTATCACCTACACTAATTATGCAGATGATGCTCAGATTCTCCTACCACTTACTGGTGATTATTACAAGGATTTGGCCTTGGTGAACAGGGTGTATCTCATCATCCAGGCATGGATGGCCATTCATGGACTATGCCTGAATGACGACAAAACTGAAATCATTATCCTTGGCACACCTCCTACCCTAAAAAAACTGTGCCCTAACTATTCCTCTTTAAATATTGATAACAATCAAATCACCTCCGCTCACGCGGTCAGAACTTTGGGTTTCTATTTGGACTCTACTCTATCCTTCAACAAGCAAGTCAACGTGATGGCCTCTGCCACTGCTTACACCTGCAAACTGATCAGGGCAGGCAAACCCTTCGTATCTAACAATAGCTGCATCACACTTGCTAGAGCTCTAGTTTTATCAAAGTTGGACTATTGCAACTCACTCTACATTGGGGCTAATAAGGAAGTTATCAAAAGAATTCAAATCTTGCAGAACAACGTGCTTAGAGCAGCATTAGGTATTCCCAGAAGAGCCCACATCACTGAATTTAGAAGAGCCAATAACTGGCTTTCAACTCATGAGAAAGTCCAGCTAAAAGTAGCCTCACTCGTCTACAAAATGCCTCAATAATGCCGCACATTGCTACCTTTCTATGAGATTCACGAGAATAAATCCAACAAGACTCACCAGGTCCTCAAACTCTAACAATATCTCAACACCTAGATTTAAACTATCTAGAGTTGGTGGCTGCAGCTTCCAGGTCAAAGCAGCTCAACTATGGAACTCCCTACTATCCACCTTGCGGACAGATCAACCATACCGCACTTTCCAACATAATCTTACAAGGTGGATCAAAGATGTGGACAAATAATAGACTACTAACTGCCCTGACCTTGACCTATTCCGTATGCACTTCCACTGTTTTGTACTCTTGCACTCACCTACCTCTCATCCTTTACCACCTGGCTGAGTAGGACTGTAAATACTTGTATTATTACTTTTTGCCTTGTATATATTTTTGTCTCCATATTTACCTTGTGTTTCTGTAACTAAGCTGCAAGTTGTCATATGCAATGCGCCCGGTTACCCCTGGGTCTGGTGCGCAATACAGTAGTAATAAAACAAACAAACAAACAAACAAGCTTAAATTTGCATTTTGCTGCTGG
The DNA here is from genome assembly GCF_040938575.1 of Ambystoma mexicanum. Lineage (NCBI taxonomy): Eukaryota > Metazoa > Chordata > Amphibia > Caudata > Ambystomatidae > Ambystoma > Ambystoma mexicanum. The sequence goes on along the minus strand of NC_090924.1, from coordinate 476,378,458 downwards.
ACAAAAGATGCAGAGCAAGCAACTGCTGTGGTTCCTATTCCTGCACCGATTGGAAGGCGCTGCAGCAGCACCTCACAGTCAATGGATTCAAACCACCCTGCCAAGAGGTCAAGCAGGGTCAGTGCTCCAATCCTCATTCAGTTAAGATCAGTGATAAATCTTCTATTACGTTTAGTTGCCTGGTATCAATCTGGAAATTAGACCCGACCCAACTCAAAATTGCCCAGAAGGTAGGACACCCCAGATGGGGAGGGATTTATCAATGAACTTGGGAAGGTGAAAGGTGACCCAATTAATCACTGCATCGATCACAAACATAGCACATTTTTCCTGATCATAACATCATTGTACTGAGGAGAGGGCCACATTGATTGTTCCATTTCCCAAGGAACAGTTTGGAGGAAAATATGTGCATGTGTTGGCCTCCACCAGCCTAAAGGCCAATAAATGCCACAGTGAGTGCTTTTGATAGCATCAAAATGCAAATTATTAGTGCTGAGTGCCTGGTTTACTGAATTATGCACAAAATTAATGTTGGCTGCCAGTCCAGCGACGCTAAGGGACAACCTGTTGTCGCAAAACACAATTGGAGAGATATGAAAAGGGAAATTTACCCATATGCAAGAAGCCACCTCTGTGACATCAAAGAGGCCTATTGACATTGGAGAAACAATGCTTGCATGTGGTCGCAGCCTGTCAACACAGTCACTGTTTTCCCGATGGGAAAGAGCTTAGACGTTCGCTCCCGATCATCAGGTACTTCTTCCCTGCGTATATGAGGACGCTGGGCATGGAATGGTGGTGTTTAAGGTCACACAGCTACAAGTTGAAGATTATGCACCAGCATACAAAAGCAGATTACTTCTCCAGACAACCTCTCCCCGCAGCCAGGTTCGTATGACCCATCTAGATATGATATGATAGGTTATTTATAGCGCGCTTAATACCCAGAGGTTTCTAAGCACGGACCCAGGGATCGAACCTGTGGTGCTCCGTGTCGTCTTGCTTCCAAGGGGAGCACGTAGCCCCTGAGCTATCCTCCCAAGACAGGTGAAGAATCTGTGAACTGCATGGGGCACAACATGAAAGATGTGGTGGATGTGTTGAGTGATGGTCACATCATGATGCTCACTATTGAACGAATGATTCACATCAAAGATGGAGACATGGTACTGATCTTCGTGGGGTAAATGCCACGATTGTATGCTAACGAAATCCAGACATCCAAGATACTAATGAAGAGTTATCAGTCTCTAGTAAGAAGCTTCTCCTACTGAGAAGCAATATAATGGTCATCTGTCATAACGGTGTCGCAGAACTCATAGGCAAATGAGACTGAAGGCCACGTAGGATGGATGAGGACACTATGAAGAAATCTGGGGCACTGTGTGTTGGCTGTGACTGAGTCGGGTTGCGGGTTCCGGGCACTGGGTCGGGCTAACCTCTCTGTGAAGCTTGATTGGTATTGAAGGATAGCTACTGCTAGGTGCTTGATTGCTGTCCTTTAAAAAAGGGAAGGGTCACAAGTCAGAGCCAATGGTTCTCACTCTTAGCTTTGGAAAGGACTGGGGAATGGTGGAGAGCTGGGGCGTTGCTAGGGGGGGGCTAAGGGGGCTATAGCCCCTGATCTTTTGGCTGTAGCCCCGGATAGAATCTCAGGAGCTACAGCCAAAAGACTAGCTAGCCCCCAGTCCCAACAGTTCCGACATCCGCTTAGCCCCGGGTCTTTCCAAGACCTAGCAACTCCCCTGGTGGAGTGGTTCATGTAAATGGGGCAATACCTACTTATTTGATGGAACCCTAAATGCACACTTTTGGCTTTTCATTTGATATTTTTAGAGATTCCAACAAATGACAGGCGGCCAGATTAGTAACTGTTAATAGTCTGCTGTGCGGCAAGGCTTACCGCTGTAGGGGAGAGAGCAACATGTGTCCCAACCCGTTGGCGTCAATTTCCTGGGCTCCCACCGGACTCGATGTACAGCACCTCAAGAAAGTGTCCATTGGGCTTTAGGACCTTCTGGTTCAATACGATGCAAATGGGCACACATACATGGCAAGAGATCCACAAAGCCCCCTGCCAGCCCTTTCATAACTGCATGCTCCTTGGGCCCTTGGGCAGGGGTCCCCACGCTGCCTATATAAGTGGGAGAACCAGATGCTTAGTAGCCAGGCCTCCAGGACCACTTGTCTACTAAATGAATCTCCTGATAGAGAACCCTTGTGGCTAAGGAACTGAGCATTGGGCGTATGGAAGGTCCACAGTCACTACTTCTCCAAGCATGGCTCCCATATCATCATTGAGTCGTGGGGAGGACAGGAGAGAGCCAGCTAGTGAGCCAGGCACACACCTTTTCTCCTAAGTGGAATACAGGGTGGATAGCTCAGCAGCAACATGCTCGCCTTGGAAGCAAGATGACACGGAGCAACACAGGTTCGATCCCCAGGTCCGTGCTTAGAAACATCTGGGTATTAAGTGTGTTATAAATAACCAATCATATGTACAGCAGCCGAGAACATCCGGCTTGCATGAAGCTTTGAAAATCATGGGGAATGCAGAGAGGCTGGGGGGGGTGGGGTTGAACACTTAATCCTAGGATTCAAAGATGGCAGGGGAACATGCGCTTATCCTCTTATAAGGATTGATCCTGTCATATTCTTCTTGGGGGAAACACCCTCACTTTTTGGGTGGTCTTCTCTAGGTAAACAGGACATCACGCAGTGATTGGAAGCATCAGAAACAGTAATTTGATGTCCCGCGGGATTCAGCACAGAGCAAAGGACCGTAAGTAGCTCTCCAAAGAAAGGAAAACCTCCTGATAGTTCCCACCACGTGCCAGCACGCAGAACACTTCTGGTACGTGGCTTATCGTTTTCAAAACGTTTCATTATGAGTCTGAACCGTGCTTTAAGTGGGGTGGTAAATTGAGGGGGCTCTCTCTTTAGATGGCATGGCCTAAGTACTCGCACTTACACCATACCCCTCACCAGAGGCCCCCCTAGCCCTTGCATTCAAGGATCAGTGGTTAAAGATTTGCCTGCAGGGCACGTTAACCCTCCCAGGCAACCTTTTAACCACAGGGCTCCTTGAGTGTAATGGCGTGCCTGCTGCGTGATGTCTCTTTATTCCGAAACAGGAGGAGGGCTGTTTTTGAGCTAACACGCAGTGGAAGCACTTTTAACCAAACATGGTTAATGGGCTTCCTGCTGCATGTTAGCTCTTTACTCAGAAACGAAAGGAGAGCTGGCCAAACCCAGATTTAGCCGAAGAGCTGCTTGGTTACATGGCTGACTTCAGGTGTCAGCATTTTAGATTATGTAAAAGAAAAGGTGATGCCTTTCTAATCTGAAATGCAGTCACCTGCAGGCAGTCGTGAAACCATACATCGCTTGGCTAAACGGCTGCCTGAGAGGTCGCCTTGGCTGGGGCTCGTCGGGGTTTGCCTCGGCAGTACACCGGCTCAGGAGCCCATCTCAGAGACTGCCGGGGCTTGGCCCCGGCTAACCCCAGCCCACTTAAAGCCCTGCATGTGGGATTGCAATTCCCAGCCTGTAGAGCACTGTTGGCTAAAACAAGAGAGTGAGAGGAAAGTGGCCCAAATGGCATGAAGTCAGGTGGCAGCTCCTGCATTAAGGTATGAGGCTGATAGAGGTGACTGGGGTGAGGCCTAATTCCTGGTGTCGCTGAACAAAAGCATGCAGCTCTTTTGGTCCAGTTCCAACATACCATGTGCATAAGCAGAGCATTTAGTGGGCCGGAGCTAGCCGGGGCCAAGCCCTGGCAGTCTCCATAAAGGGTTCTCAAACCGAGGCCCACCCCCGACTAGCCCCAGCCAGCAGCCGACACTTCAGGCAGCCTGTCTAGTGGCTGCATAGTTACACAAGCTGCCTGCAGGAGTCAGCACTTCGGATCAGAAAAAAGGAAAAGGCAATTACTTTTCTTTGTACTGATGTACTGACACCTGCAAGCAGCAGGTGTAACTGTGCAGTGCGGGATGCCTGATGTCTTCCTACTCTGAGAGGATGAGGGCTTGACTTCCCAGCTTTCCTTTTGTTTCAGAGTAAATAATCATCACCCAGCATGAAGCCCCTTGGCATCATGCTGGGTGATGGCTATTTACTCGGAAACAAAGGGTAAGCTGGGCAGGCCAGCCCTCCTGCTGTTTCAGTACAGAGCCATCAGCAGCAGGCAACACTTTTATTCAAAGAGTCTGTGGTTAAAGCCTTGCACCTGGGGTCCTTGAATGAAAGAGCTGCCGCTGCTTGTTAGATGGGGCACAGTGGTGTCACACCTTTTGGGGCACCCAGACCTTTCTTTTGTATAAAAGGAGGGTCTGGATGCATCAAAGGTAATAATGCCAGTGCGCCCCAGCTCCACTACTTTTATCCTCCCCACCCTTTAGGCGAGAGGCGGGGGGGCTTTAGTTAGGGGGGCGTGGCATAAGTTCACCCGAACTTAGGCTACCCACCTAACAAGAGACCCCCCTCCTGATTTCTAATCTCATTTAAAGCACTGTGCGTAAGGAAAAGCAACCCGATGAGAATGGGGGTGGGTGAGGGATACATAAGCAGTAATCATGACTGTCAATCCCAGCACACCTTATTAGCACACCTTATTAGCACACATAGGGCCTCATTACGACTTTGGAGGTAGCCATGGCGCTATTGGCGGCATGGCTGGCTCCAAAATCGGGTCCGGGTTCCCTGAATGGGGAATTACCGGGCCATTCCGAGTTTGAATGGCCCGGTAATTCCTCCTTCAGGGAACCCGGACCCGGACCTTCCCCATTCCCATTTGAGCCCCTGTAGGGTTCAATGGTAATGGGTGCGGGAGCTAACAACGGGCCGATTACGATCGGACCGTTGTTAGCTCCCTGGTCCCCTCGCGGGACCCGGTAAGGACGTCTGGTAAAACCAGACGTCCACATCGGGTCCTAATATTGCGGAATGGGTTTGAGGGCGCCGCCACCATTCGCAGCGCCCGTTAACCCATTCCGCTATAGTTGTAATGAGGCCCATATAGTTTTAAGCGAGCTAAACGATTGACTTGGAGAGCTGTATCCAACCTTTCATCACACATTTAATTTGTTGCTGGGCTGAGAAAGCCTTTCGACCTTTACGTGGTTGTTACATTTGAGTACCATTACATTGGGCTAGAATAATACGTAAGATCACAGCGCTCAGCAGCAGCATGCGGAATCAGCCTCGAAGCACTATGGGGAAACCTGTCATTGTTTGCCCTCCCCCGCACGTGTCAGAATAGGGCCAGAGTGTGACTGCATGTTCTACGCTTTAAGCTTTCACTTCTTTATTTTTTTTTTGTTTTACAGAATGACAGATGTCGACAGGTTTATCGTGTGGCAGGGCGGCAGGCGCCCCTGCCTCCACACGATAGCCATCCATTGATTCTAACGTGTTGCGTTTATGACCACAGGGCCTGGGGACGCAATCATTCCAGAGTTTCTTCTCCTTTGTACATTCAATAACTTTTTAAATGTTTATAAAGCCTGGGCGCAAACACCAGGGGATAAAACGCGATGTGACGCAGGGATTACTCTCCGCGACCTTTCCCCATCCGCGTCTAATAAAACACCTCGGCGACGGGCACTGCTTCTGCCATTCTCCGGCATCCCCGCGGAGGAAGGGTTGACAGTTCCACCGAGTTGTGTCAAATCGACTGATGGATAGAGACCAGCAAACTAATTTCTCATGGGAGTAACCGCAGGACAGGACTTGAAATAGAGGCGCGCGACTGGCGCGTTAACCCACAGCACCAATCTCTTTCAAACGATTTACCCTTTGATCCTTGCTTGTCAGGCAGGGCAATGGAAAGCGGCGGGCCTGATTTAAAGGGCCAAGGGGGGGGGGGGCATGGAGGGGGTGGGTTGGGGCACATCACCTGTTTTAAAGGCCATCAGGTCATCGTGAGAACATCCTAATGGCGAGAAGGGAGGTGTGAGCATAGGTCCCTTAGAAAGGATGTTAAATGATCAACAACTTCATTTGGGATGGGATTTAGGGGCTGTGCTAAAAGCAGTGATGGAAGTGAAAAACTGGAGTGGGATGGCGGGACATATCTCTGGGGGCGAGTGGGTGCGGGTCAGGGGGAACCCAGGAACCTTGGCTGAACAGTGAAGCAGGGATTTTAATCCACTGTAAACATTTCATCACATACCTTCCAAAATGTACTCTGTACAAATAGTTTGGATTTCAAGGCCTGCAGTAAATAATGTCTTATACAGTTTACTTACAAAACACACAAATTGCATAATAAAGCCACATGACAACATGCACATCCTTATAGCAACATGTTAAGTCAAAAGATTATCATTGTACCTTTAATTTTTACATCTGATAAGGCCCAGAATGTAAAATAATGCCAACCTGAAAAATCTAGTTAATCCCACTTTACTTTGAGTGATTAAAAGACAGGTAATCAAATACGTTGTGTAATAAACGTAGGCAGATATGGACAATCTTTGCAACAGACATCCAACTCGTTGTTATTCATAATGTTGAAAACATTGGATTTTTTTTTTTTTTGCATGTCAAGATAGAAGTCATAATGGAGATAAACACATTTGAAATGGGTGTTTTTTTTTTGCTCTCTTTATCTCAGATGTGCAAGGTAACTGGTGCTTTGGGAACTCTTTGAGTTGTAAATGTCCATCATTCCCATGAAAGGCTCTGCCATTGATGAAAGAAATGTGTTTGCAACCTGAGCACCTTAGCGACCTGCAGAGCCATGGATGGACACTGTCTGGCTGATTCACGAGTGTTTTCCAATGGGATTGCAACATTATAAAATGCTTCTGTGAATCAAGCCCTGTAGCTGAAACTTGGGAACCTGGCAGTGAATTGTCAGCCTGAGCTGATTTCTATATTTGGTTTGTGCGAAAGAAAAAGAGTCCAGGAAGTGTTTCTTAAACCTTTTAACTAAAGGTACCCCTGTACAAAATAAACGAACTAGTGGTATGGCATATCAATGATAAATATTACACTGCCACCTCTGGCTAAAAGTATGCATTGCATGGTATTTCCTTATTTACTAGGCTGATAGGGAAAGCCAAGTCATTAATTTAGGGAAGAATTAGCTAAGACAATTGTTGTGGCTGATGTGCAGCTATTCTGTAGACATTTGTCAGGAGTTAGTATCATATCTTATGTTATTATGTGCCAAATCACCACCGCTGTACTATCACAGTGCCTAGGCTTGTCTAGGGAGTAGTGTACTGTGTCCCGGCCAGACCCCAGTCTGCTGGAGAAAAAAAAGGAGTGGACGATAAGAGGATGAGAAAGCAGGAAATAAATGCTACGAACACAGGGATGGAGGGATGCAGCGAGAGAAGAATGCTTTGTCAGACCCTCCAGTTTATAGCAATTTTGTGATCCCGCAAAATGCTGCGAGAAACTGCAGTTTTTGCAAAAAAACGCAAAAACGGCTGTTTTTGCAAAAACACCCACAAAAATTTCCGTTTTTGAAAAAAATAAATTAAAAAAAAAACTCAAGTGGCCAACGGGCTCAACTCTTATTTTTTGGACTCAAGAAATGAAATGTGCAAGCACATTTCATCACTTGAGCAAAAAAAAGAGCAGTCCGATCCACAAATTACATCTGAATGGACGCTTCTTATATGCGCCCATTCAGAAGTCCTTTTTCACCCCTTTGCACAAATCAGGGGGTGTTTCTGTGCATTTAAAAGTGCATCCCAAATTGACAAGCAGGATGCACTTTTAAATGTGCAGAAATTGTAGGCCACTATATGTGCCCACTTTACATATGTGCACGAGGGGTGCCACTGCTTTACAGGGTCTTTATTGACCCTGCTGACTCATGCAAAACTTTAAAAAAAAACATTTTTAAGTGTGACAGCTGCTGTCTCACTTGCATTTCTGTTCCCGTAATGGGATAGAAATGTGTTTTTTTGGGTTGCATTTTACATTGGCAGGACCCTTAAGGGCCAGTCACGGTGAAATGCACTGGGAGCCCGTAGCCCATTGTCGGGAGAGCGTTTCCAACATGAGCGTATTCAAGGTGGCTGGCCAGGGCATCATTTGAGCTACAGCTCTGCCCCATGGAAATGCGCAGGTCACCTTTGAGATAAGATCGTTTCCAAAAATGGCTTATCTAAAAACAGCACATCTTCTGCTCTATTTCTAGATGCCCCATTTTTTGAGGACAAAAATTGAAAAATCTTCAAAAATTGAAAAATGGTCACAATATGTGAGAGAAAGGAGTGGGAGGGGAGTGATGGGTGAGCTGTGGTGTGGTAGGCAAGAAAGTGAAGGGAGATCAGAGGGAGCAGTGGGTCAGAGGGGGAAGTAGTGGGCAAGAGAGCAGAGCGGATGCAGTGGGGCGGTGGGCCAGAAATCAGAGAGAGCGGAGATACAGAAAGTGGAAGGAAGGTGGGCTCAGGGGTAGTAGTGGGCTGCAGATTGTGAGAAAGGATGAGGCAAGAGTGTGATAGAATGGGAGAAAGGATGAAAGATGCCGAAGTAGCATGCAAGAATGAAGGACTGTATACTGCTGGAGGAATTGGGGAGTGTACGGTGTGAGTTGGGAGTATGATTTGGAGTTTGGCAGGGACAAGAGAGCACAAATTGTGACTTGGCAGTGTGACAGAGCATATGAATATCTCTGTTTATGACTGAGCATGAGGTTCAAAAATACAAGTTGTGATGGGGAATTGGTGAGATGTGTGAGGTGTGTTGGGTGAGAGAGGTGTGTGGGTGTTTGCGGGATTGGGGAACATAGAAGGGGAATATTTATATTCAATAAAAATTGTGCTGCAAAAATGCTGCCATAAATAAAGGTTTGTGCCGCAAAATTTGCCATTTCAAACTGCAAAATTTGCCATTTCATGCCGCAAAATCCTGGAGGGTCTGCGTTGTACATGCCGAGCACTGTTTTCCAGCTTTTGCTAACATGTCTAGGGCCTCATCACAAGTTTGTCCTGAGTCCTCAAATGTAGCGGTAACAGTTTTTCTGCCACATTTAAGGGCTGGCCAAATCAGGAATCGGGGGACGGAAAATGGCATTTTATCTCCAGCTTTTTGCAGGATGTAAAAATTACAATTCTTTTGTTCATTTTTGTCTGTCTTCGGCACAATTACCGCTTGTGCAATTGCTGCCAGCGGTAATAGGGTTTCCCAACCCCCCCGCAACTCATGAGTGGTGCAAATTGTGCCGCACAGAGTTGCAGTAGCGCTATTAGCATTGGACGGTATCCCAGTGATAGTACCACTGGAATACAGCCCAACCCGTGATGAGGCCATTAGACCCTCAGGAGTCTGGTTGTGCTGTGATAGTCTCTGCTACTCCCACTGAATGGTGAGGTATCACATCATAGATCATGCATTGCCGATAAAAAAAAGTAATATGCTCAAAAGCACCATTGCCAAACAATGCCCAGGCACTCACACCATTTTCAGTGATAGGGTCAGTAAGCATATCATTGCCATACTCCATAATGTAAAAGAAGGGTGCAAAAAAGACTAGTGTAACATTATTATCATTTTTATGTTCACAGATGAAGGAGTTTGTATGACAGTTTAAGAAGAAAAAGTAGCAAAACATATGGAGAAAGTACATAAACTGATGAATCCGTTCAAGGCTGCTACTTCTAGACAAATCACAAAAACAGAGTGGAACAAGTGTTTAATCTGCCAAAAAGACATTTAAGAGGTTCTTCACTGTCCAGCAGAGACTAAACATGATACAAAGGGAGCTGGTTATAAGACAAAATACAATCTGCTTGTGGGGGTTAGTAGTTTTGGATGTTTACCAGGGACAATTATTCTGCTGTGTCTCGATGAAGGTGCAGGTATCGATGCAACATTGGCACAACGTAAAGCTTGGTTTCACGAATCATGTAGATTAAAACAAAACTGCGAAGAGCAGAGAAAAGGAAGATATCACAAGCAGATAATGCTGATAGTTCTATGAAATTCACCCATCAGAGTTTTCCAGAAAAAAGCCCTGTGAATACAGAATCAATTCGCTTTTTTTGTGACATGCCTCCCTAGCTGCAAGATCACTGTGTACAGCATCTACATTCAGCCTTGATACTCACGTTTGTCACTGTTCCCTTAAACTAGAAAACAAAGTCCTGCTTGCTAAACTTATTGTTCAAGATGCCATGTAATATATTCATTGTCTCATATTATATAATGAAAAAAGAAACAAAAAAACAACACAAGAAACTGAGAGGGACCAAATTAACTGTGGTATTGCATTTTCAGAACTTATATCATACATCAAAGATGCTCAAACGGACAATAAACTTGTTGACCTCTGCAATCTGTACAGCATGAGGATGAAACAACTTGTCAGTGATCTTTCAGGGACGCATACATTCCACGAAAGTGAAACACAGGATTCTTGCTAGCCTTCCTGACACGGAAGCACCTAAGCAAGGCATCATGTGATGTTTACATGGAATAATGATATTCGATCTACACTGAGCAAAGCATGTCAATAAGATGCAGGTGTGATACTGTTCATCTTGCCAAAACATCAAATGTAGTGAGAAGAGAAATCTTTAAAATTAAAAATCACTTCAAATGATCTTTTGGAAACAAGTGTCAGGAAGACTTTGGCTGGAAGGTTTGGGATTAATCCTAACTTCTGACATTGCTCTGGGCAACCCTCCAGACCATCCATATGCAAATCAGGCTTGGTCCTACCCCAAAACGGGCAGTCCAGTCCAAACTGCTTGGCCACATCCCTTCTGCAAGACCACAAGCATCCCCTAATATGTTTCAGCCTAGGTGGGCCTAATCAGTGTGGAGTAGCTTGGGTCTCTAGGCCCAGCATTCACTGGACCCACTTCTGGGCATACCTGTCCCACTCGGTGTGATTTACACAAAACAAAAGAGTTGATGGTTGGATGGTATGGAATTAATCCTAACCTCTGGCATTACTCTGGGCAACCCTCCAGACCATTGTTCTTCTTCTGCCAAGCAGTTACAAAAGGTTAAAGACCATATGCAAATCAGGCTTCGTTCCACCCCTTGTGCTAGCATCTCTGTTATCACTCGTTACTATGGTTACGAATGGCCCAAGCAATAAAGCACAGTCAAGTTCTTCAACAATGCCACAACAATGCTCACTGTTGCACAGTTACTAATGTACATCAGTTTGGTGAGACGTGAGGAGTATGAGTCTGAAAGAGCCTTCAGGCACAACCAAGAATGGGAAATTAATTTGCCTATCTACATAGGTATTTTAATCCATACAAGAATTTGCAAGCGTGAATTTGTTGAAACCCTGCATGAGCTCGGGTTAAGTGTATCATACGACTGTGTGCTGCACATCTCATCAGAACTTGGCAATGAAGTATGTTATCAGTATCACACAGAAAATGCAGTCATTCCTCTTCAGTTAAAAGGAGGGCTCTTCACAACTAGTGTGGTTGACAATATAGACCACAATCCAAGGTCTACCACAGCTCATGACTCTTTCCATGGTACAGGAATATCACTATTTCAACATCCTGATGATAATTTCATGTGGACGGATCGGACTATGACTAAAAATCCTTGTGCAGAGAAAGTCTCTAACTATCTTCCTGAGTGCTTCACCAGCATGTCCCCTGTTCCTCCTACGAGAAATGATTGTCCTCTGCCAACAGTCAATGAGAACCTAGTACTACCAAGTTATGCTGCAAGCTATGGTGAAAAAATACACCTGGCTGAAGCATGTTACACAAATTCTGGCTAGTGACAACCTATACAGGGATTAAATAAACACCTGGGAAGCATGCCACGCAAGTCAGGAAGAAACTCCAAACGATTGTGAATTGGCACCTTCATCCCTGCTTCCTCTATTTCCAGACCATTCTATGTCAGTGGCCATGAGTCATCATTCAATGCATATTGTGAAGACAGTAGTTAAAGGCCTTAATGCTGGGCAAATTCCAATTATTAAATTTGAACAGCCACTCTATGCATTGCCAAAACAAATCCAGTGGTACTGGCCAACAACTCATGGCGAAGATCAATTCGCTGTAATACTTGGTGGGCTGCATATTAAGATGGCAGTTCTCAAGGTTCTTGGAAATCTCTTGGATAAAAGTGGGTGGACTGGAACACTTGTTCGGGCTCATATTGGCACAGCTGGAAAAGTGGATAAATGCATAAAAGTTTCCCATGGCACCCGTACCCATAGGGCTCATCAAATTACAGCCAGTACTCTTTGTTTACCTCTGCAGCAGACCTAGAATGACTACAGCCAAGACATAGAGGATAGCAGTCAAGTAAAGTAACTTGAAGAGTGGTGTAAAAAAAGAGGTGATGTACTTACCCAATTTATACTCTGGTACATCATTCTAAAACTCAAACTCCTTTTTGATAACTTTCGTAAGAGCGATACAAGAAGGAGATTTGCAGCTCTATATAGAGGCGCTATCAAAGATTGTTCCCTGGTTCTTTTCCTTGGACCATACTCACTATGCACAATGGATTCCTGTCCACTTATGTTATATGGTTTCACTTAAAAAGTATCACAATAACACCTATGCAGCTTTCATGAAAGGAACGTTTTTCACAAAAAAGGCAAAGCGTACGTTCTCTGCTATTGCCATTGGTCAGGCCCATGAACAACATGACGCAACAGTGAAGAGTGATATAGGGGCTATTGACCTGACAGAAAATCCTACAGCTCCGCATTGTTGTATGGTCTCTGGTTCTGAGATTACCCACTTAGTTGAAGACTTTAATTCAAAGAGATGGGAAAACGATGAGCATCACCACAAGGCCAACAAGCATTCACAGATGGCTTTTGCAAAAGATATGTAAGGAACTCTTGATGGCAACAGTAAAGACAGACATAAAAGTGATCACAGTTCAAGGGTGTTTATTAAACTGTATGCAAGGGTGAGAAAAACGTCTAACCTAAACCTAAATTTAAGAGGGGAGCAAGCTACGACCATCAAACAATAACAAGGCAGTCCTAGTGGGGCCTTGTCAAATAAAAAGGGCCTGTACTAAAATAACCTATTGTCAATCCTTACCAATAAGTTACAAAAAGAGTGTGGGATAATGCTCACCAGAAAAGAAAGAAATGTTCTCAAAATGATAAGTCAGGATAGTGGTGGGGTCTCTCTTCCCGACATTTTTCGCAAGGGACTAAGCGGGAATCCTGAGCACAGCACACTCCTGGGCCTCTCCATCACGAGGTTCACAATTCCAATTCAACTATACCAGAAACCTCAAGGGCTAAGTCTCTTTTCTGCAAAGTCTCTTGCCATAGAAGGCCTGCTGGTTCAAAACAACAAACAAACAATAATTCCTTCTGTGGTCTTGCACCTGGGCGATTGCTCTTCCCCCTAGAATCTCCCTCCACCAGGGTCACATCCTCCTTGCAAAGTAAGCCTCCCTCTGTCGGGTTCATTACAGCCTTCTTCAACACAGTTCATGATTTGCTCATTTTCCACAGAAAGTGTGAGTTCCCTTCTCCTAGCCTTCTTTCACCATCCCTCTGTCGGGTTCACACTTGCCTTATTTAACAGTTCACAACCTTATCAGAAAGCGGGGCTCCCTTCCCCTAGATTTCTCTCAGCAATGGGTCATAGACTTTCGATTGTACACGGGATTTGATGTGACCCTTGTAGGACCACTCTGACATCTCAAACCACCCTGTCCCAGGGCCTTATAGTACTTGCAGTTTTAACACACAATGGCCTTTGTGAGTCTTTTGAATGAGCCCTCCTGCACCGCCTGACAACTCTGCAGATGGCCGTTCTCTGGGCTTTCACAAAAGTTCAAACATACACAAGTTCTTCAGTCCCAAGTTCTTGCGTTCATCTAATTTTGCCACTTACAACCTAGGGCTCACCACACATTAGTTTGCTATCAGCTTCCTCTGACTCACTGATTGTGCTGAGTCATTTGGCTTGTCTTGCTTCTGGAGTCAAGGACCGTACCATGGTAGCCAGCGTGCCTCCCCGCTGGTGTTATCAATGCGGGAGGCCCCCTTGCATCAATGACATCTTTTACTCCACACTCCAGCTGTAACTCCCGATCTTATGATTTCCCTTTCGGAGGCTTCGCGGGTCTGAGTTGAAAAGGGCAAGGGCAGTTTCCCCTTCGTCGTCCTTCCAGGTCTCGCCACCTTTCTCCTCTGTTTGAACTGCTGGTCTGGTATAGCTGTGTCCTCATGCGTTCGGCCTTGCTGGTAGTGTGCTCTCGTGCTCTGTCTTTTGTCCCTGTGCGGAAGGTAAAGGGCCGGCAGGTTTGTGTCATTATTGTCAATTGCATGACTCTGCCTACCAAGGATGTTGGGACATGTCAGGTAAATGGCTCTGGTGTTTGTCCGTTGTCTGTTACTGTGTAAGAAAGTGTTTGTGTCGGAACAGGGGGTAGAACCTCTAAATATCCTACCAGGCAGGATGGGGAAAAGGTGTTACAATGAAGGGGGCACTGCATATCAACCTTCAGCGCCCCACTCCCACTCCCCGAAGACCCCTCATCCAGGTGATTCTCCCCCACTGGTCCACCCTCAGGAACTGAATCCATTTGCGATGGCCGTGTCCTGGGCACCTGGATAACAGATCTCCGGGGACCAGTGGGTGAGACACCTTCAGGTTTCTCACATACCCTACCTTCATGCGATGTAGCCGCATCTGTCTTACAGGGGAACTGGGACAGGAAATCTACATTTACCTCGTCTTTTCCTTTCTGGTGTTCCACTGTGAAGCAGTAGGGCTGCAGGTCTACAAATCATTGCATGACATGTGGGTTTGAGTCTTTGCGTTGGCTAATCAAAACTAGGGGAGAATGGTCAGTGACAAGTGTACATTTTCTGCCTAAGAGGTTGTATCTAAGGTGTATAATGGCCTGCTTGATGGCCAACGCTTCTAATTCCAGCATAGAGGAATTAGTTTCATGTGGTAAGAGCTTGCGACTTGTTAACAAGATGGGATGTTCTAATCCATCGCAAACTTGAGATAGGACTGCTCCTACCACCTTCAGGATTGGGTTAAGGCACAGAGTTTGCTTTAAGGTGTTATAACAGATATCATCCTCTTCAGACCAATACGTTTCTGGGGTTCGGCGTTCTTGAGTTTATCTGTCAGCCAAGCTGTTATGTCTGAAAAATGCGGGTAAACCTGCGGTAATGTACTATTAACCCTAGAAAGGCTATAAGATCCCTTTTAGTCTTGGGTGTAGGAGTATCTAGCATGGCTCTCACTTTCCCATTTTGGGGCTGTACATTCCTGTTCCCTACAATAAACCCAAGATATTTTACGGCTGACTGTGCCAATCTGCATTTATATGGATTAGCAGTTAGGCTGGCCTGTCTGAGGACTTTCATGATAGTGTGAAGATGGAAAAGGTGGTCTTCCCAAGTTTTACTATGAATGACAATATCATCAATATAAGATCCACAAAAATTGGAATCGGGGCGTGAGAGTTTATCCATTAAGCATTGGAAAGTAGTTAGTGTGCTGTGTAAGCCAAAAGGGAAGACTTTGAATTGAAACAGTGCTGAGGGTGTTGAAAACACTGTCTTTTCTTTATCTGGCCCATATACTGGTACATGCCAGTATCCTTTTGTTAAGTCTATGGTGGATAGAAAGGTGGCTGCTCTGTGTTGATCAATTAGGTCATCGATGCATGGCATGGGATAGGCATTGAAGTCGGAAATCGCATTAACTTGACCAAAGCCTATACAGAACCTTCAGGAATGGTCAGGTTTATTGACCAACACGGTAGGAGGCTCAAAGAAGGCACAATAATATTTGCTTGCAGCATTTTGTTTACTTCTTTGACCACTATCTGTTTACAGGCCTCTGGGTGCGTATATGTTTTTAAATGTACCACTTTCCCCTTGGAGTTCTAATATAGTGGTAAGTGCCTTTGATGCTTCCTGGTTTGTCTGAAAATACATTGGGGAATGTTGTAATTATATCTCTTAGATCTTCTTGTTGTTGAGCAGACAACTCAGAAGGAATTAGTTCAAAGTTGTTGATATCTTCTGGAACCAAACAAGATAAGACTTTGGCATGGGTGGCTGACGGGCTCTCTTTCCACTCCTTTAAGAGATTTGGATGATATAAGTGGACCTTCTGTTTTCTGTATGGTTGGACTACTTTATAAGTGCAGGTTCCTGTTCGTTCTAATATTTCATAGGGCCCATGCCACTTAGAAACAAGCTTGTTTTCGGAGGTGGGTAATAGGACCAATATTTTTTGTCCTATAGAAAATGATCTCAAGCTTACTTTCTTGTCGTAGTTATATTTTTGTTGGCTCTGGACCTTTTCCATAGAAGTGCTGACTAGATCTCAAACAAGTCTCATATGTTCTCTCATTCAGGTAGTAGTTTACGAGATGGGAATTGTTGGCTCATCTCGTTCTTCCCAGGTTTCCCGGGGCATGTCCAGGACATCTCTGGGCTCTCTGCCATAACCTAGTTCAAAAGGGGAAAATCCTGTAGAGGTCTGTGGGGTTTTCCGCACTGCATATAGTACCCATGGGATCATTCGGTCCCAGTCTTTCCGGTCCTTGTCTACCAATTTTTGCAGGGTTTTGTTGAATCTTTCTACCAAGCCATCAGTTTGGGGATGGTACACAGAAGTTCGCATGGTGGTAATAAGGAGTAGCTCTTTGACCTCTGCCATGAATCTGCTCATACAATTTGAACACTGATTGGTCAATATTTCCTTGGGAAATCCAACCCTGAAAAAATATGCTAGGAGGTGTTTAAGGATTTGCTGCATGGTATTATTTTGCACTGGTAATGCTTCGGGGTACCTAGTGGCATAATCAACAATCATGAGGGCCTATTTGTTACCTAATCTGAATGTTTCTACAGGTCCAATAATATCCATTCCAATTCTTGAAAATGGGACTTCTATGATTGGTAAAGGATTCAAAGGGGCAGGCAATAGGTCATGTGTGCTAGTTTTTTTGACATCGTTCACATGTCTAGATAAAGGTCTTTATATCAGCGTGGATACCTGGCCAGTAAAACTTCCCACTGATGTGTGCTTGGGTTTTGGATTGTCATAGGTGGCCCCCGGTAAGGTGGGAATGTGCAATCTCCATTAAAACCTTTCGGTGAGTCCTGCGGACCACCAGCTGGGTTTCTATTAACTCTTTGGTCGATGTTTCCCTCCTATACAACAAGCCCTGCTTTCAGAAGAAAAAGGGGCTCCCTTTTCTTGAACCCTTTCCTTCTGGAATAGCCTGTAGAAAGGCTTCAGCGAGAATGGGATCATTTCGCTGGGTGAAGGCTAAATCAGGATAGATGGTGGGCTCCTCTCCTTTTGCTTTTTCGATGTTAGAAGGTTTATCAGCTCCCCCAAAGCCCAATGCGCTCTTTTTGGTTTGTCTGGTTTGCTTTCTTTAAACTGAGGGAACAGTTCCCTTTCCAAAATTCCTTGAGCAATTCAATTTTATCTGTTGTCTTGGGAGGATAGCTGAGGGGCAACGTGCTTGCCTTGGAAGCAAGACGACACAAATCACCAGAGGTTCGATCCCCGGGTTCGCTCTTAGAAACCTCTGAGCATTAAGTGCGTTATACATAACCTATCATATTATATCCCCATGATGCACTTTAAATGGGACGTAGCCATGATTCTGTAAGAGCACATTTACGTCCCCTCGGAAGTCGGGGTCGATGACCCCTGCTAAAACATCTATACCCAACTTTCATGCTAGGCCAGATTTTGGGGCTAACCTGATGTAACATCCCAGAGGGGGTGTCAAAACCAAATTGGTATAAATCATTCCTCTTTTCACAGGGGGAATGACACCTTCCCTACTGCTACACATTTCAAAACCTATTGATTCTCAGTGGCAACAGAAGGGTTAGAAGCTCGAGGACTAAGCTTTTGAAATTGTAGGGTTCCCCAATTTGTTTAATTTGAGTCACATCCCACTTCTGACACCATATGTAAGGAAATCATGGTGGCAACAGTAAAGACAGAGACAAGTGATTACAGTTCAAGGGTGTTTATTAAACTGTATGCAAGTGTGAGATAAACACCTAATCTAAACCTTAATCTAAGATAGGAGCAAGCTATGATCATCAAACAATAAGGCAGTCCTACTGGCATCTTATCAAATAAAAAGGGCCTATACAAAAAAAAATCTATTGCCAATCCCTACCATTAAGTTAAAAAAAAGAGTGTGGGATAATGTTCATCAGAAAAGAAAGAAGTGTTCTCAAAATGATAAGTCAGGATGGTATGGTGGGGTCTCCCATCCCCATGTTTTTTGCACACGACACGGTAGGACTCCTGAGCACAGCACACTCCTGGGCTTAAGCAGCACGAGGTTCACAATTCCAGTTCAATGATACCAGAACCTTCATGTGCTAAGTCTCTTTTCTACAAAGTATCTTGCCTTAGAGGGTCTGCTGGTTCAAAGCAACAAACAAACAAAAGTTCCTTTGGTGGTCTTGCACCTGGGCGATTGCTCTTTGCCCCTAGGATCTCCCTCTTCCGGGCTGAGATCATCCTTGCAAAGTAAGCCTCCCTTCATCGGGTTCACTACGGCCTTCTTTAACACAGTTCATGAATTACTAACACATTTCATGATTTGCCATTTTCATCAGAAAGCGTGGGTTCTCTTCTCCTTGCTTTCTTTCGGCATCCCTCTGTCGGGTTCACACTTGCCTTATTTAGCAGTTCACAACCTTATCAGAAAGCGGGGCTCCCTTCACCTACCTTTCTCTCTACAATGAGTCAGAGACATTTTTGTTTGTACAAGGGATTTGATGTGACCCTTGTAGGACCAGTCTGACATCTCAAACTGCCCTGTCCTAGGGCCTTCTGGTACTTGCAGTTTTAACACACAAGGGCCAGCAAGAGTCCTTTGAATGAGCACTCCTGCGGTGCCTGACCACTCTGCAGCTGGCCCTTCTTTGGGCTTTCACAAAAGTTCAAACAAATGCCTTTCTCCTCCATTTGAACTGCTGGTCTGGTATAGCTGTGACCTTGTGTGTTCAGTCTTGCTCGTAGCATGCTCTTGTTCTCCGCCTTTATCCCTGTGGGGAAGGTAAAGGGCCCCAGGTGTGGGTGATTATTGTCAATTGCCTGACTCTGCCTGACCTGTGTGTTGGGACATGTCAGATAAACGGCTCTGGTGTTAGTCCGTTGTCTGTTATGGTGTAAGAAAGTGTTATTGTCAGAAAAGGGGGGATAGAGCTTCTAAATATCCTACCAGGCAGGATGGGGAAAAGGTGTTACAAGGAAGTGGGTACCGCATCTCAACCTTCGGTGTCCCACTTCCACTTCCCAAAGAACCCTCATCCAGGTGATCCTGCCCTACTGGTCCATCCCAGAAACTGGATCCAATAGCGATGGCTGTGTCCTGGCCACCTGAATGACAGATCTCTGGGGACTAGCGGGGAAGACACCTTCAGGTTTCTCACAGATATCAAGCCTCTTACTCATGCAATACAAGATATGGGAAACCCGTTTAGTGAAACCAGCTGTGGTCTAATGGTACTCGACAGCAGAAATATAGTGCATCCAGCCGTCACAGACCCATTGCTAAATATTGAACAAATTGGAGTTGCCCAGTATGAGTTATATGTCAGTGATAGGCTTATTAATCAAACTAAACGTATCACAGATACTATTAAGCGGACTAACCGCCACCTCTTCAGCCGCCCTCCAGTTCATGAAAAGTCAAATAAACAGTCACAACTGACATCGCTGACTGCTCACTCTTTTCTAGGCTCTACATTGCATCACAGATACGTAATGGGGATCTGGATAATTTCTTTAGACATCAAAACCATGCCTATCCTTCAGCACTGTCGAAGTTAGGAGTATAAGAGCCCAAAAAAAGTCAAATTTATTGATTTGCCTGGAAGAACTCACACCTGGAAAAAACACTACTTCCAAACCAACAGTCTAAATTACCATCCATGATGCCGCTGCAATTTTCAACATCCTGTGACCAGGATTTGCCAAAACATTCAAAGCTTATGGCAGTACTGTGTTTATACCCTATATCAAATCTCAGCTTCAATATGTTGCAAGGCTAGAAATCACATGGGATGTGTACCAGCCTACCAGCCTTTAGAGTGACACACACAGTAAAAGGGAAAAAGGTGTTCGGAAACGTGTCGAACCAATTAATGCCCTTCCTAAATATTTGCAGGATTTTCTCCAGTTTGATGAAAATAACACTGACTTGTTCTCTTTCTTGGCAACAAACTTAACAGCTATTGACACAAACAAGCAGGTAATTACCAGAAATAGTACTAATGTTCGTTCTATATGTAGTCAAGATATCTGTCCCCAGGCTCACACGAAGAAGCAGACATTTGCATCCCTCCATTTATATGATGCTGTTCAGCAAGGATATAACAAAGCTGAAATACACACTGTGGAAACTGATGTTGTAGTTCTCGCCATCACATCTGCACAATGTCTGAACATTGTGGAACTATGGGTTGCATTTGGAGTTGGGAACAACATCTTGTTCTTTTCCGCTCATGAGTTAGCAAGAGCTTTGGGTCCTGATCCTTGTACTGCCTTACTAAAGTTTTACGCAATGTCTCGGAGTGACACTGTGTTCTTTTTTGGAGGAAGAGTCAAGATGACTGCATGGGACACCCAGAATGTATATGGAGATGTCACCTCAGCTTTTTGTGGATTGGATGACCGGCCTAGTCATTAGGCAGCAGAAGAAATGCTGAAGCCATTGTAGAGAATTGTAGTTTTGCTAAATGACCTTACTAGCAGTGATGAGCATGTCAATGAGACAAGAAAGCACCTATTTACTCAGAAAAGTAGATCAAGTAACAATTTACCTCCCTTGCAAGATGCGTTCATTCAGCATACAAAAAGGTTGGTTTACCAGGCAGGTTACTGCTGGGCCAAATGATGGTCGAAACACCACTGCTTCCATCGCCAAGTGATTGGGGTGGAAGAAGAAGGATGGAGATGGATGCACAATATCCTGGACAACCCTACCAGAGGCTATGCAAGCTTCCAGGCAACTCTCACGATACGGCTACAAGAAAGACTGCACACTACAGTGCAAGTGCAGGAAGGTAGCCCTACAGGTTACTGCTGTTTTGTACTCTATTCTTCTTTGCACTGACTGAAATATGGGTGGGTGGTTGTAACGATAATCTGTTTCAGGAATAGTATCAATATTCATTCAATAATTAAGCAATATGCCCCAAGCAGTGGGGTCATTACTGAGTCAGGTAATGCCCCGGGGCCCATAGTTATAGGCCCGAGCGAAACGTACCTGGGTCCCCGGTGGGGGACGAAGGAAACCTCCAGCCATGTGGAGGCACGGAGCGGGGATGGCCCCACTCCGAGTCTCCACACGGCTGGAGGATGCCATCGTCCCCCGCCGGGGGCAAAGCAAGCTGAAGGTAAGTTGGTTTGGGAGGGCAGGAAGGGCAGAGGGAGGACAAAAAAGAAAAACATACATGAATCCCCAGTGGGGGACGAAGGCGGCCTCCAGCCGTGTGGAGGCTTGGAGCGGGGATGGCCCCGCTTCAAGCCTTCTAATTGGCTGAGGGGCTGCCACGTCCTGGCCATGGACAAAGGCGTGGAATCCGAGGGATTCCTGGCTGGGTAATGCCCCAGCAAGGGCCAATCAGAATGGTTCTTTCATTCTGATTCTCCCTCACCAGGTACTAATGAACAATAATATACAAATCAGTAATAAAGACACTGTATTTGCATTACATAAACATCAATCAATAATTTTTCATGTTTTTGTTTTTCTTCTCTTGACTAAATCAATGAATGTACTCTGCTATACATTATGAACAAGAGCATTACTATTTACTTTTAGGCTCAATTTATACTTCTATAGTGTACAGCAGGCATTGCATGACCACAAGTAAATGATTGAACAATGAATAGCTACCAGAAATTAAGATACCTAAATGACAACTAGTCACCATTTTTTAAAAAGGGCTGCCAACTTTGTTACAGGAAAGGTCTGTAACCCTGTTCATTAGGGTGTGGTCTGAAAGTGTGCTAAAATTCATGGTTCTATCATCAACGGCACAATTGTTTCACATATCTGCAGTACTATAGCACACATAAAGGACAGGGATTCCAAGCTATGAGGAAAGTATACCTGACCACACAGAATGTGCAAGTGCTCACTCATGGTAGACGAGACAGACTGGAAGTAAGAAGGAGGGTATACATTCAAAAGCATAGATAAAGGTTACAGATTATGAGTTACCATGAAGCTGCATGTTCACAAACAAATGGGCCTCATCACATGCCTGGCAGTCCAGAAATAAGTGTGGCAGTAGCAACGTACCAGCACCTTTTCCGGATCGCTAGACTACGAGAATGCCCACAGGGGCCGGTGCTCCCGGCAGGTCTGACCTGCTAGGAGCACCGTCCCCTGCAGTCATGACTTTCACAGAAGCACTGCCACCATTAGCAACGGTTCCGGTGCTTCCGTGTCCCCATCCACGGGGACTTACACTTTTGCTACCTGGCATCCTGGCCCAACCCCACCTGGAATATCCCGGAGGCACCAGAGTATCAGGCAGCGGAATGGTGTTACGAGGTCAGTGGCAACCCGCATATAGCACCGGCAGGTTACTGCCGGCCTCATTATGAGGCCCATAGAGTGAGATTAGAAGAGGGACACAGTTTTCGCATGATGTCATGGATGGAACAACAATTAACTTTAGAGTTTCAAATATGTAAATGGTCACTTTTGTTTAGTAAGAGCAACACAATAGAGAGCTAAATCACAATTTAGGTACTTTGATGAGTGCACCATGGCGAGTAAATCACTATTGTGGAATGACAGTTTTGAAAGAATCATGGACTAGACAGTTTTACAAGTTAGTCACTATGACATTAAATGCGTGCCGGGGATCACAGAAGTTTGTTGAAAGGTGGATCAATGATTTGAGCCCATTCTGCAGTTTTGTGACTTGACCACATTGTTTCTCAATTCTTACAATGTAGGAGGTGCCATTATTTATGATTATTCTACTTTTAAGAACTAACTGAATACCCTTGCTTGTAGGACTGACTTGGAAACTATATGAATAAGGTGATAAACCAACATTTCAATATATAATTAAAATCCCTATTTTTGTTATTGCTTGTGATCAATAAATTCTACAAATTAAGATTCAGACAGTACACAAGAAACCCAAAGCTGTATGTACTACAGTGAACACAGAACGCAGTAGAAGATGAATCGATCAGCTCAGAACTTAGTTGCCAACAACAGCCATGTGGCAGGCTCAGAGCTCTAGCAGCACACTGTCCACTATCATGATGTAATATTTATGTTTTGTAAAGCATGTCCCCTGATTTCTCAGCATAGCGCCGCCATGAGGGACCATGTGTTGCGGCACCTGCAGGTGCACTGCTTGACCACCCCTTTGGAAACATCTCTGAAAATGAAGTCCTAATAGCACAGCAGTGTCAGAGTCCATCATGTCCAGTTAGCACAGCAGTCCAGGGTTTCATAATGCCCAGGTAGCGCATCATCCAGTATGTACTGTTAGTAAAGTAAGGGCAGATGACATGTGACCAGGTAGCACAGTAATGACAGAGATTTCAGCATGCCTTGATAGCACACCAGTGGTAGATTCCAGTTATCTCAGCACAGTATGGCCAGATTCCACTATTCCTATTTTGCAAGGCCTGGCAGATTCCATTATGTCCATTTACAAAAGCAAGGAAGAATTCTAATGTACCCAGCTACCACAATAAGAACAGATTGTAAGCCAATGAATGCAATTCCATAACTCCAGTTACCATAGTAAGGGAAGATTCCAGTACTCCCCTTTAGCACACTAATGTCTCATTTCAGCATTGTGCAGCTAACACAATTATGCCAGATTTATATATGTCCAGTAAGGGCAACATCTAGGATGGACAGTTAGCACATGAGAGGCAGAATCAGTATTACGGTTTAGCACAGTGAGAGTGGATGACATTATGCCAAGTGAACCCGGCGTGGTCAGATACCAGAACACCCTATTTGCACATTATATCCTATTCAAAATGTACAGTAAGGGCAGATTCCATTGTGACCAGTTAGCACAATAAAATCAGAGCCCAGTATGAACTTTTAGCAGAACAAGGGCTGATTCCACTATTCCCATTTAGAACAGTCATGACAAATTCCTCTGCCCTCATTTCCCAGAGTAGGGATGTACTCCCTTATGGTTAAGTAGCATAGTAGTGACAGATGCTACAGGTCTAGTTAACAAGGTAAGGGTAGATTTACATGCACCTGAGTGGACACAATAACAGTAGATTCTGGTGTACCTAGTGAGGACACGAAGGCCAGGTTCCATGGTGACCATTGGCGTGGTAAGGCTAAGGGGTTAGAAGAGCACTATACAACACAAGGCACTTCCCTTCTTCCCTGACTACATGCACCAGCCTGTCTGCAGTGGACCACAATGACAGGGGGGTTCTATGCATCCAGTAAGGGTTTTCCTGATGTGGTTATTAAAGTTTCACGCAAAATATAATTGGATGGACGTTCAACAGGAAGGAAACAGCAGTCCAAAGTACTGAATTAGCTTATACAAAGGCACACATTTTATCTCCAGCATTATTCTAGTCGCTAAGGTGCCATAAGTGCTATTTTTTACCCAAAACTAAAACATCTTAGGTGCAATGCAATTTTCCTAGTAAATGTTGGACTCTACTGGAGAAGGCTGGCTCAATCCCAGAGCACACATGGTACTCCTGGTCAGAGAGTGGCTGAGGAATAAGGGGCTCGGAGAAAGACCTCATATCGTGTCATAATGTTTGGTCACGCAGTGAATGTGGATATTCTTTAAGTAAGGGATCTGCAACCTTTGGCTGCTCTCCAGATGTTTTGGACTACAATTCCCATCAGCCCAAGTTTAACGGTGCTGGATCAGGATGGGAGACATAGCCAAATAATTCTAATCTAGATAGTTTGCAGATCCCTGCCTTAAAAAGATCACCTTTGAAGCGATGTTGTCATTCTTTATGCAAGGAAGACTGCTCGCTGCATTTGCCATTTCCCATGAACATAGATGCAGCTCCATGGAAGGTACAGATGTGACATCACTGATGTGCAAGTTTGAATAGTTAATTGAGTTTGATTTTAAAGAGTGATAACTCAGCACAGGTGATTTTATGGAAGAGGAGTCCAGTTGCAGTTAATGCATGAGGTCATTGAGTATATAGGCTCAGATAACCTATCCAGAAAGATGACACAGTGGCTGAGGTTTGAGAGGGTTCACTGTTGGCCAGGTGCATCTCAGGACTCCATGAAGGGTGAGCCTAGAAAGCATTGTCTTTTTTCCCTATATATCGCGAGTCATGCTTTCAGAGTGAATATCTGAATGGAATTAGTAAGTGGACTAATATTGCATACCCAACCTACCATGGCACTAGGGCCCAGCTAGCCTATTAGAAAATACAGTTTTGCCTATGCAGAAAACAACCAGATCCTGGTTTGATTGAATGTTTAGAAGGTGGCCAACAGATGCATACCAGCTGTCTGAAAATCAACAGCTCTTGGAAAAAAACTGTTTTGCTGATTGGATGCAAGGAAGAGTTGTAGACATCGGATTTCTGGCTCTTTGCCATGACTTCTGCTAAAAGGTTTTGGAACCTAGGTTTCTGCTAGATGAAAATCAGTTTTCGATTCACAGATTGAATGTACACCAAAACATGCTTTTCATCTACAGATATAGTGAGCTCAAAAGAAACTTATTGGTGCAACATGTCCAGTGGCCAAAGTCAAAGGCTAGTGTCCCCTAAAGAAACCTATTGTTGCAACATGTACAGTGGCCATGGCTGAAGGGCAGGCCTACTGTGCCCCAAAGAAACATATCAGTTCAACATGCACAGTGGAAGGCCTTGGCCACTGGCCATGCCCAAAGGTCATGGCTAGTGAGCCCTGAAGAAATGTACAGTGGACATGACCGAAGGGCATAGCTTGTGAGCCTACAGAAATGTATTGCTGCATATGTCCTAAAGAAATCTATTGGTACAACATGTATAGTGTTTCATGTTTTATGCCTTTTTTCTACTTTCGGGTGTGTTTTTCCAGTGGTTTCAAACATTTGCAGAATCTGTGTTTATCAGTGTTTTTGTTTGCCCCCTTAAACAATCGCAGATAACAGTTGGTTCCAATCTACACACACACACACACACATATTCCTTTATTGTTTCACTGTGTGCATAAGTAGGCGTAAAGGTAGACTGGAAAGCCCCAGTCTCAGTGGAACAGATGGGCCGGGAAGTCCTGCACACAATAATGGAAAAGGTCAAAGTAAATGGCAAGATCCCACTTTATTAACAATCCATACAGCATACAAATAAATAGTTGTGAGCTCCTATTCTTCTCAAGCATGACAATGGTTTACAAACAAAATGTGTCACCATTGACGTCTCATTACAATCTGGGCTTCAAAAAGCTACGAGGTACAGGGATTGGTCAAGGGAATTGTCTACATATAGAAAATATATGGGTTAGTCCTTCCATTGGTTATACTGCTATCTGATGGCTCCACCTGGAACCATCTCTAAATTGAAACTAGAGAGTGTATGTCCTTTTTAAAGTACTCAGCGCCACAACATTAAGGGTTTCCTTGGTCGGTAACTTGCTCACCAACCTTGGAAATGATAGGTCATCAGCACATGAACTAAAATTTGGAGTGAGGGGTAAGAAGTGCAAGATCTGCACTTTTCCAGTTAAATGAGACTCTATCACGTATCCCTAGGCCATGCGCCAAAATATTTGTTTGTATTTGACCTTGCTACGCGCCTTGATTCTGAAAACATCTGGGGAGTCGAGGTTGGTGCTGGTATGTGTCTGGCCCTAATGAATAGACACTGTTTTTGATTTATGGGTCAAGTGTGAGGAGACAATGTTCTTAATTATTCTGCCCTGTATTATTTGAGAGTTCAGTTAATATGAATGCAAGTGTTGTTACCTTTCCAACCACTGGGGACTTGGTTGATCCATTCTTTACTATATTTTACTTTATAATTAGTCGCACCTGGCATTCAAAGGCTGGTTGGTCTTTATTCAATCTTAAGAGAAATATGTCTTGTGCCTTGGGAATCCTTATCTCATGTTTTCTTCTGGAACATTCAAGCCCTCATTTAATTCTTCCATAACCTTGAAGAGGTGCCGCGCAGCCAATGTCTGCGCCCTGCACAAATCTGTGCTTAAGTGGAATCCGCAGTTTGTGTTTTTCGTGAGGCTTCAAGACATCTATTCATTTCAATGCATGTTACGACTAGATGGCAGCCTTTTACTGTTGTGTTTCTATGTTAGTAGACTATTTACGTACATTGTATGTGTTACATTTCAGTTTATACATTGCTTGTGTTATATTTTTCATGTCTTTATAGTGCACATGATATTCTTAGTTTCTAACTGCACATTTGACCTAATGTCTGCGTTTCTTCATGGCGAGTGCGTATTTGCTTCATTTCTATTGCATGCATGTATGTCCTTCTAACAACAGATTCGCTTACTGTTGCCATCTGGGGTTACATCAGGTCAATTTCTTCCTGTATTGATCCAGTATAACATCAGTATGTTTGCCTTAGTGCATAGCATTTCTCTTCTTTACAATATTGGGTTGCGGGAAGGACAGTTGCCATTATTGACGTATTCATCTGTCTCTCGACAAGATGCTGTGTAGCCTATCAGAATAAGTACAAAAGAAAACTACTAAACCTAAACCTAGTAAAAGCATTACACTACCACGGAAGGATGTAGACCTTCACTACCCCAGAGTCCTTACATCCTTTCTCTGCGACAGAGCCCTACAGCCAACATGAGAGTACTCTGCAGCTCACACCATCAGCAGCATGCCAAAAATCAAAACCCTTTGCACTACAGCACACACACTGTGGCTATCCCAGGGCATCCATAACCAACATTACAGTGCTTCACTGTTCCATGGCTGTACATGAAACATAAAGAAACTGAGTTCTCAAAGCCTGCAATCCTTAATACATAACAATAGCAGTGTCAAAACAGTCTGTGATTGATGAAAGTCTTTGAGTGATGTTTGCATTACAGACAGTAACCTTGATAGCTGGGGGGGCTGTGGTGCTGTGCATGTCACTAAATGATATATAATTCTGACATAATCTTTGCTGATCAGGGTCCTAGAGAAAGATTTTTAGGTTGAACACGGTTAACTAAATATTGTAGGAGCCTGGTATAAAAACAACATTTCATGCTGTGGGGAAGTATGAGATACAATGCAAAGCTTCCAAATGCAGAACTTGCGTAAAATGAAAGTTAAAATGAATGATTAAATTAATGGGATGGAGCAGAGTGATTGCTGGGCTTCTTCTCTTGTTTCTTTATGCAAAATTGTTCATGAAATGAAACGGCAGCTCTCTGACAATGACCACAGACCAGTGTTTGACAATTTAGAAGAAAAATGATTGCCGCTTGTACAATGATGCTGTATTTTCAGTTTTAAAGAGCCACAATTATGCTGTGGATCTTTTCCAATGGTGCTTTTTATTAATCAGTGCAAGATTAACAATGCGTGATGCGCCAACGTGCATGTGTTGCGCCAAGGCACAGAGCTTTTGAAGGGAAACAGTTGTGTTATTGATGGATGTCATTTTAACAAGTTAAAAAGCTGGGGTTGTGTTAAAAGCCTTCCCACAGAATGTCAATGCACATATGACAACAGTAAGGAGCCTATTGACAGAAAAGTCAGACAAGTTCAGCTATAGCAGAATGAAAGAGGAGTGACAGTGTGCTGCTTACGAATGTGGAGCTTGCCTGTGTGTATGTGCGCGCAGCGCAGCAGCACACTGGATACTGCCAGTGCAAGTCCCACACAGCCAGCCTTGTTCATGCAGCATTTCAGGACTATCTATCAGAAGCAGAGCTAAGAGGGTGTCTCTGTGGGGGGCCTATGACATGCAGTCAACGCTATGGCAATAAAAGCGTCCCTGGGCTTGCAGATGTCTGATATGCCCCTGCTGGGCTCTGTGGTTTCATGCAGGCAGCCAAGCCTTTCTAAAGGAGAGGTGGCTGCTTCTAATGTTGTGACAGGCTTCGCGAGGCGGGGGCCTGAGGTGATTCAACTGCTTCAGCTCAACCCAGCTCATTAGATGCACTCGTGAAGGAAACCTGATGTAGTCAGAAAATTGAACACAATTCCTGATTAGTGGCAGGTGCATCAACGCCCCTCTGTCCAGAGAGACATGCAGACAATCAGACCATGCACACTGCTGGCCTTCTAATATTCTAATGGCCTTCTAATCTGTGCACCACCCTTGCTGCAATCTTTACTATCCCAAGAACAATGGAACTGTTCAAACACAGAGCTTCACTGAAACCAGAGTTTTCTGGATTCCCCGAGGAGAGAAAACAATCTTGGGAGACTTTTTGCTGCTGTTTTTAGAATTTACCAAAATTCAGAAATCCTAATCACGCACAATGGGCCATGCAGAAGGGCGTGGCCACAGGTCATGGCCAAAGGCTATGGCTAGTGGACCCCAAAGAAACCTATTGGTGCAACATGCACAGTGGGCATGGCAAAAGGCCATGGCTAGTGGGCTCCAAAGAAACATATTGTGCAACATGTATAGTAGTCACAGCCGAAGGCCGTCGCCACTGGTCACAGCCGAAGGCTATGTGAGGGGTCAGAAATGAAAGCCATATAGAAACTTGTCATGCTTCCACCAAAAATATTTATTCAAATAAAAAGGGCTGGGAAAATGCCTCTCTGACCCTATGGTAAAGAGGAGTTTCCCTGCCTATAAACCAAAACTAAGGATCTGTCTGTGTCAGGAAGTCAATAACTGAAAAACTGTACGTGTGTCCAAAACGTCCTACCCAGACCAACACAATAAACAAAAGACAATGTGTAAGGAATATATCTTCAACTGGCCAAAAGGTGGTGACAACTGAAATAAGTATAATTCCAACATAAATGTTCTCCAAGGCGGAAGCCCTTCATTCCAGAGGGTGAATCCCTTCCCCTGGATTCTCAATTGTAAGAAGAATAGTCACATCTGTAAACAGTTCATTGGTATGCTGTTTAGGTAACTAAGACTTTTACAGTCCTGGGAGGATAGCTCAGCAGCAACGTGCTCGGAAGCAACACAGATTCAATCCCCGGGTCCTCGCTTAGAAACCTCTGGGTATTTAAGCGCATTATAAATACGCAACTAAGACAAAAAAAAACTATTATGCAACAAAAAAAAAATATTCTTGTAACAGCACCTCGATGCCCATGGGCTGTGTGAGCGCTTTAAAAATGCAAAATAAACAAAAACAGTCTTTCTTTAATATAACTTTCTCTGCAGTCTGGATAGCATTATCTTTCTTTAACATCCAACTTTCCAGGGTTCAATAGATAAACACCAACCTTTCCTTTACTATTTCTTGGGGCTTGCAAATTGCCTGGTTTGCTCTCCTGCCAGGTTCATTTATGCAATGCCAACAGCCTGGTGTACTCTCCTGCCAGGACTTATTCTGCAACACAGACTGCTGAGTGTACTCGCCTGCCAGGTCTTCACTTATGAGTTTCACTTGCCTGGTATACTCCCCTGCCAGGACTGCTATATTAATTTGTTGTCTTGTTTGTCAGGATTTCTCATATATATTTTTCAATCATCTGGTGTCTTTGGTTTACCCAGACATCTCATATGCTTTACTCGCCTGCTGTCTTTGGCTTACCAGGACTTCTCAGGTCCTTCATTCACCTGGTGTCTGATTTACTAGGACTTTTCATATGCTTCATTTGCTTGGTGTCTTTGGTTTACCAGGACTTCTCATAGGATTCTTTGTGTCTTAAATATTGCAGGAATTGCCCTCGGTTTGATGTATTTACCCAATGTAAGGTTTCTTTAAGCTTGGCCCCACATTTACATTTCAGATATTCACAGTTAATTGGGATTTGCCTTTCTGCTTTCTGGTATTCGAGTAGGCATTTAATCATATTCAAAGGTCATGGCTAGTGGGCTCTGAAGAAAGCTATTGGTGAAACATGTACAGTGGACACAACCTTAGGCCATGGGTAATGAACCCCAAAGAAACATATTGGTGAAACATGTACAGGGGGCATGGACGAAGGCCATGGATTGTGGGCTCCATAGAAAAATATTGGTGCATGTGCCCCAAAGGAATCTATTGGTACAACATGCACAGTGGCCATTACAAAAGCCCATGGCTAATGGGTCCCAAAGGAATGTCTTGATGCAACATATACAGTGGCCAAGGTCAAAAGCCATGGCTAGTGGCCCCCAAAAACACCTATTGGTGCAACATGTACAGTGGCCAAAACCAAGGGTCATGGCTAGAGTACCCCCAAAAAAACTATTGCTGCAACATGTACAGAGGCCACGGCTGAAGGCCATGGCTAATGTGTACCAATGACACCTAGTAGCGCAACATGTATAGTGGTCATGGCTAATGTGACCCAAAGATGTGTGCAGTGGTCATGGCTGAAGTTCGTGGCCACTGCTCATGGCCGAAGGTAAAGGCCAATGTCCATGGCTAGTAGGCCCCAAAGAAACCTATTTTATTTGTATTCATTTTATTCATACAGTATTTATAAGGCACTTATACACAGTGTGGTTTGAGGTGCAACAAGACAAGCAGGAGAACAGGGAGGAAAAAAAACAAAAACTGTCCTACTAGGCCTTGAGGCATTCGGATCGTGCAAGTGTAGTAACATGAAGTGTGAGAGAGGGGAGAGGAGA
Organism: Ambystoma mexicanum; assembly: GCF_040938575.1. NCBI lineage: Eukaryota > Metazoa > Chordata > Amphibia > Caudata > Ambystomatidae > Ambystoma > Ambystoma mexicanum. The sequence goes on along the minus strand of NC_090924.1, from coordinate 476,346,797 downwards.
GCGGGGAAGCGGTGGTCAGGGCGGAAGGGCCCATGGGGAAAGCGAGTGCCAGGAGAGGCCTGGTGGACAGAGCCAAGGAATGCAGAGAGTGCAGGGGAAGGAAGTTCCACAAGCCAAGTGCGAGGTAAGTGGCTGGAAGGGTTTAAGGCTGCAGGCCCAACCAGGCTAGTGCAGGAGGAGGGGGCCCAAAAGTGTGAGTGCAGGTTGAGGGCGCGGTTACTGCCATGCCCCAGGGTCCCCACTGGCTTTGGGTAGACTCACCAGCTTTCTCCAGCATCTCCATTCAGGTTCACGCTTCTGCAGCGTGCTGCTGTCATCGCTTTCCAATCTGGACGCTGAAGACCTTCTTCTAGCCTCACTTGTGGCTCCGCAATTGTATGTCTGCTACAAAATGGAGAACGCCATCCTCCCGAGCACCCATCACCTTCCTCGTGGCTCCCAGCGTCTCTGTACTTCATTCTCTGCCTCAGCGTCTCTCCCATGGCAGCCTCCTCTGCTCTGCCATGCTGGTACATACTGTTTGTGAGCTCTTGAACAGGAGCCGACATTGCCTCCTTCACTGCCTCTCTGAACAGTGTGCTTGTTAGGTTTAAATGTCCCATGCACAGATGCTTTAGAAAAACAGCTAGACTTCTCATTGTGGTTCAAGTGCATGTTACATGGTTCAAACTCCTGCATCTTCCTCATCTCAGCACTTGGAGAATTCTGGGAGTTGAAGTTCCTAGATGTTGTTAAACACATGGGCCCTCATTACGAGCATGACGGTCTGGGAAGTACGGTACCGGTAAGCATGCCGGTACCGCAGTTCCCGGACCGCAATACTACGGGCTGTGCACATGGCTACCTGACAGCACGCCAGGTTGGGGGAGGGGGAAGTGCTGATCAGAGTGGAGGGTCACCCCAGGCCCATTTACCAAGACGCTTTGCACCGGTCCTTGGCCAGTACAGCGCCTGGGTATCTCTACTCATCCACAGTCTCCTGCATTGGTAATTTTTGTGCCCCTTGGCATTTTAACTGTTCCTCTGAGCAATCCTGGTAGACTCTCTCTTTTTTATCACTCATTTTTGTCTATGTCTGCTTCCCCACAGGGTCCAGTTGTTGTGTGATATTTCGCCCTGAGCAGTGGTCGAAGTGTATGAAAAGAAGTAGTGGAACTATGTTCCCTGCTGGTCTGACCCTGCTCCCCACAAACCCCATTGCCACAACCCCTCCCACACACAACACGCCCCCCAAACACTTGCACCTGCTGTTTAAGGGAACGTTCAGTGCAGTGCACTGAAAGGGAAGGTTTCAACTTCTTCCTACACTTTTATTTTAAAACAAAACCATTCCGGAACGGTTTCTTTTCAAAATAAAAGTCTAGGAGCTGTACAAGGTCATTTAAAAAAGTATAGGAGCACCGCTCCCGACCGCTCCCGCTCACTTCGACCACTGGCCCTGAGGAAGGCAACCCTAATCATGTTTATGGAATTACTTGCCAGACAAGTGGCTCTTTTGCCGAAACGTGTTTAAGATGTCTGTTTGAGTTTCAGTTTTCATTACCTTTTTTTGACACATACACATAGGCAGACCTGTCAGTTAAAGGCATTTGTCAACATAAAAACTTTATGGCTGAATCCAAGTCAAAATGGAGATTGTTGGCTTAAGTTGTGGTCACCACTCAGTTTTACTAATTTCTTGTTTTATTTTCACAATTTTTGAATTATGATGATTGCTTTTGTGCCTCTTTTCTTGTGTATTCTTCAATTGAGCATACCCTTATAAAAAATATAAAATATATATATAAGAAATACTCCAATTACTTATGCACCTTGTGTTTATAATACTTTCTTGCAAAATAAACATGTTTAATGTTTTTTAACTGGAGACTACCTCGATTGCTTTTTGATTTGACAGTAGCCTATAATTCAGTGATACCTTGCTGGTACACGAACCGAATAACTTACCATTTAAGTACTTTTCCAATTGAATTTTCAGCAGTATGGATCTTCTTTGGTTCTGATCAGAGAGGATGGGCCTGTGAGCAAAGTGAGTGCCAGGGGAGGCCAGGTGGACAGAGCCAGGGGAATGCAGAGAGTGCAGTGGAAGGAAGGTCCAAAAGCTAAGTGCGAGGTAAGGGGCTGGGAGGGCTCAAGACTGCAGGCCCAGCCAGGCTGGTGTGGGTGGAGGGGGCCCGAAAGGGCGAGTGGGGAGACCAAGTGCACGAGTAGACTGGACGAGAAGTAACTGGTGCCCTGTAACAATCTGAAGGGACCAGGCAGCCAGTCAATTGGCAGATGGGGATATTAGCAGGGGATAGGCAGAAGGAGAGGGAAGGAGGAAGAGAAAAGGAAGGTCTTGAGAAGCTTCCAGATTTTATGGAGATCCGGCTCAAGTCTGATAGGGGCAGGGAGGCCATTCCAGAGGGAGGCACTGCGGAGGAGAGAGATCTACCTCCCACTCTCTGCTTGTAAAAGCATCTGATCTATAGAGAGTTAGTGCTAGAAGACCAAAGGGCTGTAGTAGGATGGTTTTTAGTGAGAGAGAGTAGGATGCAGCAGGGTTGCAGCCCCCAGAAAGCCTTGTGGATGATGCAGAGGGTCTTGAACTTGATCCTCGCAGCAGTCAGGAGCCAGTGGAGAGATTTTAGGGCTGTAGAGACGCAGTCCCTGGGCTTGAGGCCAATGATAAGTCTTGCAGTCCTGTTCTGGATTAGTTGAAGGGGGCAAAGGGAGGAGTTAGGCAGATTGAGGAAGATGCTGTTGCAGTAGTCCAGCCTGGAGAGGACCCAAGCTCTGGAGACATTGAGTTTCTGGGGTAAGGTGAGGAAAGGGAGAATGCCTCTGAGGAGGTGCGGCTGAAAGTGGGCCTTCTTGGTAAGGTCAGTGATGTGAGGAGAGAAGGTGAGAGAGGAGTCAAAGATGACACCAAGTTGTTTTGCCTCACATGAGAGTGAGGGGAGGGGGCTTATGGAGGGCAGCCAGAATGTGGGAGGGAAAGAGGGGGTAGGGGCCCCAATGAGAAGGATCAGTTTCTTACTGGCATTAAGTCAGAGATCGTTAGCAATTAACCATTCCTGAATAGCAGACAGGCAGTCAGGAATGAGAGAGGAAGAGGAGAGGGCGAGTAGGGAAGCATGAAGGAGGGCTGCGTGTCATCCGCATAACACTGGAAGTTAGGAGAGAATGTGGAGATGATATGGGCTAAAGGGGCCAGGAAGATGTTGAAAAGCCAAGGCAAGAGGATATAGCCCTGGGGGACACTGCATGTGGAGAGCGAAATGGAGGAGAGAAAAGGGTCCAGTTGAATCTTGGAAGGTAGGTCTGAGAGGAAGGAGGTCAACCAGTCCAGAGCCAGGTCTGTGAGGCCGAGGGTATCACAGAGCTGATTTATAAGGGTGGCATGATTGAACGTATCAAAGGCAGAGGAAATGTCAAGAAGGATGAGAACGGAAGGAGAGTTAGAATCGAGATTAGAGAGCAGGTCTTCACGGGTGATCAGTGGAGCAGTTTCCATGCTTCTGGCAGCTCTGAAGCCAGACTGCTGGTTGTGCAGACAACCAACAGATTCAGTGTGGTGGATAAGCTGGAGATGGCCAGCTTCTCCAAGAGTTTGATCAGGAAGGGTATAATGGAGATAGGGTGGTAGTTATCTGGACAGGAAGAGTCGGCAGAAGGCTTTTTGAGGAGAGGGTGCAAAAAGCAGTGCTTCAGGAGTGAGGGGAAGAAGCCAGCGGCAAAGGAGTGATTGTAGAAATCGTCCAAGGCTCGGGCAAGGGAGACAATGCTGTCCTTGAAAATTCTGGAGGAGCAGGGGAGCACCCGTTTGGGTGAGACTTTCATAGAGCGGACTTGTCTAGAAACCTCAGCAGATGTTTTAGGAGAGATAGAGGAGAGTAGAAAGGGTGGGGTTAGTGGGGCCATAGGAGTTCTGAGAGCGGGTGAGGGAGAAGGGTATGAAGTAGAGTAGAGTGAGGAAAAGATGTCTTGAGTTTTAGAAATGAAATGAGAGGCTAGAGAAGTGCAGAGGGCCTGCAGTAGGGGTGGTGAGTTCCTTGCATATTTTGAAAAGTTCAGGCATGTTGTTAGTGGCCACAGAGATGCAGGCTTGGATTTAGGCCCTCTTCTTCGAGCAGATGGAGAGTCTGTATTGCCTTTGGAGCAGGTGACAGGCCATTTTGGATGTGCTTGAAGCCTGCCTCGTCTGCTTAGCCGCTCCGCACTTGCATTTCAGAGTGCCCAAGTCAGAGTCATTCCAGGAGATGCAATTGGAGGCAGGTTTATTGCGGATCCTCATGACAGGGGCAAGGATGTCCAGAGTGTTGGCGATGGAGAGTTGAAGGTTAGTAAGGGCTGTGTCAGAGTGAGAGTCGGGGCCTCATTCAGAGGTACATGTTATTATGCAAAGGTGCTGTGTCTGAAAGGTATTTTGAAGTAACAAGGGAGTGGTGGCAATAAACAAAGTCCGCCACACCTGCAAAGCCATGATTTAAAGCAATGCAACAGCCTTGCCAACCACCTCACATGGAAGGGGCTGGCAAGGGCTGTTTTCAGAGAACACCCTTACTGTACCAGCCAAGAGTGGCGTTCATTACCGGTACCCTAGGAGGTGCTGTTAAACAACACAGCACACTGTTTCCCATTTTAAACATGCCATTTCTCAGACTGAAGCACCACCTTTCTAGTTTAATGAACGTTTATGAACACTTTCTGAAATTAGAAAAGTGGCAGTCTTTTGTGAAATGCTCGCAATGCCAATGGAGCACATATTTCCTTGATGTTAGCAGCCTTTGCTGCTAAAGATGGAGAGTTTGCTGGAGAAATGGGAGTAGAAGGCTAGTAAGGGCTGTGTCAGAGTGAAAGTCGGGGCCTGATTCACAGGTACGCATTATCATCTAAAGGTGCTGTGTCTGAGTTGTCAGACACTTTTCCATGAAGACATGTATTCTGAGGTAAGAAGGGAGTGGCGGCAATAAACGAACTCCTCCACACCTGCAAAGCCGTGATTTCCAGCATGGCAACAGCCTTGCCAGCCACCTCACATGCAAGGGGCTGGCATGGACTGTATTCAGAGGCCAGACCACTTCCTGCATCAGCCAAAAGTGTCATTCATTAACATTACCCTCGCAGGTGCCGTTAAACAACACAGCAGACTGTTTCCCATTTTAAACATGCCATTTCAGACTGCAGCACCACTCTTCTAGTTTGATGAATGTTTTTGTAAACTTTCTTAAATTAGAAAAGTGGCAGTCTTGGGAAATGCTTGCAATGCCACTGGAGCACATATTTCCCCCGAAATCATGTAATTTTAGTAGCCTTTGCTGCTGGAAAGCAGGACATTTCCCCTCCAATATTTCCACCCATCTCAGAATGATGATGCTGGAAACTGGAGTGGGAGAAAGTCGTCTCCCCACACAATAATTAGCATGAGCTCTAAATCACTCAGTGGCAGGAGTAGGAGGGGGAGTGAAGGTGGCGACAAAAGCTGGGGATGGGGATGTCTGCAGAGATCAGAGCATCCAAGGTGTGTACAGCTGAGTGTGTCGGACCGGAGGGAAGAATGGAGAGGGAACAACAGTTACAGAGGTTGCATAAAAGTCCAGAGGCTGCATCAGGTGAGTTGAGATGAATATTGAAGTCTCAGAGGAGTAGCTTGGAGGAGGAGGTCAGAAGAGAAGAGGTGAAGTCATCCCATTCTGACAGGAAGTGGGAGACCTGATCAGGGGGCCTCCAAACGGTGGCCAGAGTCAGACAGAGACCAGGAGAGATACCAAGCTTGCAGACAAGGCATTCCAAAGAGGAGTAGGTCAGAGTGAGTATGATAGTAGCTTAGACCAACTCTGGGAAGATCAGGTCCACTTCCCCCCTCGAGCCGGTTAGAGAGGATATTGTAACCCTCGGGGAGGAGAGTGGGAAAACACATGACAGAGCTGGCCATGAACCACGTCTTTTGAAGGTCTTCTGAGGAGTGTGGTACGCTCATCAGAGGTGGCAGAGGGGTGGCAGAAGGAGAAGTGACAGGAGAGAGCAGGAAGTTGATGAGAGACAGAAGACGCCTATCAAGAAGGAACATGTTGGGCTGAGAGCCCTGGATCATGATAGTGCCATTTAGGTAAACATTAATGATGACCTTAGAGGACAGGAAGGATTCCAAGAGAAGCTCCCAATGGGTGCCACCATTGTTGGGAGAGGAAGACAAACGGGAGAGCACAGAGACCATAAGGGGAATCGAATGTTCCGGAAAAGGAATGACAAAGAGAAGGGTTAAGGCCTAGGTTACATACAGAAAGCAGGACACCTAGAAGCGAGTTATCTGGATGTAGGGAAAAACCTAGATAGAGGGATGGAGGAAAAACCTGATTTTTAAACACAGCAGCAAATGCAAAACCACCCAGATTCACTGTTCCTAGAAAAGGGGGAAAAGCCAAATTTTTAAACAGAGTAGCAATGCAAAAACACACACATCCACCCTTCCTAGAAAAGAGGGAACAGACACATTTTTTAAACACAGCAGCAAAACACACAGATAGAAGTTTGAGAACGTGGCCGCCGGCCCCTGTTCTCAAACTTCTATACGTGACTGCCTACTAGGAGCGGATCCACCTAATTGTGGAGCGAGAGGTTCACATTCGTGAAGAGGAAGAGGCCGTATTCAGATGGTACTCCGATTAAAACATATATTTGTTGGCTCACAAGAACCTTAGATAGACACTTGGAGGTCTAGAGGAACTGGAAAGGATCCACGGGTGGTGACCATTATTGAGACTTGGTTGGATCTAGGTAAAATTCAGCTTCCACATCCCATGAAATAGCTAGTTGTTGGTCGAATAGGAAGAATCTACCTGAAGCACAGGATTACCCCTGCCCCTGATGAATGTCCGGTTATTGAGAACACAGAGGACAGAAACTTATATAAGTTGGGCTGTAACACACAATGGGAAATGAAATCAATTAAGTTGCCTTTTTGGTGCTATGCTGATCTAATTGTCGGCGTAAATGTTTCTATATTGCGAGGTGGAATGTTTCCAACATGTATATGACTGTGTTATGTGTATATGTTGTTGTAACTATTTTTGTATTACCTGTGCTGAATTAGAGATTAATATATTAAAAATGATATTTTCTAACAACACTGTTCTATGTGTATTGAGAATACATAATGCAGCCCATATTGATTTAGCGGCTGTTATGTATTTCTGCTTTCTGAGGGGATAAATTCACTGTTTTATATAACAGTTGAAGGCTGTCACCACCGCCCCGAAGAAACCTATTGCTGAAACATTTACAGTGGCCATGGCCTAGGGAGATTGGCTAGAGTGCTGCAAAGAAAGCTATTAGTGCAACATGTGCACTGGGCAGAGCTGGAAGCCATGACTAGTGTGCCACAAAGACACCTATGAGTGCATTATGTATAGTGGCCACGGCCGTGGCACCTATTGGTGCAACATGTACAGTGGTCACGACTGAAGGATCATGGCCAAACGCTATGACAAGTGGGCCCAAAACAAAACTATTGATGTAACATTTACAGTGGCTATGGCCCAAGGAGTTTGGCTAGGCTGCCCAAAGAAACCTATTAGTGCAGTGTACCGTGGCCATGTCCTTTTCACCTATTTATGCATCATGTACAGTGGACACAGCTGAAGGCTATGGCTAGTGGGCCCCAAAGAAACCTATTGGTGCAACATGTACAGTGGTCATGGCCAAAGGCGCTGACTGTCGGGCTCAAAGGCACCTATTAGTTTAGTATGCACAGTGGAAGGCCATAGCCACTGGCCATCATTGAAGGACAAAGCTAGTGGACCCCGAAGAAATCTATTGGTACAACATATACAGAGGACATGACCAAAAGCCATGGCTAGTGGGCCCCAAAGAAACGTATTAGTGTACGGGCCCCAAAGAAACCTATTGGTGCAACATGTACAGTGGCCATGGCGGAAGGTTGAAGGCTATGGCTAGTGGGCCCCAAAGAAACCTACTGTTGCAACTTGTACAGTGGCCATGGCCTAGGGAGATTGGCTAGTGTACCACAAAGAATGCTATTGGTGTAACATGTACAGTGGCCAGGGCTGAAGGCCATGACTAATGTGCCACAAAGAAACATATTAGTGCAACAAGTACGGTGGTCACGACTGAAGACTCATGGCAGAAGGCTATGACTAGTGGGCCCAAAAGAAACCTATTGGTGCAACATGTACAGTGGACATGACTGAAGGCCATGGCTAGTGTGCCCCAACAAAATCTATTGGTGCGACAAGTACAGTAGCCATGGCGGAATGCCACTGCTAGTGTGCCCCAAAGAAAGCTATTGGTGAAAGAGGTACAGTAAGGCTGAAGGCTCTGGCTAGTGGGCCTCGACTGATGGCCATTGTTAGTGGGCCCCCGAAGAAAGCTATTGGTGCAACATGTACGGTGGAAATGACTGAAGGTCATGGCTAGTGGGCCCCAAAGAAACTTATTGGTGTATGGGTCCCAAAGAAACCTATTCGTACAACATGCACAGTGGTCACGGATGAAGGTCATGGCCACTATTTGTTGAAACCTATTGTTGCAACATGTACTGTACATGCCATTGCCTAGGGAGATTGGCTAATGTGCTGCAAAGAAAGCTATTAGTGCAACATGTACAGTGGCCACAGCTGTGGCACCTATTGGTGCAACATGTACAGTGGTCACGACTGAAGGCTCATGGCAGAAGGCTATGACTAGTGGGCCCAAAGGAAACCTATTGGTGCAACATTTACAGGGGCTATGGCCCAACAAGATTGGCTATGGTGCCCAAAGAAAGCTATTGGTGCAACATGCACCGTGCAACAAAGAAACCTATTATTGTAACATGTACCATGGCCACGGCCCTGGCACCTATTGGTGCAGCATGTACAGTGGTCACAGGTGAAGGCTATGGCTAGTGGGCATGAAAGAAACCTTTTGGTGCAACATGTACAGTGGCCATGCTGCAAGGCCATAGCTATTGGGCCCCAAGGAAACCTATTAGTTCAACATGTACAGTGGAAGGCCATGCCCACTGGCCATCAATCAATGACATGGCTAGTGGGCCTTGAAGAAACCTATTGGTGCAACATGTACAGAGGACACAACCGAAGGTCATGGCTAGTGGGCCCCAAAGAAACCTGTTTGAGCATCGGCCCCAAAGAAACCTATTGGTGCAACACGTACAGTGGCCATGGCCGAAGGCTGAAGGCCATTGCTAGTGGGCTCCACAGAAAGGTGTTGATGTATGTACCCCAAATAAATCTATTGGTAACACGTGTACAGTGGCCATTGCTGAATGCAATGGATAGTGGGCCCCAAAGAAACTTTTTGATGCAACATGTACATTGGCCAAGGCTGAAGGCCATGGTTTGTGACCCTTGAAGAAACCTTGTGGTGCAACATGTACAGTGGCCAGTGGTGAAGTCCATTGCTAGTGTCCCCTAAAGAAAGCTATTGGTGGAAGATGCACAGTGGTCATGGCGGAAGGCCGTTGCTAGTGTGCCCTAAAGAAAGCTATTGGTGGAAGATTTACAGTGGCCACAGCTGTGGCCACTGGCCATGGCTGAAGGCCATGGCTAGTGGGCCCCGAAGAAACCTATTGGTGCAACATGTACAGTGGACATGACTGAAGGCCATGGCTAGTGGGCCCCAAAGAAGCCTATTAATTCAACATGCACAGTCGAAGGTCATGGCCACTGCCCATGACCCAAGGCCATGGCGAGTGAGCCCCAAATAAACCTTTTGGTACAACATGTTGGATATCCGTGATATTTTTGAGAAACAAAAACAAATTGAGAAATGACCTAATTTTCTGCACTGAAAAACGAAAATTACTTATTGCTTTTTAAACTTTTTTTATAATGTGAGGGGAGTCCACCCGCACCCACACTTGCCCCTACCCAAACTTATACCCTTACCCAACCCCCACCTATTATTTACCATACATATACCAAAATACCTACTATTTTCGGTCAAATAAATTAGGTCATTTCTCATTCTTTATTTTTTTTATTTGGTTATTTGTACAGATTCGCAACATGTACAGTGGTCACGGCTGAAGGTCATGGCCACTGCTCATGGCCAAAGGCTATGGCTAGCGGGCCCCAAAGAAACCTATTAGTTCAACATGCACAGTGGAAGGCCCTGGCCACTGGCCATGATCGAAGGCCATGGCTAGTGATCCCCAAAGAAACCTATTGGTGTAGCATGCATAATGGACTTGACCTTAGGCCATGGCTAGTGGGCCCCAAAGAAACCAATTGGTGAACCATGTACAGTGGGCACGGACGAAGGCTGAAGGCCATGGGTAGTGGGCCCCACAGAAACCTACTGCCACGTGTGCCCCGAAGAAATCTATTGGTACAACATGGACAGTGTAGATGTGCAGCCATTGGCCACAGTAGAAATTGATAACTTGTGGGCTCTAAAGACAGCGATTGGTGCAATATGTAGAGTGGCCTCAGCCGAAGGCCTTGGCTAGTGTGCCCTAAATAGACTAAAGTATAGCACAACCTTGAAATTCACTGAAGAACCTTTAGCCCGATAACAGCTAAAGTGAACAATACATTGCAACAAAAACTTTCAAATTCAGTCAAAAAACCTAAGTTAATGAGATTCTATGGGGAAAGTTTAACCCAGCAAAACCCCTGAAATTCGTCAGACATTTCAAGCAAATTCACATTAACTACACACCCCCTATTGTGCAGCGTATTACCACAATCATTACATCAGAGATAACATCACTGATGATGTCACTGTTGACATCACTGGTGGCATCACTAATTACATAAAACATGACATCAGTAATTACACCATTGATGGCATCACTGATGACATCAAGACATATTATCAGAAATGACTTGACTGATAAAAGCACTGGTTACATTAGATTTAAACTTTTAGGGAAATGTATATATATGTATATATTTTCAGAGTAGATTAAAGTCTGCTGTCATTTATTTAAATTTAGCATATGGTCCACAATTTGAAGTACATACAAAAATGAGTACAACAAAAAATGGTTAAGCATGTAAAGATGAATTTCCTATAGAAGTTAATCTATTAGAATGTAATATAATATACAGTTCTAAATAATTTACAAAAGAAATAACTGAAAATAATAAAAATCCAATCGCAGGTCTAAAAATAAATCTTCAATTTTCAAGTTTCATTGTTTTGTAGATAAATAATTATGTAATTATGTAGTGTTAATACATTTTTTATATTACCCAAACTGATCATTTCTATATTACAATGTATCCTAATATATAACATCATGCACTTTGTTTAACAAGTACATTTTTAACACTTCTCATTTAGAAAAAAGTACATTAATATAATATTTTTAAAATAAGTACAAAATAACATTTACATTTGTACATTTTGCTTTTCCAAAACAATCAGGACTAAACATGTTTCCAGTTCTATCTGTTCCTATTTATTTTCCTACTATATTTACATATTATATTGTCATAAATATGTAAAGTACATTTGCCTCAGTCAGATACATTGTATGTAATGGTTTATATTCATTTCTTGCTATTAAACAAAATTTAAGGTAATTCTTATAATATTACATATTTTTATTATATATTTCATAATTGAATAAATATTGCAAATGAATGCTGCACAGGTACTCATAGAACACACGTGTACCCTTCATTATTCTATGCCATGTTCTTATCATTAGAAAGCATACCGTATAGCGTTGCTGTGTTAAAGTTGAACTTCGAAAGTGCGCCCTAGTAGAGTCGCTGTGTTAAAGTTGAACTTAGAAAGTGCGCCCTAATAGTCGCTGTGTTAAAGTTGAACTTAGAAAGTGTGTCCTAATAGAGTCGCTGTGTTAAAGTTGAACTTAGAAAGCATGCCCGAATAGCGTTGCTGTGTTAAAGTTGAACTTAGAAAGCATACCCTAATTAGCGTCACAGTCTCAATGTTAAATTTAGAAGATATTCCCAACATCAATGTCTGTGCCCTAATAGCGTCATTATCTTAAAGTTGAATCTAGAAAGTGTACCTAATAGCGTCACTGTGTTAAAATTGAACTTAGAAAGTGTTGCCCTATTAGCGTCACTGTGTTAAAGCTGAACTTAGAAAGCGCACCCTTATAGCATCTCTGTGTTAATGTTTAACCTAGACGGTATTCCCAACATCATTCAGTGTGCGCCAATACCGTCACTTTGTTAAAGTTAAACCTAGAAGCATCCCCTATTAGAGTCACTGTATTAGAGTTGAATTAAGATAGTATCACCAACAGTGACTACCACAATATCACACTACTATGCTTACTTTCTCTTATACACTGCCATTCAACTAGAACATACTAACATGACCCATCAAACCACCCATCATCCTAATAAAACACAGCTAGCTAGCACACACCGGCTAACTTAGGCATCTCCTCGGGCCTAACGCAGCCATAACTCAGTCTGGTTGTCAACCCTCCAGACTGAACACATTCAACTGATCTCCTCAGCACCACACCTACCGCTAAGAAGCAGCTATCATGCAACAGCCACACCGGCTGCACACATACCTGGTGCGCCCACGCACTTTACGACTCTCTCTCAACTGACTTGAACTGCGGTTCCTGAGGGCGTTCAACCTACCAGCGTCTTGAGATCATACCAATGGTACATAAGGCGCTATACAAATGCAAAATAACATAACATAACATTAAGTATACTGAAATAACCTATGTACCAAAAGAGTAACCCAAACATATTTTAAAATACATACATGATGATTGATGGGATTGGTGATATCATGTACAATGCCATTAGGGATGTCACCAGCGATGTCATCAGTGATGTAATTACTGATGCCATCATTGTGGTCATATGCTGTGCAACAGGGGGTGCATAGTTAAGGTGACTTTGCTAGAAATTGCTGCCAAATTTCAAGGGTTTTGTTGCGTTATATTTTTATCTAAAAGTCTCTTTAACTAAAGTTGTTTCACTGAATTTTAAAGCTTTTGTTGCAATGTATTGTTCACCTTAACTGTTAATAAACTGAAGGTGTTTTCAGTGAATTATGGATTTGGCTGATATTTTGTAAACAATAGGTTTGTCATAGGCTATCACCCAGACTGGACATTTTGGGAAGGAATCATTAAAAAATGAAAAGGTTATTAAGAAAGCAATAAAATGCTGTTTTGGGCCTACTCCCATTCATGTTCCCATAGAGAAAAAGTTCAAATGTTTGTGCTGTGAAACACAAAAACTGCTGGATGGAATTGAACCAGATATGAAACAACTTAGGCACGAAGGGTTGACTTAACATCTGAAAATCTGGGTTTATTCGGCTCAGTAGTTGTTAAAATATTTGACAGGGAAGCATGTGCACCCTTTTTCCAAAATTATAGCTATATCTACCGTGGTGCTTTGCAGCAGAGAGGCTTTTAAGAAATGAAAAAGCCGTTGTTTTTATTTGTGCTCAATGGCAGAGATTAATCAGCGGTTAACTGAAAACAAAACATTTTTAAAAAGCTATTTGAAGGAGGAAAAAGGATGACATTACATGAGACTAGAGGTGTAGAGTGGGAACAGGACACCATGTGAAATTGGGGAGTTGTGGCTGGTCAGGGGACATAGTTACAGTTTGGACTTTTTCACATTACCGTGGGTATTCCATGGGAATACTGCGAGATGACCGCAGCTAGAATGCAAAACGCGATCATGAATGACAAGGCGTCACATGAAACTAAACATGTAAGGGGTAACAGGAGTGGGCTAAGGAGTGAAAAAGCAACTGGGGGGACAATGGATGAGGAGGGGGCACTTGATGAGTGCATGGGAAGGCAGGGAAAAGGTTTGGATTTGTTAGTGTTTTTGGATAACTGCGCTATGCCGGGGATAACTGTGGGCATGGGTATTTTATTGCTGCTGCATGTGTAGTTCGATGTGATTATCAAGGTTATTTCGGGGGATTTCTGAAAAGCCTCTCTGCTGCAGAGCTCCAAAGGTGATCTATTTAAAGGTTTGAAGGAACAGGGAGGCACCCCCATGTCTCTGTTGAATATTTTAAAAACTACTGGATGGATTTATCCCATACCAGTCAAGGAAATTGAGTCAATTCTTTGTGCCCAAATTGTTTCTTATTTGCCCCAAATCTGCCCAGCAGTTTTAACACTATGGCTGTTCAAACACTGCAATTTTTCTCTATGGGAAAAGTAGCGCACGCCGGCTGAGAACAGCATTTTTATATCTTATTAATAACTTTGTCATTTTTTAACAAATTGTTCACAAAATTGTCAGTTTGGGGGGCCATTCACAAACCATTGGTTTTGAAAATTTCACCCAAATCCATCATGCAATTCAAAATGTATTAGCCTCTCTCAGCCTCTCTGCTGCAAAGCACCAAGACCGATATAAAGTCTTCAAGGTGGAGGGGGCACTCTGTTCTCTGTTGAATATTTAAAAATAATAATTAATGTATTTACCCCAAACTAGTCAAGGAAATTAAGTCAACACTTTGTGCCCAAATTGTTTCTCATTTGGTCCAAATCTGCCTAGCGGTTTTTCCACTATGGCTGTTCAAAAACTGCTCTTTTTCTCTGTTAGGGAGAATTCTCTGTTTAGGCTGAATTTCCTAACCTAGTGAGTCCCCCAGCAGCTTTGCTGGATTTCGGGAGTTTGTTTTTTTCCATCCTGCCAAGAGTGAGACTCTTTTTCTCCCACTCTTGGACATGTATGTGTGTAATTCCTTTGAAATGTCTATGTGTTCGATGGGCTATGGGGTCTTTTACTCCATAGGGTCTCATAAGTTTTTCTATGTGTGTTACACCGCACCCTATGTGCCGTAACACTGGGGCGTCCTAGCGGACCTCCACCATAGACTCCATAACCGGGGACTGACTACTGTCTCCCCGGGCATGTAAAGTCACCATTGGCTTTACTAGACCTAAATTTACTAACAGAACTAGTACAAACCATCTTATTGTGGATGTACTAGTAGGGGTAATTCGATTACTCCTAGATCTGTTACTCGAGGGGGCACTGTCCCGTCCCCCCTCGTCGAGTTTTGGCTGGTGGCAGTGGAAACTACTTGTTATGTTCGACCCCGAACATAACCCTATGGGATTCGTCCCATTGTTGGAGATTGACTCTTTTTCTCGTTAATCTCTAACGTACCACCGGTCTCCTTATCTTAAATAAGTTTATCGGATGGTATTTTCTGCCAGAACTCGGTTTTTAAAATGGCGTCTGTGTTCGTCTCTGTGACTCCTAAACCAAAGGTCGAGCACTTTGTTCCACTTTTGGCGGGCTCTGTACAGAGACCCTCCAAAGTGGTGCCATTCTGTCTGGGTTACCACAGTGGTGTGGGAGGGAGTTTAGGCACCCTAGACCGAGTTGCCTTGCCAACTCTGGTCGCACTCTGGAGTGATTGGCCCAAGTGGTGAGCGTTCCCGCTCACCACTTAGCTTGTGTTGATTGACAGCTAGGCTGAATGAATGGGGGTCTTCTGCATAAAAGCAGGGCTTTTGGGAGTGGATCTTCAGAAGTCGCCACAGGACCTAAGAATCCGACGAGGGTAACGCTGAGCCGACCTACAACGACGACACCTCCGGTGGAGTCCTGCTGAGCCGACTCACCACTTCCCGACGACAGAGGAGATCTCCCTGCCGGAGAGTCTCTTCCCCTGACTGGTGGGAACAACCAGTCCCCTTTGCTTTTTATTCGCCTCAGGACGCAGTGGTCGAATTGCCCGTGCAGAGCACCTTGGCAACCGGATAACCACTACCCCTGTACCGTGACCAAAAGGTGGTGCCTTGTGACGGAGCACTCCGCGGCTGGTCTCTTCCCTGGTGGTGCACCGGACTTCACTTTTCTTCGACGACGAGATCATCTCTACTCTTGGCAAAGACCCGACGTGCATCCACCACCAGGAACAACTGCCCCCGCCGGAGCTGCCCTCCACAACAAGGTACCGTGTCCGCCTGGCTTCCCTTTTCGTTCGGTTCGAGTGAGGTGTCTTAATCCTCTCCATTCCGCTGGGTCGCCTCCAAGCTTTGCTCATTCTTTGTTCTGAACTGGTTCAATCTGCCGATAACAATTTGCTATAAAGACTTGAATGCATCTCCACTGGAGACTTTTTGGGACATCGCGCCTTGCCTCTCTCCGAGTGGGCCTGGCCTCTGAACTTTATGATCTATTGTGATTCTTGCCTTCCTGCCTTGCATTTTATCCGCGTAGGATTGAACTGTGTTGATTTCATAACCTGCCTATCTTTTTCTCTCCCGTCCTAACTAATATTCGAGTGTCATCTAGGTTGAGGTATACACCTCTGTCTGAAAATAAGTGGTACCAGTAGAACCTAGAGTTGTCGATATTTTGCTAGGGGGATTGATCGTTTTCTACTTCGTAGAGTAATTGTGTTTGATTTGTTTGCCGTGATTTGCTTTAGTGTTTTCCATAGATGTTGTATTATAAATAAATACCTTGATATCTTTACACTAAGCCTCGTTGCGTGTTTGCTTGTCTTGCTGTGAAGAATTGCCCTATTTTGTATACTCCACATACTGCTCAACTTTTCTTGAGAGAAGTCTGACTGCACAGCCATAGCTACCACGTGAATCTGTGTGGTGCAGACTGCTACCAAGTGGGTTCACCGCCAACGCCTGTAGTCCTAAATCTTTTGTAGTGGTCCCAGAGGGAACTGTACAGGTTTCAGCCTAACATTCTCCAAGGAAGAATTAATGGCAGTAGGCTGAAAACAGCATGTTTATGTTTTCTTAATGACATTTTCATTTTCTAACACATTGTTCCCAAAATGTCTTAGTGGGGCTCTTGACAAACGTTTTGTTTGGAAAATGTCATCTAAATTCATCCAGCAAGTCAAAGGTTACTAGCCTCGCTCAGCCACTCTGCTGTAAAAAAGCACCAAGGCTGATATAAAGGCCCAAGTTGTTTCTTTTTTGGTCCAAATCTGCCCAGCGGTTTTCACTCTATGGCAGTTAAAAAACTGTTGAATGGGCTAAAAACTGTGAAACTGTGGTGTTTTGTTTTATTTTATAACACTTTAATTTTACAGCATTTTGTCCCCAACAGTTGCAATTGCGGGGGTGGAGGTGGGGCATTGGCACAGACTATTTGTTTTGAAATGTTCGTCCAAATCCATCCAGCAAATCCATCCAGCAAGTCAAAAGTTATTAGCAATAGAGTTCTGGGGAAAAATTGCAGTTTTTTCATTTCTGAATAGCTTCTCAGCCTCTCTGCTACAAACCACCATGAGAGATATAGTTGTATTTTTGGGAAAAGGGGGTACCTCCTTCTCCATCAAATATTTTAACAACTACTGGAAATAAAAACCTCAGATCCCTTCTGATCCCTTCTGGAAATCGAGTCAACTTTTCTTACCCAAGTTGTTTCATACCTGGTCCAGTAGTTTTTGCTGTGCGCTGCACAGAAATTTTTACTTTTTCTCTATGGGAAAATGAATGGGAGTAGGCGGAAAATTGTGTATTTTTGCTTTCTTAATAACCTTTTACATTTTGTTGAATCCTTCCCAAAATGTCCAGCCTGGGGGGCCCGTGACAAACATTTTGTTTGCTAAATATCAGCCAAGTCAGTCATACAAGTAAAAGTTATTAGCAATTCAATGTTTTGGTTTCGTACAGAACTTAATACTTACCTTAACAATAGAGTGCCGGCTGGCGCACTAAAGTATATATATATAGATACTAAACAATGAAAATTCAAATCATGCAACAACATTTGAAGAATTATTTAAATGACCACGCCTTTCACTATGGTATTATTTAGTGCAGATGTAGAAATCCCATAACTGCTTCAAGGTAGCATAGCTCAATGGCTTGGAGGTTGAAGTGGTCTGTCTTCCCAATACTGGCTTTTTGGCCCGCCCTTCCATTCACTATGGCTTCAGGTAGGCCGTAGTTGGGATTCCCCTTATTTAGTATATACAATGCATAAAATGTGTGTACTGAAATGTTTTATTAGGCTTGGAGATGCATTGTGGGTGTTCTATATCAATATTAGTGAAATATATAACCTTTCACTTTTTTATTTCACACTTTACACATGATGACACTATTTGAAATATTTTAGGTGTTATTTTAAATTTATATTTTACATTTGCCAATCAAAGTTAATTTTCCTTTATGCAATGTTGGGGCTGTTTTGACAGCTGAAAAGCTCATTTTCTATGTAGATGTTTCCTCAAACTGCGCATAGGAAACTATCTATAGTTTTATCACAGTTTATGATCCCTGAGGGCTTCAGATACACTAAGGATAGGGATTTCAGGGGTCTGCTTCCCTAAATCAGAGGCGTTCACATTACTATGATTGTTCAGCCTTATGGCAACTACTTCTACCTTTGCTTTACTGCTCCTAAATGATAACCTCTCGGAGTGTGTAAGCATGTATTCTTTTGACTTAATATTGACAGAACAGGAGTGTTACTGGGAAATGCAGTTAACTTTAAAGAGACAGATGCAATACATCTCAGAGCTAGCCAACACTTCTGTGGCCCATTAGTGAGACATCCATCAAGTTAACAAGACAGTCCAGTTAGATAAGCAGACACAGCTCCAGAAACACAGCTGTCTTCAAAAGCTGGCACTTTGCAATTGAGAATGAGATCATGTTTTGCAAACACCAGCAAAGTGAAGGTGGATTTAAGAAGGCTTGAACAAACCCTATCACCTAGTGAAAGTAGAATATGGCATTTGAGCCAAGTCACACATGCCACAGTGGGACCCAGTAACATTATTTAATTGTATTTGAATCTTTGTTGAGCGCCGGCCCTACCCACAGCGTCTCAGAGCACCTTACAAGGTTCAAAGTTTCAAAAGGTGGGAGGTGAAACAGAAGCTATGGGATAGGATAGGAAGATTAGGATAGACAATTGGTAGCAGGGAAAGTTGAGGGGCAGGAATACATTTTGGGAAACATGTATGTTTTGAGGGTCTTCCAGAAACTGGTGAAGCAGGATGCAGTGTGGATGTGAAGAGTAAGGGTGTTCTTTGACCCGGGTGCCCTGGATAAATGCTTGTTTTTGTGTGCATGCTAGTATGCACAGTGGAATGTGTTGACGATGTTGACTTGCTTGTCTGTTGTTTGTTTTAGTAATGGATTTGAGTTTGTCATGAAAGTAAGATGAAGTTCTGAGGTGGATGCATTGAATACAACGCTGGGGTGATGTGTGAATATTTGGGTAGGTTGAGGATGAGTCTTGCTGCTACATTTTGTATATCTTGCACAGGGGAAGTTCACTGCACAATCAGAGCCAAATGACGAAGGCATTGTGGGTACGCAAATTAGCCCACATGAAAGCCTTTTGAGGCAGAAAATCATCTTTGTTTTAGAGGGCAGTGCTATTTTATACATAGCTTAATCAACCCAAGACAGACATTTCTCAAGAATGCAGATCACTGCATACCTGTGTCACTCTTATTGAGAATCATCAATGCAATATAGGCTGACAGCCTTGTGATTGGAGCATTGGGGCATGTTTATCCAACACCACTGATACTTCTGAAAAAAAAAGAAATGTCAGCGGGAATGTCAAAGGAAAGTCACACATGCCACAGCGCCACCCAGTAACCATCACTGAAAGTTCACCTCCAGTTCAGAGCCAAATGAGCAAGGCATTGTGGGTATGCAATTGAGCATAAGTGCATATGTGAGCATAAACTAATGAGACCATAAAATAATTAAAGGAATGTTCTTTTGTGCGGTTTGCCATCACTGCCTGGTGGCATGAGCATGGAGAGAGTGGGAACAAGGCCAAACCACTAGCTTATATGTGTCCATGAAAGGATGGCATCCTCTCGTTCAACTCACAGCATTCGCTTTTCGCTTCAGTGGAGGGTAAACCTAAAATGCCTGTGTCTCTAGGTGAAAATGTAATGATTGCTCTAAAATATCGTGCTCTGAATCAGACAATGTGCAAAGGCAGTTCCGATGAAAGCAAAACAAAAGAGGTGATGGCTGGAAGGTTTTGAATTAATTGTAACCTCTGGCATTTCTCTGGGCAACCCTCCAGACCATTGCCTAGCCATTACAAAAGGGGAAAGACCGTATGCAAATCAGGCCTCATCCCACCCCAAAACGGTAGTCCAGCCGGAACTGTTTAGTCACATCCCTTCTGCACGAGACCACCAGCAACCCCAAACATGTTTCGGCATTGTTTGGCTTCATCAGTGTGGAGTAGCTTGGGTCTCTAGGCCCAGCAGGGACGGGACCCACGTCTGGGCATACCCGTCCCACTCAGGGTGACAAAGCAAAACAAAAAAGGATGATGGCTGGAAGGTTGTGAATTAATCTTAACCTCTGGCATTACTCTAGGCTACCCTCAGACCATTGTTCTTTGTCTGCCAAGCCATTGTAGGCCTCTCTTGTGCCTGGTTTTCTTTGGCGACCTCTGCCCTGCCCTCTTTCCCGCCCCCACCTCCCTCCTCTTCCCCTGATTGGGTCCTCCTCAGAGGGAGTCGAAACATCCTTTCTGAAACCAGGAAGCTCCAGCCCATCTTGCACCCTGGCCCCTGTGAGCTGAGTGTCACCCTTCCTGCTCTCTGCCTACAGTTTAGCTCCTTTCCGCTGTTTTTCCACTTTTTCTTTCTTTTCACCCCCTTTCCAGGCCTCTGCCTCCATTTTCGGTCCTTTCTGCCGTTTTTTCTTCTGCCTTTAAAATCATTTCACCCTCTTTCCATGCCCCTGCTTCCATTTTGTATTCTTTCTGCTGGTTTATTTCTGCCTTTTCACTCTTCATACCCTTTCCAGGCCTCTGCCTACATTTTCACTCCTTTCTGCTATTTCTTTCCCTTTTTCTCACCATTCACCCCCTTTCCAGGCCCCAGCTCTGTTTCAGCCCCTCCCCCTTTCATAACACCTTCTTTGTTCACCTTTCCAGACCTCTCCTGTACCTGGTTTTCTTTGACAACCTCTGCCCTGCCTTTCCCACCCCTTCCCCCTGATTGGGTCCTCCTCATATGTGCGGTCTCTTAATAGCCTCTTAAGAGTCTCCCCCAGGGCAGCTCTGCTCGGGCAGCGCTCGGCTAAAGGGCAGCTCCTGAAGAAGCAGCTCCAGACCGTGTTAGCCTGTGATCGCAGGGAAGCCAGTAGCCAGCAGCAACTAACAAGGTAAGTGTGTTCTGGGTGGGGAGTACAGCAATCACTGTATTCCAATAGCCCTGCCACTCATCTTACCTACATAGCATAGCATACCAAAATTTACCAGCTAGTAAATATTATTTCTCTCACTGCTGTTTACCAACCTCTACGTTGTTTTATTTTACTGTTCTGTCCCAGGCACAGGCGTTCTCCCTCTAGCCAGATATCTCTAATTTAGGTGTTTTGCATTTACTGTTGTCCCTCCAATTAAGGAGTTCACTCTCTGGCCAGGTGAAGTTTAGTGATGCGTCACTCTTAGAATGAAATGTGAAGATTAACCATGCGCCACACTTAGAAAGAATTGTGGAGTTTAGTGCATGTCACACTTACAGTGAAAGGTGAAGATTAGCCATGCGTCACACTTACAGTAAAATGTGAAGATTAACCATGCGTCATACTTAGATAGAATTGTGAAGTTTAGCCATGTGTGACACTTAGAGTGAAAAGTGAATATTATCCATTTGTCACAATTCGATAGAGCTGTGTGAAGTTTAGCCATCCGTCACTTTTAGATAGAATTGAGAACCATTTGTCACAACAGATAGGACAGTGTAGATTAGCCACATAGAAGCATTTAGAGAGTAGCCAAAGCACTAAAACCCCGCTTCTACTTCCTCAAACACACCACTCAACCACTATGAACGCCCACTGGGCTGGTCAACCTATACCCAAACACACACCCAACACAAGCAATACACACTTAGAACAAACACACCTGGACACTGGACCTTACCAGTAAGGACACAACAAGCCAGTGTGCACAACCTTTAACACCTGCCAATCTACACATAAATCACACAGACACAACCCAACACAACAAAAAGCCACACATTATAGATTGAAGGCATTGGACCTTACCTGTACGGATGCAACAAGCTAGTTCCCACAACCTTAAATACCAGCAATCTACACATAAAAGACACAGAGACACTGCAACACAACAATCAGAGGCACAGAAAACATCCCAGGCATTCGACCATACCCATACGGATACAACAAGCCAGTGCACGCAACCTACCATCTGCAAGCCAACAGACACAGACATCAGTTTCTCCTGGTTCTGGACCTATCCTATCATTTTTCTCTCACTAACCAACCTCTCCCTCTTTCTTGTAGAGCTACGTGAGCACCTGTAGACTGCCCTTGGTTGGTATTGGTGCGCGGTATAAATCAACATAACATAACATTCAATGACGTTAGCGGTCAAGTGGCTCACTCAGCGAGCTGTCCGATTTGCTGGTGAACATGAGCTGTCTAGATGTGAGAATTCCTTTGCTTACAAGGAGAAATTGGTCAAGGGTTACAGTGTTGTTTTGTCTCTAAAGTGTCAGCCTAAGGCTTGATGGAGAAAGGAGGAAGGTTGATTGCCTGCAGAGATCCAACCCTAAACCAGAGTGGAACCAGCCCTGGGGGCTTAGATGCTGCAGAATGGATGGGCACTAGCCCACTCCAGCATGCATAGGCATGTCCAGGGAGTTGCCTGGGGTGGCACATGCTACCCCTGGAATCTGATTGGCCACCCCAGGTGCCACCACATTATCCTAAAATATGATAATTAATCTTTAAACACAGGAATTTAAGACACTAATGTTAGTAATTAAAGTAGATATGGGTAGTGGAGACACATAGTAAATTAATGCTATTCAGACGTGTGTGTGTGTGTGTGTGTGTGTCCGCGCTCGTACTTCATGACACCCCTGCATAAGTCAGTGCCCTACTTGGGCCACCCCAGTCAAAAGAGTCTGGACATGCCACTTCACTGCAGCAGTCTGTCCTAGCCTAAGGCCACATGGCAAATAACACACGGCTCAATATCCACAATGAGAAAGAAACAATCATCAAGAACATTGCGAGATTACACATTAATTCTCACCTGGAAAATCTGCAGTTCGGCTTTCACCGACAACCGGGGACTTTGACCTTTGAATCTAAAATTAATGGGAAGATAAGGAGGAAAACATGAAATGCAGTTGTTCTAGAGACCTCCTCCACCCTCAAGAAAAAGGATGCCATCCTCTCCCTATCCCATATTTAAGCAAAGCACTTTGGACCTCATTACGAGATTGGTGGTATCTTGGTGGTAAATCCACTGAGATACCACCAAATGGAATTACTGTTACCACCACTTGGTTCCTTGGGTTTAGGAAGTGTTAAACCCCATGTTCTGGAGTCCAAAGAACTCCATTGGGGACTTTTGACACAATTATCACTGGCGGAATTACCTAGTGGTAATTAGGCTGATATTTGGAGGAAAAGTGAAGAATCCACCTCTACTTATCCTCCCAAAATCAACGGAATTACCACTAGGTAATTCCACCAGTAGTAATTCCGCCAAATTTGTAGTTTGACGAAAGCAGTAATTACCACATGTACTAAATATTGAACCCCATGGAGTTCTATGGAACTCCAGAATGGTAAAAAAAAGAATGTTCAACATGACTTTGAATCTTTCCAGGTATCCAGTATTTACTGCATGTGGTAAAGGAGTATGGCGGTATTACCATCGGTGATACCCATTCTTAATCAGCCACTGTGTGTTCATAGACCGTTAGTTTCCATCTTCATTTTGCTTTTTGTTACTAGGCCCACCTGCCCATTTTTAGACATATTCCCTATAGTAATGAAAAATCACATCCTGGATGTCCAATATGCACACATTCTGCTCTGACTATGGGGATTTAACAAAGCAGAACTACTAGATTGGAGTGCACCTTGGAGTGAGTTGACATATGAGGAGGGACACATGGCTTGTGGGTGTTGCTTGGTTGTTAACTCACCCGTTGTCTGCCTATGACCATTCTAATCTGTATGGCCATTCCCAGTCCCTACCTGTCCCCTCCCCACCCAAAACACATCCTTCTGGGATGTATTTGAGGTAGCTCTTTCAAACAGTAATATGTGCTCTACAAATACACCTGTTATGTTGTGGTACTCAAGCAGGCATGATGGGGGTGGAAAGTGCGGTTGAGGGTGTTGTCACTTACTGGCTCTTGGTGGTAGATTTTGAACACATCCATTCTAATCCCCCAATTAGATATGGATATTAGTATTGTTTTCATTTTAAAAACTTTACATGCATACTTTTTAAAGTACTGCTATCAGTATTTTACAAAATTGCCATAGAGTACTGCAATTCCAGTGTTAAATTCATTATGTTGAAAAGAACTACAGAATTCTGCATGCAGAAATCAAAAGTGAAAATCTGCGTGAGTCATAATGAAGGCTTCCAGTTTTCCATTTTTACTGATTTTCACACTAAATAGAGATGAACATCAATCTGCTTTCTGTCTGTATTTACTTATAAACATGGGAAAAAAAAGAAGCGGAATAACAGGTCTTTGTCTGGTTCTCTACGATTTAACTCATAGATCGCAGGCCAATTGCATTGCAGATTGGCAGCATGGAGAGTGTAAAAGTTGTATAAAAATAGCATTGCCATTCTTTAAATTGCTGACAGCATATATCTTAAGCCAGTAGCAGTCACAGGAGCAACCGTTTGTTGTTATGGACAACTGAGCTAGCATTTCTGCATGTGTGCTTTAATAAATGCATTTTTTATTAGAATAAAGGCAGAAAAATACCGGTTGCGAATTATCTTTTTATATGGCAAATGATAGATATGGATACATACAGACAGAAATAAATACCATAAAACCGGAAGCCTTACTCATAATGCACACCCAAGATAGCACTTCAAGAGCAACTTCAGCCGATGGCAAAGGAAACATCAGAGGGAAGAGATCCATTACTGCCCTGTAGGATAGTAGGTGGTGTCTATCAAAAGTATTCTGTGCTGCATTCCAAGGCTTAACGTCTACACGAGTTTCAAAATTAGGAATGAAGATTAGATAATCAGTACATATGGACTGCATTGTCATGCTCCGCGGCTAGCATGGCAGACTGCTGCATGAGTGTCCACCTGGCGGTGTATGGGATGGGTGTGCGGGTACGAGCTCCGGAACTCCAGAGGTGGCTTTGTTCACTGAGTCTGCGGTCATGCTCATCGTGTTGTTGGCGGTCACGGTCTTCATGAAGACTGGTCTTTGCAATGGAAGGGAGGATGGGCCACCTCATGGTTTTGCCGTGGGGGCTTTGTAGTGAAAGCTGCCTGATATGTTGCCATTTCAGCCATCATGGCTTGCACGCTTCCGCTCCATGCTTAGTATTTTCCTTGCTATATAAATGAACCAGTCTTGGGAAGAAGTTGCATCTAAACTCTCTTTGTTAGCATATATTGGTCGTGTTGTGACATTTCGCTGGAACTGTATTGGTGCAGCCTTATGACCTCGGTCCGTAGGGCTCCTCTGAAAAGGACATTCTGTTTTGCCTGGTGCTTTTTCCTCCTGCTTTGGATCTCGCATCCGGGACGGTCTGTCAAGAAGTATCCTGACTGCGATCTCCCTCAAAGCCTTCACATCTCCACAGCCAAGATCCATGTGTAGGAAAAAGGCAGCAAATGTAGAGATGGTCCCTACAACCACGAACACCTGACGTGTTATTGGATAGCCTCAAGCAAGGAACTCCCCCATTAGGAACATCTGATTGATTCGATTGCCCAGGGTTTTCAAAGCCATGAGGATCAATTAGGTTGAGCTAGGGGTAAAAATACCTATCTCTCAAACATTGGTGGGCCGCTTTACAATTCCTGCTATTTAATCAAAGTGATTGCTATTCTATTAAAAGTAATCATGGCATCCGTTTGTGCTGGTTTCAGTATATGTGCTTTTGTGCTGTTTTCCATTAGTTTTTACTGACATGCTGCAACCTTGACTTTTCAGTAAAAACATTTTTTTTTAAAACTTAGAATTTCTGGTCACCTGTCTGGTAAAAAACAAAAAACACAAACATGTGATGCCACATCCTGTGATGTCTTTGGATTTCTGTCAATTGTCATGTGATGTCACCTCTGCCACCTCCATCATTGTGGAATTATGAAGTCATGCTCAGTTGTATCCTGCACACATGGAAACCTAAAATCCACCATAAACAGCTAGCAGAGACTGACAATGGAGAAGATGAATTATTCAATAACCTCCAGGGTTGGTTATCGCCCGAGGCCCGAGTTCCAGGGCAAAATGAACCCAGCGCCTTAACACGTGCCATTCTCAAATGGAAATTGCAATCTACCACCGAGAGGGTTTTAGCTATTGGTACGCTGGCATGCTATAACTTTTTTAAAAGTTGTGAAATTGCACCGTGGCCATTTGAAGTTTAAATAACTACAAACGAAAATGCTTGTCATCGGAAAAAAGTAGTCTCTTTCGTCCATGAGGTGGACTGGGAGCGCCATGGGACAATTTAAGTCTGGGAGTGGCGGAACAAATGGTGTGGTGGCGGTGGGAGGGGAAGCAGGGGCTGAGGAGGAGAGAGGCCATGGAAGTTTAGAGGCTGAAGAAGAGGAGCGCTCAGAGGGGAAATGGCGATGTTACCATTGTCCAGCACATCGGGGGTCTGGAAAGGCAAGCAATAAGCGAGACCCCTGATTGTTTGAGACATCATCTGACATTGCCTTTTGCTGGAGGTAAAAATCTTCCCTTTCTGCCCATATGCGGCACTATTAACACAGCACTAATACTGCTGGTGGTAATAGCGCCTTTACTACCCAAAAGAGTTCTATGGACTCTGCAAAAAAAGGGGAGTTACAGCCTTGGTATCCCGGAAGTAAATGCGCCAATAGCGCTGGACCGAGTTGCGGTAGCGTGATATGCATTGGTGGTATCTCGGCGCATTTACTTCCGGGATACCAAGGCCGTGATGAGGCCCATGGTTTATGGGTAGTGAGACTTGCAAGGCTCTTCAGATCTTGTCATGGAGAGACAGATGTTTCAGCTCAATGAACTTGGAGCATCAAGAGCATAGATGAGTTGTTCTCTTTTCAATGTGCATTAATAACCGTGATACTCTGAAATGTCGATGGATCTCGAATAACAAGTGGACACATGGTTTCTGAAACCAATACGTTTACTTCAGACACATACCATTTATGTGTGTTTTGACTTTTCTTAGTGACTTGAAGTATGTAATGCTTGCGTGAAATGTTGATGGACCAGGAAAGTCCAGTGACCTACGAGAGAAATAGCAAGTAAAATACTTCTCCTATGGTGTTACGATTTCTTACAATGCTAAATTTGGAGAGCCCTCAGGGTGACTAGTTTATCTGGAGACTGTCAGCTCACCTGGTTTGTAATTAACTGCTCACAGGCAGGCAGCCATTTTGTATTGCATTTGAAAAAAAAGAAAACATGTGGCTTTGGATCTACCACACAAACCAGAGACACTTATTGAAGTGGAGAGCTGGCGGAGGGTTGAGGATTGGGGGAGTGTCAGTTGTAAATGGCCATATGGACCTATTTACCAAGCTTTATAACCCTCTGAAGTCATCAGATTCTACACATACCAACGCCCCTTACAAACGCCCTCAGGAGCACTGACATTGCTTGACTCTTCAAGATATTTTCAGGAGAACCTTAGATCAATATATCATTCCCTCACCTGGTGTCCTTTCAGGTTCATTCTTCGTTGCCTTTTTGTTTGATCTGTGAGGAAGAATTCATTGTCCTCTGGTGACTCCTCTGAGGTGGAGGAGTATTCCGCCTCTTGCCCATTGATTTTGGGGCTTGTTCTTCCCGTGGTCTGAAGGCTGAAGGGGATGATCAGATTCCTGGGTAAACTCTGAATGTAGGGAGAGAAAGAAAGAACTAAAAGAAGGCACAATATTATGGCGGATAACTTTACCCTCGCAGGGAATCCCCTGCTCATCTCTTTATTTTAACGTGTTTACATCTGTAGGGATGCATTGATGCATTGTGAAAGTTGGTGGCGTCCAGTGGAGTAACTTTTCAGAAATTGTTGGGGGTGAACATGATATCTAAAGAAAAAGTGCCCCAGCTAAATGAACGGGGACAAATGATGTGCCATGAAAGTTGGGGGGGGGCAAACACACCTGTCTCCCCTAAAATTACGCCATGGTGGCATCAGTGGAGTAGGCCAAGGTTTAAAACGTGCCTGGAATGACAGCGTGACTAACATTCCATCTCCTCCAAACTTTCTTGAAGGGACATCATTTGTCACCTGCATATGAGATCTCTCCTTCCCTTACATTTTCTGATTTATTCTCACAATGGAGACCCCTCTTGCTTCAGCATTTTCCTTTTCATCACACATGCCGATTTTAATGTTCCTTTTGATACCATTGCACTATATTTTCCTACTCAAAGTATTTCTCCCATAGTGTAGCCCTCATCACCCTTTATCACTTTCCCCTACATATGTTGTGTGCCAACCAACCATCCCTGCCTCCCCACATGCTTATCTCTTTTCCAATCGTCCAACACCCTCAACATATCTCTTAATTTCTCCCAACCTTATACCGCTTTTGATTCTTTCCTGAGTTGGATCATTCCTCTAATTGTTGTTCTCTGTCTTTCTTTTTCCCTTTATTTTGTGTTCGTCTCCTATGGCAATTTCTAGTTTTCTAGCTTGCATCTCTATTGGTTACTTATCACATGCTCTTTATTTGCAACCCATACCTGCCCTTGCATGGGCGCTCTCCCAATGATGCTAACCCTCCCACTTGTTTTGTTAATGTGCTCCTTTAGAAGTAGTTAGCTTCATGTGTCTGTAATTGTCCTATTGATTTATTTGGAATTGTCATGTAATATACGTTTTTTAAGGGATGCATACAACAAGGAGTTGCCTTGAGGTGCTAAAACTGTGTTGTGGATCGTTTACTGTGGATGGAACAGTTATTTGCTGTACTGTTCTGTTTTTTTAGTGCGCCACAATGACACTTTCCTTACTATTTAGCTCATCAGGCCTTATTATAGCTCCAAGATACTGTCTTACTAGTACTTTGTGGGGGTACATTTGAAAAGGATATATAGGTAGTAAGGGGTGCAGAGGAATGGGAAAGGGGTAGGGGTGGAGGTTAAGAGTGGGCCCTAGGGGTAAGTGGGGAACGACTGCCATTAAAAGAAAAAACCATGTTGATGAATGTGTAATATATGTATTTGATGTATCGTATTCCCTTGTACATATTCACTTAACTTGTTACTGTTTTGTTATATATAAAATATAAATAAATAAATGTAAAAAGGTTATTCATCACAAAGTAAATTACCACATAGTGATATATTTTGATGAAACCACATTGTTATGGGACATTTCAAATGATCTGTCTTTTGTTTCAGTCCTGTAGAGATTTCTTTCCAAATGTGGGGTCTTTACCAAATTGGCTCTTCAAACAGTTCTCATTTGTTTGTATTGTCAAAAAAATCGTTCTAGGCAGATTATATGAACCATTTCCCGAGCATTTATCAAAAATCCCATAGAGTGATTCAGGTCTGGTTCAACAGTATGCTTCATGCTTTAAACTGGGCGAAATGTACTGAAAGGTCTGGGCGCTCTGCATTGTGTTCAAAAACTAACGTGGTAGCCAATGCAGAGGGCACTGACATACTTGACAATCAATAGTTTCAAAATTGTGTTTAGCTGGGCTGTTTAGGATAATCAAACAATGTGAACATCCGTAAAGTTACTCTCAGGTGCAGCAACCATTTTACACCATTAAGCATACCTCAAAGCTGCTGCTTGACAGATGACCTTTTTGGATGTTTTCCAAAGTCTCTGGACCAGATTGAGAACATAACTTTGGGTTAAACCTGGCCCACCATGAAGCACGCATTTTCAATGGCTTGCCTTTCAAGCAATTTTGCTCAATCTATGTTGGGCATGCAAATGGAGAAATGCAAACTGCATTTTTCAGTCAGTCAACATGAAAGGTGATCTCCTGGTCATCAGCATAATTGAACAATTAGAATCCAAAAAATCGTTCTATTGTATCTTCACTTGCCCCTCACAAATTCTTTAGTTGTCCTTCTTCCTTGTTCCTTTCTTTAATTGATCCTTTAGCTTTCTTTACTTGCCTCACTTGACATTTTATTAAACATCAGTATTTCCTAACTGGCATTTGAAAGATCTGCTTTTGGCCCTCTTATTTATGTGATGCCACACTTGATTTCTTTACTTAATTCTACTATTTAGTTGTCTCTCTTGAGTTCTTTATTTGATTTGCTCAATTCAGGCGAGGCCTGCACCCCTTGTAGGCTCACTTCCAAGGCTGACTAACCCTGTTTGGGCACCTGCGCTACCCACTTCAGCGACTCCAGTGGCACACACTGTGCATTCCACACCATGCTGTGGTGTTCTGTCCAGCACCGTTCAGAGGGTGCAGAAGGCATCTGAAGCAGCACACAAGGATGGCCTTTCTGTGTCCTCACTATGAGAACCAGAACATCAACTCCATTCAAAGATGGCAGACTTGATGCCATCAACAGAGAATGGGCTCTGCATTGCCCCGGTTCCGCCTTCCGGATCCGCTGATAGGCCAACTCCTGACCATATGCAGCCTATCGAGGGGAGCCGGCAGGTGAAGCCGCCCCCCGTCGAAGGCCCACTTCCAAGGCCGGCTAACCCTGTCAGGGCTTGCCCAGGCACAAAGGGCCCTCCTGTCCATGGAATTGTAAGGTACATGCTCCCATAAAGCCCTATTTATATTGCTACCCCTTTCTTGCCCTGCTACACCCCTAGCCACGACCTAGCTACCAGACAACCACCTTCCTTCCATTAGCTTCACCCGCACACTCTACTAACACCATCCATAACTTAGCCCAGGCATAACCTGGCAACCCCAAAATCTGGCGACTCAATGTGCCTTTAGCACATCTTTTGGCCCGTTCAATAAGAGCCTTTAAGTGCTCAGATTTTGGGGCTCATACCTGTCCTACACCTCTTACTTTTCTTTGCCTACCTGTAACAGGAATTTGCAGCTCACAGACTGCATGTGCGCCAGTCACCCCCTTTGTTCCACTGATACAGGCAAGGCCTACACTGCCCGAGCAAGATCTGGCACTCACCCCTTTACAGTGAAGCCACCCACCCTGCATCCATGCTACATGTGGCAAACCAGCACTCCTCCAGCATGACCTCCAGAAGTCTGTCTCTCACCCCCCACTTGAGTGCAACTGGCTAACTGTGATGCACCTCACTAATGCCTGCATTAAATCATCACTGTGCACAGTGAGGCCCTGTGGCTACAGCCCCTTCTCCACTGCCACCCAGAAGAGGCTCATTAGCCCCACTATGCCACACTTATACTCTTTGCCAGAAGTGAGTTTATCAACAGGTTTCTGCTCAACAATTCACATCTAATCTCAGTAATGTTGCATCTTCACTCATAATACTCATAATACCACCAGGAAAATTCATGAAGGAAAAATTAACCTTAACAAAGTAGCCCCATGCCCCCTTTTTTCCTGACTCACCACTGTAAAAGTTGGCCTTTGCCAAGGGTACAATACCCAATGTGCCTTCTTCACATGTCTCTTGTAGCCAGAAAACCGAACTGGCAGGCTTACCTGCCTGTAGCACTGCTCCATCTTGCCACAAAGCTCCTAATGGCCGATCACCTGCCCAGCGCCAGCACCATATTGCTCCACCTGTGATCAACACAGCAGAGCAGCAACCTCGAAGCCACATGCTCTCCGGGCCCCTTCTCAGCTGTGCCCCACCAGTGACACTACTAGCCTTTGCCTCAACAGCACCACTACTGCCAGTGCAACCAACTCACCAACCCAGTC